>NC_056739.1:1902476649-1902814480 GCF_019279795.1 Protopterus annectens | reverse complement strand
TAGATGATGTCATCCACCATATGTTGGCCTGCAGCCATGTAAAAGTCAGCAAAATATTTTTATTTTATTTTACATTTGTTGACCGGGCTAGTCTAGCTGGATATATTTCCATTTTCAGTAGAGGCCCGAGGAGAAAAGCTCCACAGAAGTAAAACATCTATACATACATAAAAATCAACATAGATAACAATAAGCCATTTAGAAAACAGCTTAGTAAAAAACAGCAAAAATCTTCAAAACTCTTCTAATAAGCTAGCATAACATTAATTAATTACTACCACACACAGAGAAATTCCAAATAACATCATACAGGAAATAAAAATACTTGGAGATAAAGATACAAAGATAATAAGTAATGAAAGTGGAACAATAAGAGTGGGGTAGGGAAAATAAAGGATTAGAGGCTAAGAAAGCAGGTTAAGAAAGTTAACAGGGAAAGAAGCAGGAGAGGATGAAAGGAGAAGAGAAAAGCTTAGTGGAGAATGAGTGAAACAAGAGTAAGAGATCGTTTAAGATAAGTAGTAATAGTGGAAAGTTAATCAGGTTTACAACAGGAACAAAGCCAGTGATTTTGGAAGTGTCGTTTAATGTTTTGTTTGAAAAGAGGCAGAGAGGAAATCATTGTTATGTTAGTAGGTAACAAATTCCATTTTGTACCTACAGAATTGGTGAATAGGGAGTTACCAGCAGTGTTATTAGATTTATAGAAGTAGTCAAGAGTTTACAAGAGCGGAGAGAGTTAAGATTGTTATAGGGGATTATGAGTTGGGAGAGTACAGGAGTGTTTTGGTTGGTACAGTATTTTATGGGCCAGAATGAGTTGATGGATAGCGAGATAGTTTTGAATTTCAAGCCAGCCTAGTTGTTTCAGGTTAAGACAATGATGGGTTCTGTAGGGGTTACCAGAAAGCGAGCAATGCTATTGTAGCAGGTAGCTAATTTGTTAAGGTTGTTTTTCTTGAGGTTGGTAAAGATGGGTGAGGCATAAAGAAGAGTAGAAATAAGATGGGAGTGAGCGATCCTAGTTCTAGTAGCTGGTGTAAGAAATGGTCTAATGATACAAGGATCCTATTTTCTGTTGACTAGTTTTATAGAGTTGTTAATATGTTGGTCAAAAGAGAGATTATTATCAATGGTAATACCTAACAGTTTAGTTGTAGAGTCAGGTGAGATGAAAGTAGCACTGTTAGAGGAGATATTAAAGTTTAAGGGGGAGGTCCTGGAAGTGGGGGTAAAGAGAAGAAGTTTAGTTTTTTTGGCATTTAGTAAGAGGAGACGACTGGAGAACCATGTTTCCACGGTATTAAAGACATTTTGGGTAAGAGAGATCAGTTCTGACGTGGAAGATGCTGAGCAGATGAGTGTAGAATCATCAGCATATTGAATGCATGTAGCTTGAGGGATTATTGTTTGAAGATCATTAATGAAGAGGGAAAAGAGAAGTGGGCCAAGGATAGAGCCTTGAGGAACTCCGATGGAAACAGGCAAGAAAGAGGAAATGTGGTTATCCCATAGAACTGCCTGTTTTCTATTTGTGAGATAGGAATTAAACCATGTAATGGCTGAGGAATCAAAAGAGAGAGATTCAAGAGTCTTAAGTAATAAAGTGTGGTTGACCATATCAAATGCTTTAGAGAGGTCAATGAAGAGGGCAGAAGAGAGTAAGTTGTTGTTACGGTTCTGATTAATAGTGTCTACAAAGGAAAGCAAGGAAGTAGTAGTACTGTGATGTGGTCTAAAACCATGTTGACAGTCTGCTATAATATTGTGAAGAGAGAGATATTGTACAAGTTGATGATGAATACATTTTTCCAGAATTTTTGCCAAGGGTGAGAGGAGAGCAATAGGTCTATAATTAGAATAGTCAGTGGAATTTCCACCTTTATGAAGTGGGATGATACGAGAGGCATGTTATCCTACAGTTACTTCTCGCATGGCATGGCTTGTCAGTATTTTGATACTTATACAAGCGTACACATCCATTTCATGTAGCCCTCACAGCCTCTTGTCTCCCACATGGCCTGCTGATGTCATCCACTATACTTTGACCTGCAGCCATATAAAAGACAGACTTGTGCAGTGGTGCTTGTATAAAGTGCTGAGTTATGTAGTCTGTGTACTTAGGTAGGGGTTCTGTTCTCACTGCAGTCAACTGTGTGTGTGAGTTGTGTGTGTGTGAGCTGTTAGTTGACATTACAGACAGCATTTTACACCAGCATGTGGGACACTGTTGTTACCATATGCTCAACAGATAATGCTGATGTCATCGACTCTATCAAATTGTTGCATATGCAGTCATCCCACCAGAGTATGATCAGACACTGACCTCAAGCTCAGGCAGATGTCCCCTTAGGTTCATAGGTTCATAGTAGGTTGCTAGGTTATGGGCCCTAGGGCCATTATAAGCCTAGCCATGTTATACCTTTGTTCTCTCATTGGCCAAGTTATATGGTCTATATTTGTAGTGCTAGTCAATGATCAGCACTGACTACCCTTGTCCAAAAGAGACATAGGTGACACCTCCGGGGTAAATTTAGGATCTCTCATCCAGTTGTGTAAGTTATGCTTAAATACAATCATTGATGAGCTCTGGTTTATGTGAATTGGGAGTTTGTTCCAGAGGAGTGGCAAATCTCTGGAAGACATATCTGTCTCTCCAGCATATCCTGTTAATGTCACAGGCTAGGGTAAGATCCCTAGAGCCTGACCTTTAGGTAGGCTTCTAGCAAGTACCTCTGCATATATGGATTTATATGTTGTGAGCTTGTTATGTGCAAGAGGTGAAGCGTGTGTTCTGACAACCTGTTTGATATCTGGTTTGTTGTTATATGAGAGAACTGATTCTAAATTCATAGTATAGATACAGCTCTCACATGTTGTATTTGTTTGTTTTAGAAGCAACTGGTTGTCAGTATACATGAGGCAAATGCTACATTGCCTCAGGATGCCCAAGTCAATCAGGCTGGCTGGAGAAATGGAAGGAAACTGTCTGTCCATTATGGCAGGTATATATTATATTAACTAGTGGGGAGTGTGCTAGATAGGTCAGGTTTTGCTGTAAGACTAACTAAAATAGCTATTCAATTGAGGGCTTGGGGTAGAAAACTGCATCAGTGCTTCACAATACACAATTGAGTTGCTTGCAGGGCAACAGTGCAATCTCTGAGCAGCCACGGTAAACTGAGTGCAAACCTTCAAAAACACAATGCTTAAGTACAAGTGAAGTTACTTGATTTTAAAAAGTAACCAAAGGGAAAGCCCAAGACTGAGCCTTATTCTAGCAATCCCCAACTCAGATAGGTCCTTGGCTACACACCTCTGCCACAGGGGTACAGGGGGGGGGCCTTCTTAATGTAGCATGGCTGGTTTTAGTCCCCAAATGATAACAAATAGTCTAGATTTAGCAAACCTGAATCTAGCCTGTGCTTTAAAATGCAGAAGTACTTACAATTCAAAGTGTAGAAAATCACAGTCACGACAGCAATAAAAAAAAGGTTAAATAAAGCAGTAATTCATAGAATACTCCCACAGTGGTGTATACCACAAACCTTCCTAGTGTGAAATAACTGGTCTGGAACCAAGTGCTTAAACCAGAGCAGAGACCTTTAGAATAACAAGCACAATAAGTCTTAACCAGCAATTCCCAGCTTACAAGGGTGTAGGCTATCCTCTCCTGCCACAAGAGTTTAGACCACATATCTTCCTAATGTAAAGTAACTGGTTGGGAACCCAAGTACTTAAACCAGAAGAAAGACACTTAGAACAACAGGCACAATAAGCTTTCAACAAACAATTTCCATCTCAGAAGGGCAGAGGCTACCCTCTCCTCCCACAAGAGTGTAGACTACAAGCCTTCTTAATGTAAAACTGTCAAAGGAAAAAACTTCAAAGACCAATACATGTAAGGTTCAGTTAAGGCACATTTAATAACTTGCTGCAAGGAGACAAAAACATGCAAATACAGGATTTCGCCTAACTACTAACAGGAAGCATACTATTCTTATACTGTTTTACAAGACATGACCTTCTATGGCTGACGTAATCAAACACAACTTTCAGTATTGTTCTACAGCAGATGTTACTCAGATTTTCTGCTGACATGACTAGATTTGTGAGAAACTTTTGAGAAAAACAACCTGGCCTTGGTGGGCACTAACCCGTTACAGGCTTCTATTGTACAGTGTTACATTTCAAGGTACTTTTCTAACTCAGATACAAGCAGATACTGATTGCAGTTCATATTTTCAAGCAGGCTTTGTTCTAATTATCTATAGCTTCTACAGCTGTGTATATTCTCACAGCACAAGCGGAACTTCTTGTCTAAGTTTCATAACTTTTATACAAGTAGTATTGTTCTATTCATTATTTTCCTAACACAGGCAGAAATCATCTGCTTCTCAGTAAATGTCCACACATAAGTAAAGATTTTAACTAACAATACAAAGTCAGAAAGCATCTGCAGTTTGTACAGATTTATGCAGTATGAAATAGAATAAATGTGTTAACCCTTTTCAAGCTCTGAATGCACTAAGCATATTACTAATACACACATTAATACATATTTTTCTGACATTTCCCCCTATTAATACTTTTAGTCTACTTTCAAAATAAGCATAAACAGTTTGTTTCTTCTCCTAACCTCTTCCCACTCAGGATTTGCAGTTAAGATAGTCATTCAGTTTAAACTTATGAAAGCATTTTCAATCTTTTAACAGTTCTTCAAACTCAGTACTTTGATATAAGGTTTCAGAAACTGACATGTCTATAAAGTCTTTAATCAGTCTTTTCATGCAGGGGATACCACAACAAACACATATTCCCAATAGGAGCATTCCTACACAAATGGCAATCAGGATGTTCATTAGGATGGTACCCCACCCCCAAACCATTTCTAGAAAAAGTCCATCAGTGGGTTTGGGCCTGGTTTGGTCATGGCCGACACTTGCTGAATTATCTCAAGATGATTGTCTATCTCGTGGTTATGGTCAGGAATATACGAACAGCATTCTTCTTGGAATAAAGCATAAGTACCACCTCTTGCCGCTAGGGTGAAGTCGAGAGCCATGCGGTTTTGAAGCACTACAGTTCTCATGGCATTCAGTTCATCAGTCACCAATTCGAGAGCGGAAAAAGTTGTGTTGCTCATTACTTCGAGAAGTTTAGACAGTTTTGTCAGCTCCCAGATCGATTTCACTGTACCATATGCTGGTAATATGCCTGCCCACGATATAACGCTATCACGCAAGTCCATGTGTGTCAGTCTTTTGCCTATAGAATGATGATCTTTCCAACATGCATCGATTTGTCCCACTGGATTTACAGGTTTCTTGATGACCTCTAGGACATTTCAAATTTTTCCTCGAGGCAAAACTGCAGTGTGTCGTATGGCCGGAACCAGGTAACCCAAAAAACAACTGGCGGACCAATTCTCAGGTAGCCATTTGTATGCCTTTCTGCCACACACAAAATAACAGTCCTCTACTTTAGTAGTAACCTTGCTATGAATATACACTCGCCCTGCATGAAACATTTTTCTATCAATTATAGACAGTTGCTTATAAAGAACAGAATTATGTTTTACTTCATCAATTGTTTTGTGCATCAATCCAAGAAATGAATCATAATTTGTATTACAATAAAAATCTACATTTTTACCTTTAGTGTAACATTTATAAAGAACAGTCACATTGCAATTGCTCCAACCCACCTGAACAGTATCATTTTTATAAAAACACACAGTTCCCTTTTGTGGAACAGACAAGTGCAATGCTATTTTATCTTGTGATGTAATGGTTGAGGTATCATAAATCATGTTTTCCCAGGTCTCATTGACCCCTAGGGGGACTGTAGTCATTAATAACCCCCTGTATGCTGTCGGCAAAGCTGTGCAAATCCAGCAATTCGAAACATTGAAAGTCTCAGTATACACATATTTAATTGCCTGGTAAGTGTTAAAGTTTGGATGCCAGTCTATGAGTAACACTTCACGTTTATTCAGTTCAGTCTGTGTGGCTGGGAAAAGGAAAGCCCACAACAGAAAGATTATTGTCACTAGTACAGTTAACAGGATGATTATGCAATACTTCTGAGGAAAGGGTTGTTCTGCATTCCTGTTTCTTCTGGACTCTATCATTTTTACTCTTGGCATGTGATAAGATTTTTGTCCAGTTCAAAGTTTTTCATTAGTTTGCAGTGCATCAGGTGGATCCAGGAGGAGTGCTCCGCTATTTTGACTGCAGTGGGTGTCGACAGAAGCACTTGATATGGACCTTCCCACTTTGGTGACACCCAGCTCTTTTTTTTTACTGTCTTCACCCAGATCCAGGTACCCGGGGGCACTGTCACTTCTGACGGTCTGGTTCGTTCTTTATCTGAAACAGAATTTGACTGCAACAAATGTTTAGAATTTAACAGGTTTCTCATATACTCAGCTAGTGTACTGTCAGCTTCCTGGTCTGCGGGCATGAGAGATTTCCACTGAGGTATATAATAAGCCCTTCCAAATAGTTTTTCAAAAGGAGTCAATCCTTTTGCATTTGGAACAGTTCTCATGCTCAACAGTGCCAGGGGCAGACAGTACACCCAATTTCTCTGTGTTTCTACTATTAACTTCCTTAGCTTATTCTTTAAAATCCCATTATGCCTCTCTACTAGCCCTGCAGATTGTGGGTGACATGCACAATGATTTTTTAAAGAAATACCAAAATGTTTACTTAACTGTTGTATGGTCTGGTTTACGAAGTGTATGCCGTTGTCACTGTAGATCCTTTCCGGAATGCCGAATCTAGGGATGATTTCTTTAATAAGAACCTTTGCCACAGTTGCAGCATCTGGATTTTTAGTTGGAAAGGCCTCCACCCATCTGGAAAACATACCTACAATGAGAAGACAATACTTCTTATTTTCACATTTGTTCAATTCTATAAAATCCATACAGATAGTATTAAACGGATACAGTGGTGTAGGGAAACTCCCTTGCTCGGGCTTTAATGCCCCTTGTGCATGATGTTTATTACAAACGTGGCACATCGAGCAGGATTTTTTAGAGTAATTTAAGAATCCATATGTCGTGAACACTTGGTTCACCAGCTGTACCATCCCCCCTGTTGAGACATGGCACTGTCCATGGCTCAACAAAGCTGCATATCTAAACAAATTAGATGACAATATCGGTTTTCCTTCTTTAGAGATGTACAGCCCTTTTTCGAGAATTGCTCCTCATTTTACCCATCTTTGTTTTTCAACTTGCGTAGTAAGTGTCTGCATTGTCTTTAACATTTCTAAGTCTAAAATCTCAGAGGGTTGTAATTCCTCATTCAAAAGAAATACTTCTGAAGCTGCCTGCTTTGCAGCTGTATCAGCTCTCGCATTACCTTTTGAAATCCTGTCCTGTTGCTTGGTATGAGCTGTGCATTAACAAAAAGCTACTTTCTGAGGTAACTGAATAGATTCTAAAAGATCTAAAATAAACTGTGCATGATTGATTGGTTTGCCAGTAGATGTTATCATTCCTCGATTTTTCCACTGTTGCGCAAAAACATGTAAAGTAGAAAAAGCATACTGGCTGTCAGTAAAAATGTTCACACATTTACCCTTTGCTAAGGTACATGCCCGTGTCAAGGCAATCAATTCTGCTGCCTGTGCAGATAAATTGTGTGGTAAAGATTTCGCTTTTCTAATGTCAGTATCAGAAACTACTGCATATCCTACTAGGTTCTGTCCTGCAGGACCCCTTTTGCATGAGCCATCCATGTAGTATGTCACCTCGGCATTATCCAAGGGGACATCCGTGAGATCTTTTCTAGGCAGTGTCTTTTGCTCAATCACCTGCAGGCAGCTGTGTGGTGTGCCATCTGCAGGGGTTGGGAGCAAGGTAGAAGGGTTCAAAGTCATACATCGTTCAATTGTCATATGAGGTTGGCTCAACAATATAGTCATACAGGAAAGATGCATAGCAGGGGAAAGATATGCTACCTTCTCTTGCAGTAAAATAATCATGACTGCATGAGTCACTCTCAATGTGAGAAGGTGGAACAAAACTACTGAGGCCGAAGCCTGTATTTCCATTGCAGCTGCAACTACTGCTTGTACACAGTGAGGTAAAGACCGTGCCACTGGGTCCAATTGTGATGAATAATAAGCGATAGGGCGTTGCTTGTCCCCATGCTGCTGTGTTAACACTGATGTCATATAACCTTGCTTACAATCTACAGTTTGGAAAAAACGTTTATGATAGTTTGGTAAACCTAAAACTAATGAGGATGCTATTAACTGTTTCAGTTTGCAGAAAGCAGATTCTGCTTCTGGTGTCCATTGTAACAAATCCTGTGCTGCCATAGGCTTTTTATAAATCAGGTTATTCAGCAGTGCAGATTCCAAGGCATAGTTTGGAATCCAGCTCCGACAAAAATTAGTCGTACCCAGGAAGGACATCATTTCTTTCTTGGTAGTGGGTTTTGGTGCTTGCAAAATTGCTACTTTTCTGTCCTCATCTAATGTCCGACCCTCCTTGGATATTACATATCCTAGGTATTTATCTTGTTTTTTCCAAAGCTGCAGTTTATTTTTGTTTACTTTATGTCCTTCAGTGGCTAAAAATTGTAATAGTGCTATGGTATCTTCTTTACAATCTTGCTGGGTGGGGGACGCCAGCAGGATATCATCAACATAAAGCAAAATCTGGCTACATCTTGGTGGGGTAAATCCCGCCAAGTTGCTTGCCATTTCTTGTGAGAATATTGTTGGACTTTCACAATACCCCTGTGGTAGTCGTGTATATGAATACCTTTTCCCCTGAAATATGAATGCAAACCAATACTGGCTGTCAGGGTGTATCGGTATCGAAAATAACGCATTGCTGATATCTACCATGGAAAAATATTTCTGTTGAGGTTTTAAATCATTCAACAAAGTGTGTGGGTCTGGCACCGTAGGTGCCCTTGGTATTACTGCATCATTTACAGCTTGTAAATCTTGGACCATACACCACTCTCCATTCGCTTTCTTAACAGGAAATAAGGGTGTGTTACATGGTGAATCAAGAGATTCCACCAGCACCCCTTCCTTAAGTAAAGCTGCTATAATAGGTTTGATTCCCACCTCTGCATCTTTTCTTAAGGGATTCTGTCTTTTTTGTGGTCTAAATGCTGACTTTGGCATAATAGTAACTGGTCCCGCTGTACGGATAAATCCTACATCTGGTTTTCCAGTTGACCAGAGAGTTTCTGGTATATTCTGTAAGGCATTCTCTTCCTCCTTCAATAGGAGTGCTAATCAACTGTCCTTGCTTGACTGCAAGTGTACAGCTGGGTGGCTTTGAGTTATCCAATTCAACTTCTGCATTTGTATTCCCTGTTCTGACAGTTCTAACTCTGTCTTTTTTTCCCATCTCGTGACTTTTTCTCCCAAGTCTACCCATTTTACATTTTTGTCCTTGGTTAAGCTAACATGTAGTAATCAATTAGATTTATAAAGTGCAAAGAACTCCTGGGGCAATGAACAGCTGACTACACTGTTCCCTTCTGTGTCCCAGTACAGATTACGTAATATCAATCTGTTTGCACAATTTCTAAACAATTCTTGCTCATATTCCTTATCAGGACCTGGTGTGTTACAATAATACAGAGTACAGTACAACAAATGTTGTTTATCAATGTCAAGGGAGGGGAACTTGCAGATGGCTACGTTCATCAATTCTTTGGTCACTGCCCCTGGACCAGTCATAACCAAGCCTTGGCTGTACCACCTGTGTGCCTGAGGAATTCCTAATTGACGTTGCTTTTTTACCCGACCTTTAGAATCGGTTTGAGAAGTTTGATAAGCGAGGATTTTTCTAATTTACCATCAAATTCATACTTATTAACCCATTTTGAATAATATTTAACATTTTACCCTCCGTTTGCACTGCAAAGGTATCAATTTGTCGCTGTGCTTCCATACTCTGCATAGTCGGAACTACTGCTATACCGAATAGCTGCATAAGGTCTCTGCCCAAGAGGTTTACTGGGCATTTTGGAGAAACAACAATTTTGCTTTTCTGGGTCAATCCTGAAACAGGATCAGTTATTGTAATATTATGGGAGAGGGGATCCCGATACAACTGTCCATTAGCTGCTTTCACTGGTATGTAACCAGGTGACTCTGAGTTCTCTGGCAGTTTGGAGGGATGTATCAGGGTCCGTGATGCCCCTGAGTCACACAAGAATCTGACTACCCTCCCTTCTACCAGGAGTGTAACTTCTGGTTTCGTGTCTGCTAAATAGAGCTCTAAGATCAATAAAGCCAAATCCAATATTTCATTTTCTTCACTATCCGTAACTTCCTGCACTTCCTCTATTTCTTCTGTCTCATCCTCTACTCCCTCTATCACATTCTCATTTGTCCTTTCTCTGCTATCCCCTTCTAGTGATTCCTGACTATCATATAGTCAGTCCTCACCCTCCTTGTCTTCCGTGGTTGTCTTCTTGTTTTTCTTGCAATCCCTTGCCAAGTGTCCCTTTTTACCGCATTTAAAACATTCACCCCTTTTCTTTCGCCCTTCAAAGTCCTCTGATCGCTGATCAGATTGTTTGTTTCCCTGGGCATTTCTGTTGCCCTTTTTCCCGGACTGTACTACATAAACTTCTGCTCCATCTTCTACAGAAAATACTTGAGCTTTCTTTTTCTTTTTTCTATTAAAATGCCTTTCGGCATGCCTAGCATATTCAAGTAATGACTGTAACCTGCTTGTACGATGATCTACCATGTGCTTTGTGATAAAGCTGATTATGGGTGCAATACTGCCTTTCAAAAAATGCATTCTTTAACTGCTGCTCATATAGGGAATCATGTGTCTGATCTTCAGGAACCTGCATTCCACAATGGTTATTAAAACATTCTAACAGTCTGGCATAATATCTGTCAACAGTCTCGCCTTCTTGTTGGATGCATTGATTAATGCAAGTCCAGTCTGCCCTATGCTTCCATTTCTCAGAGATTCGGTCTGTAAGACCTTTCATTCTGTTGTCTAATTCTGTGCTGCTATGTGGGAGGGGCCTGAGCGCAGTGTCACGGGGATTCCAGTCGCCACTAATCATGTGCCAATCTGGTCCCACAATTTGTCTGGCTACTTTTTCTACCTCTTCTTCGTTTAAATTATAACTTAGCCTCATTCCTTGCAAATCTTCTAAAAACTTTCTAAAATTAACTTTTGGATGGGGAATTCCCTCAGTGGCTTTCCGGATGTCTTCCAGAGTCCAGGGTCTATACACTAGGATAGCTGGGTCCTGACCTTCTTGCCCTGCCTGAGGATTAGGCACTTCTATAAGTGGCCATATTTCTTTTTCACTCATAGACCGTGAATTCCTACTCATTTGATATAACTCAATGTCCCCTTTTGAGTTACCTGCCTGTGTTCGAGACCTGGTCTCGACGGGATCTCTAATAAACGGTTTTGCTTTTGTAGTGTCTCTACTTATGGTAACAGCAGGATATCGTGGGGGTGGACTAACTTGTTCACCTGCTTCATATTCTGGTAAGGGAGGTGGAGGGGCTGATGCTATTACCAAGTCATTGTCCTCCTTATCTAAAAACATTGCTTTTGAATTATTATTCGTTTGTTCCCTATGGTTTACTTCCTCAATCCACCTGTGTGCCTGAGGAATTCCTAATTGACGTTGCTTTTTTACCCGACCTTTAGAATCAGTTTGAGAAGTTTGATAAGTGAGGATTTTTCTAATTTATCATCAAATTCATACCTATTAACCCATTTTGAGTAATATTTAATATTATCAGCACGCTATGACTGCATGTATTTCACGTCTTTGGTTAACGGTGGATTTTGGGACCTTTTTGTGCAATTATTACCCATTTTGTTCTATCCTTTTAATTGTTATGTAACTCCTTATTTTTTAACATGGTACCACAGATTTTGTTAAAGTCTCTTCAGAATGACTGCCTACCTGCTCTGTTTCCCTGATCTATGACAAGGCAGTAATCTTTTTGTCCCTGACTTGTATAAACAAAGTCTTAACAAAACAATACAAATCTAGTCCCTGATCTAAAACAGAAAAAAAAGGTAGATTCACCTTACCTGAGCCTTCGTGATTGATCACCTGGTTTGAGTAAACCCGTCCTTCAGTCGCCAATCAGAAAGTGGCTGGCCTCTTTTGCATGGCAATTCAGTCTGAGGGCTTTTCAAATAAGAAGAACCAATGTGGTTTCTTCCCCGTACGGTTTCAAGCCACCTGGCCTGTCTGATCCGAGGCGAAGTGAGGATTTCCGGTCCGAAGGACAAATCTGTCAAAGGAAAAAACTTCAAAGACCAATACACGTAAGGTTCAGTTAAGGCACATTTAATAACTTGCTGCAAGGATACAAAAACATGCAAATACAGGATTTTGCCTAACTATTAACAGGAAGCATGCTATTCTTATACTGTTTTACAAGACATGGTCTTCTGTGGCTGAAGTAATCAAACACAACTTTCAGTATTGTTCTACAGCAGCTATTACTCAGATTTTCTGCTGACATGACTAGATTTGTGAGAAACTTTTGAGAAAAACAACCTGGCCTTGGTGGGCACTAACCCGTTACAGGCTTCTATTGTACAGTGTTACATTTCAAGGTACTTTTCTAACTCAGATACAAGCAGATACTGATTGCAGTTCATATTTTCAAGCAGACTTTGTTCTAATTATCTATAGCTTCTACAGCTGTGTATTTTCTCACAGCACAAGCGGAACTTCTTGTCTAAGTTTCATAACATTTATACAAGTAGTATTGTTCTATTCATTATTTTCCTAACACAGGCAGAAATCATCTGCTTCTCAGTAAATTTCCACACATAAGCAAAGATTTTAGCTAACAATACAACATCAGAAAGCATCTGCAGTTTGTACAGATTTATGCAGTATGAAATAGAATAAATGTGTTAACCCTTTTCAAGCTCTGAATGCACTAAGCATATTACTAATACACACAGTAATACATATTTTTCTGACAAAAACAACTGACCTGAAGTCCAAGTACTTAAACACAAACTAATAGGCTTAGAATAACAGTTACAATTTAATCTGATACCAGAAAGATTATAGTGACATGTCTTTTAATCTATCCACATACATCATGGCTTTGTTAGTAGGCCCTGTGTTATCTTGATGAGAAAGTCCTGCTGTTTGTCCAGCTGCTGTATGTGTCTGGTGAGGTTTATGCAAAAGAGAGCATTATACTGCAATACAGTTCTGATGAGTTTGACCTCAGTGCTGTCATACAATCCTGGGATCTGAATGGGATGGCATGTCTTATGATGTGCAACATAAGTATATACTGGAACATCATTAAAGAGAAAAGTTAAAAAGCAATGAAACACATTGCAGTTCCTGACTTCACAACCCTTACAAGAGAATATGCTAGAAAATACTGATGTGATTATCTAATCCACTGTATAACTTGGCAAGGCAAATATAAGTGACAGGTACAATTATCAGTTTAACAACATAAATGCAGATGTACTTGGCAGTAATGTAGCTCTGCACCCTGTGCATCAGACATAAAGATTTTGTCTCCCTAAATCCAAAAGAGAGAAAAGAGGGATATGGCACTGTTATCATCACTTACTCAGAGTGTTGTTAGGGGAGGGGCAGGAGGCCTAGGCTGACACAAAAAATGTTGTGAGTGTGTGTGAGTAAGAAAATGAAGCAGGCAGGCTGAACCATGTAACTGTTGTTTATGTATCTGTAGGGGTCCTCCATGTGAAAGTGGTGTATGAAAGTCTGCATGAACACAGACAAGCTCAGTGCTAGCTCTACATCTTGGTAAGTCAGACAGGTGTGAGCCTTGCATGGTAGAGTTGGCAGTTCATCATTGTCACCCTCAACTATGAGAACTGGCTCTGACAGGAGTTGCACTGATACCTCCATGCTGAAGGTCAGATGCCGTGCTGCTACCTAAATGTGACTGATATCTACTGAATGTGACCCCTTCATGGGAACACCCAGAGCCACAACCCCATGGCTTGCCACATCTGGGTATGGACAGCACACTTATTAAGGAGAAGTGGAAGTACTGCCACTACAGACATATAATCAGGCATGGCCACATTGGCTATCAGCAGATGTTGTGGCTGATCTACACCCACAAGGATGATGTTCTCTCCCAGCAGATGTTTCATGGCAGATACTGCTTGTTCCATGACAGACACCCCTTGGTACACCACAGACACCCATGGTTCCAATGTATCATTCATCTGATCCAGTGAACTGGCAAAATGGTAGTCGCAGCCATGCATGTCAAACTATGCTACATCTACAAACCTGAGCATTTATCTGGAGTGCCTTTCTGAATGTGCCTGTGCCTCCATGATGGCCCTAAACATACATTCAATGGCATAGGAAGAGGCACCTGCACCAGGTGGAGGAGGGACAGCAAGCCCCCCTCCGAGCACACCTATCAACACTCCTACATAGTACCTTGCCCACACTTTGGCTATAGCCATAGTCAACAAGCACTGAAGCCTCAGTAGCCACACTCTCCTGATCAATGTCCTTGCCCTCCATTTGTCCAATATCTGTGGGCACAGTGGACTGGGTAGGTGTAGGCCTATTAGCTGTGTCTGGGGAAAATGAAGGGGGTGGCTGTATGTCACACTCTGTGACAGATTCAACCTCTGCAGCCCCCAAATGTGCCTTAGTTTTGCCACTATCAGCATCATGGTCTGATGAGACACTGACATCAGGTGGCACAGGGACAACACTCTCACTGTCCTGATCACCTGTGATAAAAAGGGCAAAACACAGGCATACAATAATACCTGCACTACTATGGTGTAATATATGATAAACAACTAACAGTGCTGCTACTATTAAAAACAGTACAGCAATACACAGAACAGACAGAAAATGACACAGTATGATATTTTTTTAAATTGATCTGCAGTACTGACATAAATTTATTTGGCTTACAGTCTGCAGGAGGCATGTGTTGCTGGATTCCTGATGGTCCTGAAATAAATTAAGCAAGAGGTAAGGGCAAAATCCTCTCATTTAACAGTAGAACAGGGGGCACTACATGTACTCCTCTATATCTGCTTTAACTGTACATTCAACAAGAACATGTCTGACATCTCCAAACTGAGCTTATCACTGTAGCAAAGAAATTGACACAGAAGTAACTTTTATTTCAATTGTTTTACTATACAACTGTATTCAGCTATTTATATCACAAAGCCTACCAGGAAAATCCTCCTGCGACTCAGAAGGAGTTGTGCCCACATCAGGGACATGCTGTGGTACACTCTGCTGTGAGCTCTCATGTTGGAGGATATTCACCAGGATATCTTCATTGGGGGTAAGAGGTAGTTCTTGAGCAGACCCCCCTAGTTAACATTTGATCTCAGGGAAGTGCAGCTGCTTGCCTCCATGCAGTGGTAATCATGACAGTGGCCCTGTGTTGCACCTGTTCATATGTCCAACTGTGGCTGCACACAGAATTTATGTTGTCAACAATTTGCTTCCATACTTGTAGCCTTTGTTGCATATTGGGCTGACCCTTTCCCAACAGAAATGTCCCATGCTGACAGACAATGATATGATTTTCTGCATCACTGAATAGGGGTCTCCACCTCACTGAAATTGTTTGTGTCCTAAAAGACAATAGAATGATAGTACACTTAAGTATTACATAACTACAAAGTAACCATTTCCATGCAACCAGTAAAGGTAGCAGTAGGTAGAACCCACTGGAAAAACATCAGTCTACAGATGTGAAATACTAACAACAGGCAGGATGCAAAACAAGGAGAGTAGCAAGACCAACATATCCTTGTATGTGTCACAGCAGTAACTCAACTGTGCTCCCCCCAAAAGAACAGTCCATTCAAGTTTGTGACATAATAGTAACTCTTCTTTGCTCCCCCACCCAAAAAGAACAGGCAAATGAACAATTTTGCTAATAAAACATCTTTGAAATGCTAAAAGTGCTTTCAAATACCTGTCCCTGAGACATTTGTACATATTTATCACACAGCATTCTATTTTCATGAATTGTCAATCATGCATACCTCTCAAATGACTTAACAAACATCACTGTGACATCAGTAAACTTCTAACTAATGCATACAGATAAAACTGTAAAAGCCTTTGGTTCACATTATTCATTAATATATTCCAGCATATGCATTATGTAGATAACAAGATGGGATCATACCTTCAGGAGTTCAATACTCTTCTGTAAAGATATCATTGAAGGAAAATTGCTGTTGTAAAGTCCTGCAAACATGTAGCAAGTGTCCTCATCATCAGTCTGGCTAGCTACACATTTGTCTTTTTATAATGGAGTAGATTACTAATGAATTGCATCCATCTAAGCCTGTATTTCAGAGATACTAATTACAGCATAAGCAGGTAAATTGCATGAAAACCAACCAATCTGATGAAGCTATTCAACAAGTTATAAAGCAATCATGTAGACTCCATGCTAGTTTTTCCTGTGGATTTCAAAAGTTATGGAGTACAGACACAAAATATCTACAGACAGAATGTTAAGAGCTGCTGCTGCTTAACTCCATTTGTATGTGCTACAGGCTGCATGCAGTGCTGCTGCTGCCAGTAAGCCCAGGCAAAGACAGAGAAGAGTTTTCAGGCCACATTTAACTTATCACAACATACATAACATGGAAATTGTAGAGCTCTACAGGGTGGAAAGGAACACAATACAGGAACTCTGCAACCTCTGCCAGCCTTAACTCAGAGCAAGAGCCTTTACCTCCTCATGTTTTGGCCGTGTACTGCTTCTGAAACAGTCAGCCCTGAACTAACATTGTGGCAACTGCTCATAGGTTCATAGTTCATAGTTCATAGTTCAGTACTAAGCTAACTGCCCTTGCGAGCCATTTTAAGCCTAGCCAATTATCCCTTGTGAGATTCAAACCCTGCACCTTGTGTTTGTAAGGCAAACACCTTAGCCATTAAGCCACCCTCCCAACCAATTGCTGAATTTACAAGGTAAGTTCTGAACATGTACTCTATTGTATAATAATTCTACCAACACTACTGTATGCATCACCTATTCTTACTAACCTTGGCTAATCTGACCTAGCCAAGCTAGACATCTGTTACAACAAGATAACAAAATTTATCACTAACTTCCATTATAGAACATACCACTACCAGGCCCTAAATCAACTATCTTGGTTAGAAATACCCAATCAACTCACCCTTGACCAACTCACCATGGCCCAGCAAATGTTCTATGAACCTGAAAAGACACCAGCCCTACAAGGCCACTTAATCCCTCACACAAACTCTTGCCCATTAAGATCCATTAGCATTGACAAAGCTCTAACAGAAGTAAATAGAAGTAAAAACATCTCAGAAGACTTTTTATATTCCTCGCAGTTTGCAAAATTGTGGAATGCCTTGCCCATTGACATTAGAACCACAACTAGCATAAAAAAAATTCAAGCATCTCATTAAAACCCATCTCACCAATTCCTGGATATGTACATGTGCTGATCATGAGTAACCCTCCCATAACACTCTTTTCTTCTCCTAGACCTTCTCCACCCACTTTACCCTACTATTTCCACTCAGCTGCACTCCAAACCACTTCCCCAGACCGCTGAAACCCTATGGCATAAACCAACTTCTGATCTCAGTTTTTCACTCTAAAACTAAAGCATCATCTACTTTCATAATGCACTATCACATTGTGCATAATGTAACTTTCTCTGTTGCACATACATAATGTGTGCTTGTATATTTACACTGTGACAATTTTTCTTTTTTTTTTCAAATATATTTTTTATTGCATTTTCCTCTTTTTTTAATACAAGAAAAAGAATAAAACTGAAACATATAAGAACAAGATACATAGAATATCAATTTGCAATGAACATAAAAAGATATACAGAACATATACCATCAGTGTTCAGTTATCAATATGCAGAATTAGCTAACACTCAAACTGTTCACATTAAATTGTAAGACAAAATCTACTCAGAGATATTTTAATCATAATAGAATCTGACATTAAAACAGTTTCATCAAAATATTTTTAGCCTACCTAACTTTAATTGTATCTTGTAATAACTATGTACACTATATACAGTTGATGTCACCTTGAAATGTTCATTATATTTACACTTCCTAGACCTTTCCAATTTTAAGATGGGTACACATTTTGCGATATTTTTCTTTTATTTTTTCCTTTTATACTTAGAGTAATAGTGATGGTGTAGTCCCTTGGTCATAGACCAGTTTTACCTTAAGATTTCTATAAGCATTTTCCAATATTTCTGATAATAGGATAGTTTTTTTGACTTCTTGTAATTAGTTTGCTGGCTAATGTGTATTTTGTAGCCATTCCTTTAAATTCATCCCATGTAATTTTAGTTCTATCTAGCCAATTTTGAGCTATGTATGATTTCATCATTGCACACAATGTTACTATGATGGGTTTGTTTTCATATGAAAAGTTGGTGGGAAATACATATAAAATTGCAATTTCCCATGACATGGTAGATATAGTGTACCCCTTTATATTAACTTGGTTCTTAACGAGCAACATAATTTGTAAACATTCTTACAGCTCCAGAAAATATGAAGGGTGTCAGCTACGCTGTTTGGACATGTCAAGATAATCCAAGCGTTATAAGTACACCATAAACAAGCAAAAAGGCAAACGCTGACACCACACTATGTAGCTTGAGAAACTGAAAACAATGAAGCAAACTCGTGCAAACCAGCAGGACTAAATAAAAACACTTTTAATAACAGTTGAGCGCTTTCACCTGTTACAATACAGGCTTCCTCAGAACAAAAAAACATTCTGAATTACAGCCCTTAAATAGATGTTTTGGCTCCAAAATTTTAAAGCAACATACTCCCCTAAAACTTTCTGCATAAACAATAAACAAAAACATTCCAAAATGAATAAGTAACAGAAATAAACAATTATATTATAAATACATATATATCCTATAAAATGTAATACACAAATTCCTCTGAAGTTCATATTTGTTAAAAACATATATTTCTATAAAAACATATATTTCTATAAAAACACTGACTCAACTTATTTATAAACAATTTGACACTAACGTATTTTGTATAGCAGAGGTTTAATAGACAGTGATTCATTCAAACCTGGGGGTGAGGCAGCATGAGTTGGTGTGTCTTACTATGGAAGCTGATGGAGAAGCTGGATGTGCCACACCCAATATTACTGAGCTGACTTCTTTACAGCAACTACAAACAGAAGTGTGGGACTTGAAAGCAGAAGTGAGCAAGCTCACTGCTTTGCTCTTAAACTTCATTGGGCAGCAGCAGGAAGCCAAATTAGCGTCTGCAGTTCCTGAGATTTCATCTTTTAACGCCCGAGCAGAGAAAACTAATGTTTCAGGTACTGTAGTGGGGAGAGAACTTTGTGTTTCCCCACCTTCATCATTTAACTCCACTTGCATTCCTAATGGACAGGGAGTGGGTCGTACACTCTCTAACTGTATTGATCTGCCTTTGGAGCAAGGACATAATGAACTTAAAAATAGTGTTGAATTAAACAAAAGTAGTAGAATTGTTTTTTTTGACTACACATTTGACTTCTCTTTAGTGGATGTACAGGAAGATGGTAAACGGACAGGGGCCATCCCTAAGAGGAAGTTACCAAATAAAACTTATGCACAAGCAGGCAGAGAACCTGCAAGAAAAGGTACTGAGCTGTTTTCAAAAACTGACTCAACTTCTAACAAAATTGACAAATTTAAAATGTTTATGAATACTAATTGTTTTTTAGATAATGTTGCTTTTAGTGGAAAAAGTAAAGATCCGGTTATTTCTAACTGTTCACTTAAAGACATGTGATTTATTTATTTGGTAAAAAACTGAACAATATTAATACATTGAAGTTAGAAAATGCTTATTTATCTAAGTGTTTGAACATTAATGTCATTCCTAAAAGCTTGAGATTTTTTAAATTTCCTATGGGCATAGATGTGAATGACAATACAAAAAAAGAATTTAACTTGTTTTTTGATAAATGTGGCATTGAGTTCATGAAGCTGTTAATTAAATGTAATGATGAGAAATTAGTTAGACTAATGGATGAAACAGAAAAACTGAATGAAAACATTTTAAGTGATTTATTATTTGAACAATGGGAAAGGTTATATAATAAACAATTTGTTACAGCTGATTTAAATATAAAAAATCTCTAGAAAGGAAAAATTCTAAACTTACTAGGGATATTCAGCAGTATGAGAGAGGGGCTATATATGGGTGGGAAGAATGACAGTTTAAAGCTGTCGACAATTTATATAATCGACAGCAGGTCCCCTCAGATTATGATTATAATTTTCAGGCTCAAAATAATTCCCATTTTTTCAAGGACAGAGGTCAAGACAGAAGAAGGGATTGGAAATGGGGGGGGGGGATTGGAAGAAACCCCATCATCAATAATAGCCAATATAAATAATATGAATCTAGAGTTAGCCACTAATGTAGATTTGCAGACTACACAGCAAACTGCTACTAAACATGACATACACAACACCACAAAGTACTGTGAGATTTCTTCCACAGATGGTGTGACTTATAGGTACAAGAGCATTAACATTTTTAATTATACAGATGTTGAGCTCGATATGTCTTATTTTAATTTACTTTCTAAGGGCTTGAAATACATACCAACTACTAAATTTGATGTGGTTGATAATATTTGTCAAGATAAATTGTATACTAGGAAATTAAACTTGGCAGTAATGTTCAATAATCCCATTAATAATGTTACTGACTCTAATAATGACTGTAAAGTCCTAAAAAAGAAAAGTACCTTTATACCCCCATGCCATCCAACGATTGGTTTATTTGAAAAATGTATTGTTAAGCAGATTTATGAGCTTAACAACAAAAATAAGTTTAGGAGAATGGAACATAATCTATCTAGAGAAGAACAGGACACCCTACAAATGTTGAGGAAGAATAGATCAATAAGGGTGATGAAACCTGACAAGGGTGGGGGTTTAGTTCTTTTTGATCAACTTACATATACCTCTAAACTTCATGATATTTTACATTCTACTGACAGTTATGAGATCATATCTGTTAATGAACTTAACATAGCCTATAGAAAAATTGATTGTCATCTCAAGGACTATCTTATAGACAGGCGAATCAGTTTGGATACGTACAACTTTGTTAAAGTGGAATTTCCTGTCTTAGCCAAGCTAGTTGGCATTCCCAAAGTTCATAAGAATGTGTCTGACCCGCCTTTTAGACCAATTGTTTCTGGCAGCAGATCTAAAACATTCCCTTTGGGTGTGGTCATCGATCATACTTTGAAACATGTGTACGAAAAGGTATTTCATCTTGCCAAGGATTCTTGGTATTTTTTAGCTTATTTTCCTACACATTCATATAAAAAAGATTTGTTATATGTAACTATTGATGTCATAGACCTTTTCTCCTGCATCCCCAAAAGTGAGGGGTTAGAAGCATTTAATTGTAGTATTATTAAATATGCAGGGTTGGATTGGGATAAGATATGGTTGATCACAGATATGATGAGTATGGTATTGGACAACAACTTCATTTTTTTTGAAGGAGAGATTTTTAAACAAACTAAGGGTGTAGCTATGGGTGCTGCGTGTGCTCCCATTTTTGCTAATATGGTCATGCTCGACTGGGAGGAGTCTGTAGTGTTCACCAGTGACTTCTATCTTCACATCAAATATTATACTCGCTAACTGGATGATATATATATATATATATTATGGGATGGTGACACCGAGACATTGACTGAATTTATAGAATTTATTAACACCAGTAGTTCTTATTTGAAATTTACACACGCATTCAGTCATGATGGTCTGGCATACCTTGACACCCTCGTCTCTCCGGCTAATTTTGGGTTTAAATCTAGAATATACAGGAAACCCACTTCTTCTAACAACTATCTTGAATATTCCAGTAATCACCCAAAAAGTCTTTTAAGGAACATCTATAAGGGACAGTTGATTAGAGCAGTTAGAATGACTTCAGACTACATAGATATGATAGCTGAAGTTGAGTATATTACGGCTATGTTCAGTGATAGAGGTTATGACCCTGGTATGATGCAAAATGTAAGTAAGCAGGTTATTCAAGGCTGGGGTTCTAGGTACACACCTTTGTTAGGAATGAATTCTCAAGGTAATAATGTTGTTTCCCTTACTAGAGTTAGTCTTAATGATTTAAACAAAGCTTGTGTAATCGAATATGGTCCTTGTAGTTATAAGATGAGGCAATTGGTTAACAAAAGTTGGTTTATTATTAAAGCGGATGCTTCTATATCCAATATTTTAGGTGATAAACCCCACTTTGTAAATAAAATGGTTATGAACTTGAAAAGGTTGTTAGAAAATACGATGTTTCTGACTACTAACACTTCTAAACCTACACAGAAGTGTGGTAGATGCAACTGGTGCTTTGCTATTAACAACAGTCAAGGCACTAGGTTAAGCAATACTACCAACACCTCTATTAGATTCAAGGCAGGTTATTGTACTACTAAACTTGTCATATACATCGCATTATGTTCAGCTTGTTCCGCTTTCTATATTGGGAAGACTGAGAGACAGCTGAACAAAAGAATATGCGGTCATTTTTACTCCATTAGAAAGAGAGATGAGAAGAATGCCCTATATAAGCACATAAAACAAGAGGGTTCCGAACACAAATTCACTTTTAGTATTATTGACCTTATTCAAATAGACCCTGGGGGGGGGGAGACTATAAGAGTTGGTTGTCTTATAGGGAAATGTGGTGGCAAATTTTTACTGATGCTGCCTCACCACCAGGTTTGAATGAATCACTGTCTATTAAACCTCTGCTATACAAAATACGTTAGTGTCAAATTGTTTATAAATAAGTTGAGTCAGTGTTTTTATAGAAATATATGTTTTTATAGAAATATATGTTTTTAACAAATATGAACTTCAGAGGAATTTGTGTATTACATTTTATAGGATATATATGTATTTATAATATAATTGTTTATTTCTGTTACTTATTCATTTTGGAATGTTTTTGTTTATTGTTTATGCAGAAAGTTTTAGGGGAGTATGTTGCTTTAAAATTTTTGGAGTCAAAACATCTATTTAAGGGCTGTAATTCAGAATGTTTTTTTTTGTTCTGAGGAAGCCTGTATTGTAACAGGTGAAAGCGCTCAACTGTTATTAAAAGTGTTTTTATTTAGTCCTGCTGGTTTGCATGAGTTTGCTTCATTGTTTTCAGTTTCTCAAGCTACATAGTGTGGTGTCAGCATTCGCCTTTTTGCCTGTTTGGACATATGGGGGCAATAAGGAGGGAGAGAAGGATTAATTTTACTTAGAAAGAGTGGTGTGTGATAGGCATTATTGTTAATCATAATTTGGTTATAAATTAATTTTTTGAGAGGGGTTAATTCAAGGTAAGTTCAGTTGCAGCAGATTTTTGTTCAACTGTAATCTTATTTTTTCCTTCCCAAAATTTTTAATATAGAAGTGCATCTTGGTATCTAATTCTTGTTATTAATTTATATGTGTTTGACAGCATTTTGGATCTTGAAAGCAATAGGTTAATAATTTGTTGGTATAGCTGCATATCTTGGTTGTCTATTTTAACATTTGTAGTAATTGTGTTTATCAGGTATAGTATTTGGTTGATTATAGTGTTATAACTTTTATTTACTTCTAATCTTTGCCTTATATCTTCAATTGAAAGGCTTTTGACTTGGTAGAAGTCCCATAAAGTGGTGTTTTTAAGTAGTGTGTATTGATTCAGGTTTAGCATACTGTTATTTCATTTAATATTAGGATTTAAGTGTATTGGTTGTCCTAATAACAAAGTATCCTTAAGATTTAGGGAGGATACCAGCTTTTGAAATAGTAATGTATTTCTTATGATTATGGGGTGGATTTAAAAATACCTTAATGTCTTAGAATTTAGAAAGGGTATTGCTTTAGGGTTTAAATTTGATGAAATTAGATGATTATAATATATTTAATCCATACTGGATCCAATGCTTTTTTAGATGTTTCAAAATTTGCTATGTGTATAATTCGACTAGCGTTTATAATGTCATAGTATGTTTGAAAATCGAGTAGTCCTAGCCCCCTTTCTGTTTTGGTAGTGTTAATCTAGAGTATTTTATTCTTGTATTTTCTGGATGCAAAATAATTTTTCCTTGTTTCAAGTCTGGAAAAGAAATTATTTGGTATATTTTAATTAATAGTGTTAAAGTGAAACAATAATCTTGGGAGAATATTCATTTTAACTATAGCCACCTTAGTTAGTGGAGATAGGTTAAGATTTAACCATCTTTTAGTGTCTTCTGTGATGTTAACCCATGTTTTAAACAAATTATTTTTAGTCAAATCAGATTGGGGGTGAGTGAACATGATACTCAGATATTTGAGATTATAATTGACTTTTATTTCAGATTCAGGGAAATAGAATTCCTTGTGTCCTAAATTATTCAAAGGGAATAAGTCTGATTTGTTTGGGTTAATGGCATAATTAGATATTTTTGAAAAACTTTCAATGGCGCTTAAGATCTTGTTTACATCTGTATTTGGGAATTCAAAGTAAATATTAAGATCATCAGCAAAAGCTGTAAACTTTATTTGGATTTTTGAAATATTCTTAAGATGGTGGTAAGTTTTTGTGATATTTAAAGGAGGAGAGGTTTGATGTATATATTGAATAGGTATGGTGATAGTGGGCATCCTTGCCTTGTACTGTTACTGATTTGAATAGGTTTTGATAGCTTTTTAGCTTTTTATTTATAGATAATGTTGTAGTATTGCTGTATAAGGCCCTCACCATGTTTATATATTCTTCAGGAATGCTACATTTCTCGAGTATCTTTAATAGAAAATCAAAGTTTAATCTGTCAAAAGCTTTAGCTACATCTACTGATAGTGCATAGCTGGGACATTTATCATTCACTTTTAAACTGATGATTGAATCAATGGTGAGTGTATGGTCTCATACCTGTCTGTTATTCATAAAACCTAGTTGTTCAGAAGATATAATGAGAGGTAAGATTTTTTTTGATTCTGCTAGCTAAGACTGTAGATAGAATTTTGATATCAATACTTATGAGTGCTGTTGGCCTGTAATTGTTTGGATTTAATGCATCAGAGTTGGGTTTTGGTATGAGTATAGTTGTTGAGTTGTTGACATACAGGTCCTTGATACCATACTTTATTATGTATTCGTATACTTTCAATAGTATTAGCACTGTTTGTTTTTTAAGTCTTATAGAACTCTACCACATACCCATCTGGCCCTGGTGAATTACCGGTTTCAACTTGTTTAGAGCAGGAATGATTTTATCTACATTTATAGGGGCTTTAAGATTATTTATTTGTAATTCGTTCAATATTGGAATTTGCAATTCTTCAGTGAATTGATGGAATAGCAATTCATTAAACTGGTCGTGTGGCCCATATAGTTTTTGATAAATCTCTTCAAAAGCCAATTTAGTTGCTTTATTTTGGTAGGGGGATTTTTTATGTTTATAATTCTTGGCAATGCTTTTGAGGGGGATTGAGCCCATTCAGCATACTTGTGGAGAAGTTTAATTTCACTGATAGAGTAATGTTGTGTTTGAATTTCATGTAGTTGACCTTGTAGTGTAACCATTGAACTTGTAAGTTCTGGTGAGTGTTTATTTAGTAATTGTAACTCTATACTTTTTAATTTTGATTATATTGTTATAATTTTTCCATGTTTAATTTTTATAGAGAGCAGCTTTTTCGATTATTTCCCTTATAATGGCTTTTGTCGCTTGCCATTGAATATCATATGGTATATCTGTTACCTCTAGGTTATTTTTAGCTTGTATAAGAATGTCAATGATTTCCCGTGAGACTTCTTTTTCCTTTAATAAGTTAGTATTTAAAGTCCAGTTCACTAGTGTTTGGGATCTTTGCGTGGAGCTAACCATTTTTATTGTAATGTTTATTTTTGCATGATCTGATATTGTTCAACATTCACTTTTGTAGGTAACTGCATTATTCAGTGAAGTTTCAGATATTAAAAATATGTCTATTCTAGACCAAGACTTGTGGTATGGCAAAAAATAAGTGAATTTACTAGTTGATGGATTTTTTCTATACTTTTCAAATGGGTCAGCTAGCTTAACATCTTCTATTAGTTCAGCTATTAATGTAGTAAGTTAAGTAGGTTGCTTGTTTTATAGGTTCATAGGTAGGTACTAGGCTATCAGCTCAAGGGCCTACGTAGGCCTAGCCAACAAGGTTCCCTGGCTTATGCCACCCAAGAAAGTTATTTTCCTTCTCCACTGTCGAGCAAAGACACAGAAGTGATCCCTGGGGTGTATTTCCTATTTCCCATCCACTCATATTTATTCTATCTAGTTCTGTATTAATTATAATATTCCAGTCACCTCTTATGATATATAAATATTAGGAAAGTTCTCTAGAATTCTATATATATCATATAGGTAGGTTAATTGATGCAAACATGGGGCTTATACATTTAAGACTAAGAAAGGTTTTTTAAACATAGGCAGTTCACAAGTAAAATAATGCCATCTACCATTTGGGTCATAGCTACTCTTCATTATAGTGCCATCAAATGATTTTTTAACTATTGTAGCAACTCCCCTAGACGCTGTACTGTCACCAGCAGCAACAATAAGTTTTACCCATTTTATTGTATCTTTCTCCTATTGTTCTTTCAACATATGTGTTTCTTGAACAAAAGTTATCTCTGCCTTAGATTTGAAAATTGAATGCATTAATAGATTCTTCTTTTTCTTATTTTGTAAGCCCTTTACATTCCATGAATCTATAGAAACCATTTAAGAGATTTATTTAACAGAATGCTGACTTTCTGAGCTAATACACACACACACACACACACACACACACACACATATATATATATATATATATATATATATATATATATATATATATATATGCACACCTTTAAAATCTTCTTAGAGTTTTTGGTACAGGCCAATGACATGTCTATAAGTGTGACATCACTCCCTTTCAACCCCCCCACGCTAGCCCACTAACTGAAAGAGGGATAAATTGAGAATTTACAACTATATTACAAAAAATACCTGTCATTCTAAGCCCCAGCAAAATTACAGCAACACACATAACAGCCTGTCCAAGCAAAACAGATAATAGCAAAATATATGATTACTAACCCTTTCTTCATTTGAAAGTAATTAGCCTGAGCATTTTGTAGAGTGCCTTTAACTAAAATTGAAATATCTAACTTTGTGGGACACTTTTATATAATACATTTCAAAAGCATATGATAGCATTTCTTTCAATCTCAAAAAAAAAAAAAAAAAATACATGAACATATTGAAAATGACTTGCTATAGTTTGCCAGTTTCTATTTTCATGTTCCTTATTTTGATTATTTCAAACACAGTCCTTCTTTTAGTATACAGCAATTCTTGCTTGTTGGGTCAATGTTTACAGTAAGGATCAGTGATAGTCCTGTTTATCCATTTATTTTATATGTATAAAGCACATATACAGCTAAGATCTACAGTGTTAATCAGACAATAATATCAAGAGTCTTTCATAGTCTCTGCTAATCTAGATTGGTATGCCTACAGTTTGTAAATGCATACTTATTTAAAAAAATATAAAAATAAAAAAGAAGACAAAACAAAACAGACCCAACTTCATAATTTATAAGACCTAATAAGGCCTAGTTATTTGTTACAACTACGGCATCTGCTACAGCATCTGACCCAGGAGATTTTTTATTTGTCCCAGTTTGTAAATATTTGGAAAAAAAAAACATTACATTGTAAATAATTTAGACTGCTAAACTTTAATTCTAGGCTAGATTTACCTTCCAATCACTGTTGGCATGGCATTCTTCAGTTTTTTGTTCTTTAGGATACAGTTCCAAAGGTTTTAGAAGTGTAGAAGCCCTACTTTCATTTTCTTTGGCAAACGTGTTTTTTTGGAGTTGTTTAGGCATTAGAAGGATGCAGTAGATGTTCCTTTGACCTCAGTTTGCTTATTCTTCCTGATTTGCGGTCGCAAAGATCATGGGAGTTCCTAGTTCTTTTGCAGCAGTGTGGAGATATGCCTAGGCCTGGATTTAGAATGTTTAAACAGAAAGCAATGGATTTAGGTAAAAGAAGATAATTTAAGTAATTTACCTTATCTCTTGATTCAGTTTACCAGGTATGAATGTTTTAGATGGATAAATTCTTTGTAATAGATGTGTATTTAGTGAAAAGCACATTTATTCGTGTTAATTTGTTTGGTCATTTTTTAAAGGCTTTAAGAAAAGCCAGTTTTGTAAATTCAATATTTTTTACTACATAATTTAAGCCATTGTATTGAAAGTGTATAGTCACTGGATATTTCATTTGAAATCTTATATTTTTGCTTACAGGTGATAGAACTTGTCTTAATTGTTTGATTTGTAGAGGCAGGTCCTGAGCAAAAGTTATCTTGCAGCCATTCCATATGATGTATTTTCTTTTTTTTTTTTTTTTTTTTGCAGCTTGAATTATTGTTTGAGCATGTGAAGCATTTATAATCCTTACATATATTTGTCTGGGGGCATCCAGGGTTTGAGATTTTGTTAAAGCTTGGTGTATTCTTTCAATGAAAATTGTTTGAGATAGTTCTTTGTTTTAAAGAAGAAGGTCAAAGATTTATTTTGTCACATTAGTTAGCTGTGATTGTTCATACTTTTCTGGGATGCCTCTGATCAATAGATTATTTCTTCTTGCTGTAGCTTCTAGATCAATCAGTTTTTGTTGCATTTCTTTGACTGAGCTTTCAGTAATGGAGGTAGCTTTCTGTATTTCTTCTATCTTTGTATCATTACTTAGTATTCTAGCTTCATTTATATCTAGTCTGATCATTATTTGATCTAAGTTGTTTCCAAATGTTGTGAGTTTTGAAGAAAAACATTGTATTTCTGTTTGCAGAGGTATTAAGGCTGCTTTTAATTTTTCCATGTCAAATGATTGTTCATTTTTGGTTTTGGTTGATGCTTTGCAACTTCAGCTTGTATTTAGTAGTTTTCTGTCTCTTAGTGGTAATTTCATTCTCAGGAGATGCAATTATCGATATTCTTGTCTTAGATGTGTGTGTTTCCATTTGTTCCATTATTCCTTTGTTGTGTGAAAACTTGCTTCTTTTCTTCTTTATAGCTGCTACTTGTTAATTGTAGGCCCAAGCACATGTACAAGAATTACTGCTTAGTCACCTCCCAGATCCAAGTAGGTATTTCTTGTTTTTTTAATTCAGAAGTAGAAAATAAGATTTTGTCAGTTTGGAAAATAGTTTGGTTTTCGCAGGAGATGCTTTTTTGTAAATTTTTGCAGCAGCAGTAGCCTTAGATGGGGTTAGATTCGTAGCTAGTATTTGGAGCAAGCTGAAGTATGTGCTGTCTAGCTGGCGGCCATCTTAGAATTGTGTGACAATTTTTCTGTAACCTCTTCATATTGGTACCATGTGACTTGTCCAAATTTTCACTGATAGTGTCTTACTAAAAATGCACTCATAGTGTACTTACGTTGTTTTGATTCCTTGTGTAAATGTATGATAATCCTGTGCAATACCAAGAGCTGTCTTTCAACATAATGTTGCCAATGTATAGTGTTACTTGCCTCTTCACTGTGCTACCTATACTTGTTTGAGTTTTTGTTTTTTGTTTTAATTTTGTTTGTGTTTTGTTCTTGCCAATGTAAACAAAATTGTATTAACAATGGGTTTTTTCTCCCCAGGCCTCTGCTGAAAAAGGACAACCTGCCGAGTCAGACTTTCTGGATAAAGAAATGTAAAATAAATAAATAAAATAAATAATATGGCATGCTCTTGTATTTCATCACTTGGTAAAGTAAGCAGGTAAAAAGTGGGAGGTTTGTACACAAATTATCATAATATGTGACAGCAGAGAGTTATTTGACTTGTATGTGTCCAATAGCAAGTAGTAGGCCTCAGGCATCAAATATTCACACATTCATACCTCTCCAAAGTATTAATAATCACTGCATATCCTCAGTTTAGTACCATACATTTGTAAAAGGAAGTCATAACAGTGAGAAGTTAGAAAATAATGAGATACATTGCAGTTTCTGACTTCACAACCATCACAAGATGAAATAGGCAAGATGCAATGCAAAGAGAGTAAGAACAACAAGATATCCTTGTTTGTGCCATAACAATAGCTCAGTCTGCCCCCTTAAAAGAACAGTGTACCTTTGCATGTGCCATAACAGGAGCTTACTTTTGCTCCCACCCCCCAAATCAATGCTTGTTTATGCCATCCAACCTGCTCTTTAGTTGATGGGAGGGTGGTCTAATTGGTAAGGTGCTTGCCTTACAAACACAAGGTGCAGGGTTTGAGTCTCACAAGGGATAATTGGCTAGGCTTAAAATGGCTCACAAGGGCATTTAGCTTAGTACTAATATATGAACCTATGAACCTATGGAACTGCATAACATAGTATTCCCAGTTAATATCATCACACATTTTAAGGTAAATGATATGGACAGGCTTACACACTGCATGTCTCTGAGTACTGGTCAGATAACTGCTGGATGACCAAGAAACACAGAAAGGTAAGACAGAGCTATATATTTGCAAGGAATAATCATAATAGTTTGTATGATCACTAAGTGCACTACATCCAAACATATTAAATATAACCAATGTATATATAGTTTATGCCTTGATATCAGTGTACATTCAGTTGCACTTTGTTGTTCATAGGTTCATAGGTAGGTAGGAATTACTTAATTTCTTTGCTGCAAAGCTGTTTGAGTGGCAAAGATGCACTCATCCTGTTTTGTGAAGGTGCATTGGAGTGAGAGTTGAGATACAGACCTATGCAGACATAGCTCATGAGTACCAATATTTTCTACTGTGTACGTCATAGCTTGATTTTCCTCATTTCAACTCTTTCTCCGTGTTTTATTTATTCATTTATTTATTTTTGGGAGGGGCCACTGCTTGCATGATGCACTGCTTAAGCACAAACATGTTTGGCTATGCTCATCTGGTCTGCACGTAGAGCGGCAGTGCACAAACTGGGCGAATGGACTACCCAGGTAACAAAAAGGACCCAGACAGCCACACACATAAATCAGATGCATTCAATTGACTGTTGACCATCACGCAAACACATTGTCTGACAGTGCGCACCCTCAAGCACCATGTTTACACAATGGCAAGCAATGCACAACACTTTCAAATGTTGCAAAACCAAAAATGGTGCACTGTCAGTAAAACCAATGCCTGCAATTGCCTGGAAAAGATCATTCTGCATTGGTCTCGATCTGTGGTAGGCATGGCATGGGTTTTTGGAGAGGTTTTTTAGATTCTGTGCTCAAACATGTGGTGTCCAGGAATCCAAAGTGTTTGTTGGACTCCTAGTGAATGAACATGGGCCCAGGCTTTTGAAGAAGGACTATCATGGCTCAGAGGAAAAGTCATAGGCATGTAATAGTATTGCCTGAGCTTTGTCCAGTGCTACCTGCATCCCCCAGACTGGTGAACAATGTAGGAATCACTACAGAGACTTCTGAAAGAGGAAAGGGGATATACTCAAACATTAGATCATGGAATGTAGGACTGGAGACACTCCACAGATGTGTACATATCACTTACAGAGACTACTTGTCAGAATTAAAAGCTAGATATAGAAAAGAGTGGTATTCATAATGGTATTTAGTTCTGTTCTGTTTTTTCCCCAGCCATCACAGACTAAGAATTGAATAAGCAAACCCATGCCACTAGATTGGCATGATGTGAGAAGCATGTGGCATGTATGCATCCAAACAGTACTATTATTTCAGCATTAAAAGTAAGGACAGCTTTATTGCGGGGTGGGGAAACAAAATGAAAGGAGGGCAAGAATGTGCAGGAAGCATTTAGGAAAGAACCATAGCTATCCATTTCTTCAATAATAAAACATAATCATATATGCAAAATATTAGCTGAATTTTAATTGTCACCTCCAGAGTGATAGGTGGCCACAGCACAATCATGTTCTATAGCCAACTGGAACAAATCAAGTGTGTCATGAAGATACATGTGTGAAATGGAGAGCTATGTATGGGATAATTTTTTTTATGGGACAGGTGCCCATTTATTTATTTATTTTTGTTGAGAAAGAGGAATGTTGGCAAAGGGATGTAGGAATGTCTGGGCCAGGTAAGTTGGGTAGGTGAGGAAGCAATTGGAGATAGATAAGACAAACAAGACAAGAGACAGAGACAGTGAAAGACACAAGAGGTTTGTGAACACCATGGTTGGGGAGAGGGTGGGGAAATTGTAAAAGAAAAAAACGTCAAAGACCAATGCATGTTAGGTTCAAGCAAGGCACCCTTTATTACTTGCAGCAAGGAGACAAAGCATGTAGGTACAGGATTTGTCTGGCTCTTCGATGATCAGTATGTTATTCTTATACAGTTCTGTTCATGCCACACAGAAAATGTTACTATTCTATTGCTGACGTAGTTGGACACAACTTTCTGTATGTTTCACAGAAAATGTTACCAGACTTATTGCTGACTTGATCGGATTATTTGCTGTCTTGCAAAAACATTTTGAGAAAAACAACCTGGCCTTGGGCTTATTTTAGCCCACCTTAACTTTTCAATACTTCAATTGTACAGTTCTAATACATGTGTTACATTTTGTCTAGATTCAAGGTACATTTCTAGCTTTAGCACAAGTAATGCTGACTATGGTTTATACTTTCAAGCATCTATTGTTTTCTTTATCAAAGCTTCTAGCAGCTGCATATTTTCTCATGGTATAAGCAGAAATGAAATTTCTCTTTGTTAAATTTCTTGACATTAGCAGAAATGAAATGTCTCTTGTTAAGTTTCTAATAGCTGTGCAGATTCATGCAGTGTGAACAGAATAAATGTATTAACCCTTTTGAACCTCGAATGCTTTTGCATATTACTATTATATATTTTTCTAACAGAAATCGCGGTCCCATGCATGTCAAGTTGGTTGACCATGAGAATCTAGTCCTCACTCAGTGGACTGTTGTCACTGTCACTTCACTGCACCATTGGGTGCAGTGCTCAATGTCTAAGTCTCTTATGGGTATTCTTAACCAGGATGGAGGGCAGGCAGTCCATCTGGCATAGGTGTACACCCACAACACAGTGCACAGTCTTATGCACCATCTCTGACAGTTCTTCTTGGGTGATAAAGTCACTACCTCTGCCACTCCTGGAGGGAGCCACAGACCTATCCTCTGTAGCAGAACTACCTGAGGGTCCAGGTAGTGCAGGGGCAGCAGAGCGAGTGCTGCCAGGTCACACACCAGATACGCTGGGCAGTAATGCTGTAGCTGGTGGAGTGGGACCAGGAGGATCTCATGGCATAAGCCTACCCCACTGGGCTGTGAGAAAAAAACAAAAAAATACAAAATTAAAAAAATAGAAGATTAGGGTTGGAATGAGAGAAAAAAAGGCAAACATTAGTTAGTTCATTCGTGATGCACACAGTATCAATACAATTATTTGACTCTATTCTGTTACCTTTACTTTTAATACTACAAACTCCTAACAAATTTTTTCATTATTTTTTAAGACTACCCAGTTCATAACAGAGGCACACTATAGTACAGACTGCAGCCATCATTCCTTGATGTGTGCATATATTGCACATATGAGTGTTGTGATTATAATTATTACAGTTCACAGAAGGTCATTTGTGCCGTTGGTATAGAGGTCTGAAGTTACATTACAATAATGATGAAAACCTAACAGTATTGTATATTTGGGAAGTGTTTTTGAACACACAACCACTAATTATTCCCTAATACTGTGCTGTTATTTTGTCATACCAGCTATTGCATGCATATTTTCCTTTTACAGTTTAGAGATGCATGCTCACTGTTATTTGAGAATATGGAACTGCTGCTTTGTGCCACAGACTAAGGCATGCATAATTTCTTTTACAACCGAGATATGTATGCACAGTTTGATACAACTGTATTAAATACCAACTATGCTGTCCTTAACCTTTAATTCTAATAAAGTGCTACTAAAATTATTATTATTATTATTATTAAATTACTATTTACTATTTAGAACAGTACTGTTCTAATGCATACATATCACATGCTTTTTGCATCCTTAACAAACATGCAGCATGAGACCTCACTTTCAAGGCTCGATCCATGGCATCTGTGGAAAAAAGTACAGAACACAATACCATTATCAATACCAGCCTTGACTGGTGATGAGAAAAAAACACACTGCACAAAACTGCACCACTAAAATCACACAAGAGAAATTGTGACAAATTTGTGATGACAAAAGCATGCCATAGTGGATGAACCAGACAAAAACACACTGACAAAAACAGCACAGCACAAAAAAGAACCGACAAAATCACCCCACAACAAGCAGCCTATAGTTTACTTGCATGTGAAGTACAATGTGGGATGCTGTTTAACAATGATGTTATGCTAGTTCTTGGAAGTCATGTGATGTATACCATTGACTGCTGTTCAAGAATGACATTTGGCTAGTTTTTGGGGGTCATATAGTGTGCAGTACACAACTTAAGAAAGTGAAATTGAAATGGAGTACATTGAATCTCAGAATAATAAAGATAATTTGTTGTCTAATAGTTACCAATTAAGATAAGATTGAATAAATGCTGATGGAAGCACTTTGTGGCCTTGTGTGAACAGAGACTGTAAATGCCGTGTTAAACTTGTGACTGATGGTACTTTTTCAGGAGATGTCACATCACAACCATGTGCCAGCCCCTGAAGAAAATGAAGCCAACAAAGCTGTTGCAGAGATATGATGGTGTGTAAAGACAACATCTGAAAAGCCCTGTCAAATGATGCAGCAGAGAACTCGAGGATTACCTTTGGCAGTTGCACCCTTTTTGCCTGCTTATAGTGCTTCACAGAGAACCATTGAAAATTGCAGAAGACAGCTAGAGACAAACACTTCATGCTGTGGGATTCAGGGGAAAAAAATGCACTGTGGATTATAATGTTTGGAACAGCAGAGAATTATCTCTTCTCCAGGATAACAATCACTGGTTCATTAATGAAACTTTTAAAGTTTCATCAAGCATTTTCTACCAAGTATTTACAATGCACACAATGATAGATAACTGAGAATATCCTATGATTTACATTTTACCACCCCCTCAAAAAAAAAAAACAAAGGAAAATTATAAAAGGGTTTTCCTTAAAGTACTGGAATTAAGATCAACTCTTAATCCCACAAGTATTTTGGCAAATTTTGAGAAAGCAAATCACAATGCTTGCAAAACTGTGTTTCCTGCTGTCCAGATAGTAGGTCACTACTTTCATCTTGGACAGTCCTTTTGTGTAAGTTTCAGGAGCTCAATATGGTTGATGTGTAAAAACCAACAAAAGCATTCATATGCAAGTGAAAATGCTGATGGCCCTAAGCTTTGTCCCTGTTGCCGATGTACCTTCTGCCTTTGATGATCTTGTCAAGACCTTACATCAACAGTTACAGTCACTCATGGGTTATTGCAAAGGCACATATGTTGGGAGACATAGAAGATGACATTAAGCAAGTCCTATGTTTCTGACTTCTGAATGGAATCAGTGAGATTGGATTCTGGATAATCTTCTATGCACCAACAATTCAGTTGAGGCTTGGCACCACTCCTTTCAGCAGATGATAGACTGTCACCATCCATCTGTATAAAAGTTAGTGGAACACTTTCAAGAAGAGCAGGACCATGTGCCAATTCTTATTCAACAATTTCATGCAGATGCAACACATCCTGAAGCCCCTAAGGCTAAATACATTTATCTTAATAGGCGTCTGTGAAAGATAATTCCCACTTATAGAACTCTGCCATTGCAGGATTACTTGTGAGTTGTTACCCTTAACATTAGCCTGTGACAACCCAATCTTTACTTATGGAACTATATCATTATAGGAGTACATGCCAGGTTTTGTTCTTATGGATCTGTGTCATTGCAGAATTACTTGCCAGGTGTTCTTAACATTACTCTGTGACAGCCTCTACATATGGTTATACATACTGATTTAAACTCATTTCAACTTCATGTTGGTTTTCACTTTTGCAAAAGCATCAATAAAAGGACTTGACCATGTTTTCTAGTTATGGTTAATGATTATTTTTTTAGTCATACATTGATTACTAAAATTTGTCCAGAAATACTTTTTAGTGTAACTCACTATGTAGGCATATAATTATGAATTTGATGAGTGAATGCATTTTTATTTTCCCCCTATTTCTCAATATATTGTGCATTTCTCCTAGGTGATTTTATTGCACCTCATTTTCTCTGCATGCTTCAGTCAGCACCAATTTGTCACATGCAGTTATGCTGGTGCACTGTCTTAACTATATTCAACTTTTAACTCTTACAATTACTCACTGAAATTGATATGTACACATCTGTGGGGTGTCCCCTGTACTAATTTTCCTTATCCAATGGTTGAGGGTATCCCTCACCATCATCCAGAGGTCATCAAAGTGATGTCTGCACTGTTCTCCAGTGCAGGGAATACCTGTTGCACTGGTCAAAGCCCTAGGAATGCTATTCCAGGCTTCAGACTTGTATTCTGAACCTGAATAGTCCTGCTGCAGCAAACGGGGCCCATGCTCCTTAACTAGGAGTCCAATAAAGACTTTGGACTTCTGAACATCCCACCTCTATACTCAGAAACACATTTCATCACCAGCAACATCAGACGCATCCACCATAGCTCAAACTGAATGTAGAATGAGATTTCCCACCAACTGCCTTTTGTATTGTGATGTTTTTTCCACCAATTCAACATCTCACACTTACTGATACTGTGCACATTTTGGTTTTGCAACATCTGAAAATGTTGCACATCGCTCACTATCTTGCAAACACAACAGGTGAGGTGCACTGATGGACACAATGTTTAAACAATATTAAGCTATGCACAACAGTTGCAAGCACTGCAATTTCAAGATTATTTGGTATACAGGCACTTGTGTAAATGAGCTAGTCAAATGGACCATGTGTATTGTTCTCCTACACTTACAGCTATTGCTACAAGAAGGTTGAGAAAACAGTTGTGTATGTTGCACTTCATTGCTATAATCTTCAGTCTCACAACAGTAAATCATTTGCACATCCTGTACTAGAATCACAGAAGATCTGCACTCCACAACTATACTTACCACCTGCTGCCACAGGATTAGTGACTTGATATGCACTGTGTTAGTATTTGTTGTAAAGTTCTTTTAATCACAGCACAATACACCTTACCATGTTTGTGCGATGGCTAATAGTATTAATTGAATGCATCCATTTTATATTTGCGGCTGTATGGGTCCTGTCTGCAACCTGGGTGGTCCTTTCCTCCAGTTTGTGCACTGCTGCTCTTTGCACAAACCATATGACCACAGCCAAACACCTTTTTGCTCAGTGGCGCATCATCACAAAAAACACTGGCCTCAAAAAAAAAAAAAAAAATTTAATTAATTAATTAATTAATTAATTAATTAATTAAATATTAAAAAAAATGGAGACATAGGTGATATGAAGAAAAAAATCTACTGCAGTGCCCCAAACAAATTTTAATGAAAAAACTCAAGTAAGGGAAAAACAAATGCTGTGCTGGCCTACAATCCACAGGACACATAGCCAGCAACCTTACACAGAAATTCTATCTGCATCATACCTCCCAACTGTCCAGAATTTTGCAGAATGTCCAGATGTTTGCATCATATTTTGGGCTGTTCCTTGCAGAATGTGCAGTTTTCTCAAAAATCACTGAAGATTGAAGTTAATACATAATTAAAAACATTTCAGTTTCATACTTCATATCTTTCAGAAAATGCATGCTAGCACAAATCCTATTATTCTACCAACTTTCTACAATTATAAGAACGATATGGTAAATATGCCCCTATTTTTGGGACTTTGTTCTCCCTTTGTTTTAGTCTTCATCCAGATTTCTTACACTAAAAGGTTAGGAGGTAAAATCCACATTCATATTACAGGTTTTGCAGCTGCCAACACTGGTGCGAGCCACAAAACCTTGCTTAAGCACTCCACTCATCATTAATATGCATGGAATGAATTCCACAAGATGACCAATACTGTGTATGTGAAAACAGTCCATATAGGCTCTGTGTGGAACTGACATGGAGTTTATTGAATCCAGGTGAAGTGCATAGCTCCTGTGATAGCCAACTGCAAATTGCTAGGTACTGACATTTTTTTTTTTTTTTTTAAGATGACTTACTTATCTTTGCAGAGTCTTTTTTTCAATGTGTTAGGAATCTGTCACTTGGGTAAAGGATCTTCTATACAGGCAGGGTTCCCACGAGATCATTCAAAAGTCTTTTCTGACTCCATATCATAGGATGGTTTTCCTAAGATGTCTCCAGAATACCTCAGTTTGAAAACTTTTTCTACCACAGGAAAAATAGATATGCATTTACTGTACATCTCTTCCTGAAGCTTTTCACTCAGAGTGCTATGCAAGGGAATTCCTCAGGATTCTGTGTCTTATGGGATTCAAAATACTCATAACACCCTTGCAAAATTTCATATGAGAGAAAGCTCATATGGTGCCTGAAATTTCTATAGTCCCAGCATCAACATCCATTGACATTTCAGATTCTAGTTTTGGGTTTATGAAAAGGAAGATTATATGGATGAGACACCAAGATTTCCAGAATCCAGCTCTTCCAATCTCTCATCTTGCTCCTGCTTAGTCAGTAATAAAAAGAATGCTCAGACTTTTCTTGGGGAACGGTGACTATTGGGATAAAAGTGCAAGGACCTTGATGAAAAGAAACAGGCTTAAAAACGGGTCTATATTAAATCAGCGAATGCTTAAAAAAGCGAATGCTGATTTATCAACCCCATGTAAGTGAAAGCTTAGAATCTTGAACACTTAGAACAGCAATTTATTCCCCAGGGGAAAAAAAATCGCTGTTCCAAAAAAGAAAAAAAAACTTTAAAACAAAAAAATCACTGTTCCAAAAAAGAAAAAAAAAATTTAAAACATGCCCCCCACGCACCCCCTACTTAAATATACCAACTCTGAGATAACACTACAGTCAGGAAAATGGCAAAATAACAAAAGCAGCCAAGCGATTTCTTTCCTAGGGAAAGAATTTGCTTATGTGCCATTTTGGTATTTTGCAATTTTGTGCTTTCAAGTTCGATCAAGAAACATTTGAAAGAATGCATATTCAATCATATAATTGGGAACCTAAAAAACCTAAGCAAAATGTTTTCAGCTATCTCAATCACATGTGGCCCCAGGACCTGTACAAGTGTTTACAGACAACACCATAGTGATATGGTATATAAAATGGTTTACCTTCATGTGTGCGTATTGCACACGGGCAAACAACAATTGTTTGAAAGGCTATTTACAAAGTTTGCAAATGCCGAACGGAAAAAGGTTTGAATGTGCAATGAGTGAATGCACAGTGACATTTGCTCATTGCACATTTTACATTGTGGGGCAGATTGCACTATAGTGGGGGTCGGAAAATGGTCCCTTTCCCCACTGTAGTGCGATCTTGGAGTTAGAATATTAAAGTAGGGGGGTGGGCACATCCCCCCACATGGGGGGTGCAGGTGGGCTTGCCCCCCTTATTTACACTTCTTTTTTTCTTTCGATATTTATGTGTGAAAATCAGTGAATCTGCTTTTCGATTTGCTGATTTTCGAACATATGGATTCGTCGCTGTTCTAACTTTTGTGGTTACAATTCGCTCACTGTGATTTGGGTTTATAAAGATAAACCATATAAAATACCAAGGGGAACAAGATCATATCCCCTGTGCAGATTAGACATGGTAGCCAGCAATCTAATGTTTCAGCACAATCTCACAGCACAGCCATCTTACATTCCATTTGAGTAAAGTTGTGTGCCAGACAAGCTAAGCAGGACCAGGACAGACCCTCATGGTTGGAAACCAGATTAAAGGGTCTTCAAATATTTGACCCATCTATGGGAAAAACTTGAAATAGATCTTTTTTTTTTACTCCACTCTAAACAATCCTTAGGCAAAATTCTGTCCTGGAAGTTTGTGCAAGAAGGAGTGGAAGTCAGGCTCTTTTTCTTTTCCTTATTTTTTTTTTTTTTGGACAGGAATGTTCCCATATCTTTTTTCACCCTTTCCTCTAATGTCAAAGTACATCTGAACATTCAGAAAAACTCCCTAAAGGTCATTGTGTTGACTCCTTTTCTGGTCCAGACAACAGTTGTTCTCCCTTCTTCTGGAAATAGACAGGGTTAGTTATCACAAGCTTCATCGCAGACTGGATTTACTCACACAAGGTCAGGGGTAGTAGAAACATCCTGATCAAAAACAGATGCAAATGACTGCCTGTATGACATAATTTTAATACCTTTTAAGCACCTATTTTCTGAGTATGTGCATCAGGTATTAATGGAGACAAGAAAGCCTGCTATTAGAATATTATCTAGTAGTAAATCAAAATGGTTTTCGAGTTGATGCCACAACATCCATTCAGGATTAGTGTTTCTTGTAGTTCTGCTTTTGTGTGAGTTACTGTAATATGTTTTGTCTTGCTCCTCAACATACTTCTCCACCTCTTAGTACAAGAAATCTGGAAAAACACTAAAATAATGTGGGGGTGGGGAAATAGGGACATATTTTAAATATTATATACAAGAAAAACTTCATGCTTATGAATGCTCAAAATTAAAGAATGGGTATAAGGAAAAAAAATAAATACTCAACATACGATGAACTGATAATTAAGCTTTCATTCATTATAGATAACAGAACTTCTTCAGAATACAAATCCAATGAGCTGTCAAACAATAATATAGAGATATAAGCCATGTGAGGACAGTACAGTAACCAATAAGCAGTGTGTATCATTTTAAATATCCCCAATGAACTAAGGAAATGCATGAATATTCAGATATATGCAAAATAGTATGATGAATATTCATTAGTGTAACCATCTAAGTGCACACCTAATATTGATGCTTTCATTAAAACCTAGAGAAGTTCCGGAATTCAAGTGCAACTGCCATCTAAGCTCTCTTAATTCTAGAAACAAGTCAGTGTTCCCAAAAAAAGCATTTACCTGTTCTAAAACAATGAAATGAAACTTTTCAAAATTGAGGAAAACTGAGCTGTGTTTCACAAGTGCATTATTAGGGCTGTGGGCTCTAATACATCCCAAATGTTCTTTTATGCGGTCAGAAAGTCTACATAAAGTTTTCCCTACATAAAAAGTATTACATGAAGTACATATGCCAGCCTCTACAGTGGCCTCCTTTACAAGGCCGGCTGATGTCATCCACCTTAACAGCACTGGTATGTGGCGCATGCGATAAGTACCTCATTATATATAGTGTGTGCTTCTAGGTGGGTAGGGGGTTCTAAACTCACAGAAATCAATGCTGTGTGTGTGTGTGTGTGTGTGTGTGTGTGTGTGTGTGTGTGTGTAAATATATCCCTTGCTCAGTAACAACAACCCTGTATGACATATCTTTGTCCAATGGGCATATATTTTAAGGCCCTGAGACTACCTGCCAGCCTCTACAGTGGCCTCCTTTACAAGACCTGCTGATGTTATCCACCTTACCAGCACTGGCTGACAGTCTAATATCAGATAAACTCTGTGGTGTATACAATAAGCACATACTATAATGTGTAATGCTACAGAGGTAGGGGTTCTAATCTCATATAAGCCAACTCTGTGTGTGTACAAATATATTCCCTTGCAGCAGTATGCACATGGCCATATGGGTTGTTTATGTGCAATGGCAATGCATTGTACTGCCCTCTAACTAGCTACTGGCCCTAAATAGCCCTCATCTACATAGGCATAACTGCTGTCTGCCACCACCTAGATTTGTATGTATGGAACACTCAGGTGACACATACTATGCTGACTGCCCCCATTGTCCCTGACACTGATCTACACATATGCATCTAGGTAACTATGCGCATATACAGCCATACCTTGCCAATGTCATATTTCTGCTTTGCTACCATTCCATCCTGTGCCACTGTATTGTGGCCAAGTCTCCACAGCTAAATGACTCAGACCCCTGGAACAGAAACATACATTGGTCTGTGAGACACCTGTCATTCTGTAACACTAGTGCCAGTCTAACATCATGCAAGAAAGATACACAAAGTTTGATGTGTAGTCATGACACATGCCAGCATACAGCACCTGTCATGGCCCATGACACCTAGCATGGCATAGCAATGCCACACTACACAAGTACATGTAAAGTAATATAGTCACCCTGTACATCAGACACATATTTGCCTGTCTCTGCATCACTGGCATGGACGGCAAGGATGTGGCACAGGTATCATCACATTTGCAGGGTGTGGAGTGGGGGTGCCAGAGGCATAGGCTGTTCCAAAGAGTTGACAGCATGTGTGTGAGTCAGGAGGGGGTACTGGTTAGATGGGCCATGGAGAGGTGATGTATGTGTTGGTGACTTGCATGTGACAGTGATGTTTGAGTGTGTCCATGTATACAGTCAAGCACAGTGCTAGCTCTACAAGTGCATATGTTGGACAGCTGTGGACTTTACATGGCAGAGTGGACAGTTTACTGTCTCTGGCCACAAACACGGAACTGGCTCTGCCAGGCATAGCACTGGCACCACTATGCCCAGGGTCAGATGCAGTGCTAGTAGCTTATGGTGAATGCTGTCTGCTGGGCCTGTGTGCCACATGGGATCTCCCAGCACCACATGCCTATGGCCGGCCATGTTGTAGTGTGGACAGCACTTTTCCTTCTATAGTACTGGAGGTACTGCCACTACAAGATTGTGAGTGTGCAGGGCCATGTGGAGTCTCAGCAGATGGTGTGCTGACCTATGGTCGTGTGTCTGATGCCCTACTCCAACCAGATATTCCAGCACAGACAACATGTGGTGAAAGACTGACACTGTCTCAGCCCACCGTTTGTCCACTACATCAGTCAAATTATCCATGGTGTCACCGATGCGGTGAAGGCAGCCATTGATGTCAGAGTGTGCTGCATCCATAATCCTGAGATCTATCTGGTGTTGCATTCAGAATGTGCCTGTGCCTCCATGACAGACTGAAACATGCAGTGAGTGACTCATGTGACACCTGTGACAGGTGATCAATGGGCAGCCATCCGTTTTTGAGCACCATTGTCACTCTGCCCTTATGAGACCTCGCCAGGTCTCTGGCTATGGCCAGTGTCTACACTGACTGATGCCATAGTTCTTACACTGTGCTGTTCAGTGTTGCCACCCTCTGAGTTCTGATATTTGTGGCCTCAGGGGACTGGATATGTGTGGCCATACTGACTGTGTGCAGGGACAATGGGGGAGGAAGTGGGATGTCAAACCCTGGGACAAATTCTGCACTCAACAACCCCAGCTGTGCCTCACTATGGCCACCAGCATCATCAGAGTCCAATGAAACACTGACATCAGGTTGTGAGGGGGACAGACTCCAACCTCCTCCTTCACCTGTGAGGAGGAAGACCAAATCACTGCATTACTACGTGCACTATTATGTATGGTAATCTACACAGACACATGCAGGTGAGGATCCACAACTGCATTACACATCCCACATCTTATTTCTGATCCCATGCACAACACACAAACACACAACAACATACACAGACAAGACAGGCCCTTTATAACATGCCCTGCAGTTACATCCGGTTAACGTTGCCAGTAAAATACACCTGTGAGGTATGCAATATGACAGTGTATGTGATAGACCTACACCTAAAATCCAGTGCACCTTTCTTGAGTATAATATTCCAGTTGTGGTATCACTGCCTCAGGTATGTACCATCTCCTATTGTGTGCGAACAGGCATCTTGGAGTGATTGCCTCCTGTATAGAAGTCTGCATAGTTCTTCTTAACAATAAGTGCAAATGTGTTAATGTTCCTGCAAATACACAGCTGTTATTACACATTCTATGCACTTCAAGTTAACTGCTCTGAAATGGCACTATTCTACTCTGGCTAAACACAACAGTTGTGCCTAGGGTAACATGGTAGTCCTTAATATTCTTAGGATATATATGATCTTTAAAACAACAGTATCACACTTACTAGGTACAGGACCTTGGACTCCAGCCACACCTGATGTACCTAGGAAAATGTGAGGGAGAGGTATTGCCAGCAATACAAAATGTTGTATTTTTACAAGGTAATATGTGCGTATATCCACATGTACAGTAGGTTCATAGGTTCATAGGTAGGTACTAGGCTATTGGCCCTAGGGCATATATACGCCTAGCCAAAAAGGTACCCTGCTTTTGCCACCCAAGAAATTTTTTTTTCCTGTGCCTCTGTTGAGCAGAGCCACAGAAGTGATCCCCGGGCTGAATTTCCTATCTCCCATCTAATCATCAAGATTTTTCTTGAAGAGTGCTAATGAGGAGCTTTGTTTGATATAGATAGGTAGTTTGTTCCAGAGTATGGGAAGTCTATGGGACAGGAATCTATCCTTCCAGCATGTTCTGTTTATTGTGGTGACAAGGTTTAGGTCCCTAGAGCATGTAGCTCAGAGGGATTGGGATTTCTTTAAGTGGAGCATGTCCAACAGCTCTGGGTTTGACATAGCTTTGTATGTTAGGTAGCTAATGCATTACAGTCTACATTGCTGACAGTCTGAGTATACATGCACAAATGTGTGTTAAAACCAACCCCCCATGTAGATAGACCTGACATCTATGTACTGATATGCAGAGCCTGCCACAATGACTGATACAGTATTACACTGAAGAAACAGCAAGCTTATCTGGATGCTCCTCTGATATGGACACTGTGGCACCCTACTCCAGGATGTATGGAGTGATGGATGCCTGGGAGCTGGTGGTTGATTCCAGGTTTGCCAGGAATTCCTCTGTGGTTGAGAGTGCTTGTTCTTTTGCAGGCCCTCTACCAGTGGCAGCACTGTCCCTGGCCACAGCAGCTACCCTTTGCCATGCAGCATTGACCATATCTGTGGCCCAATGTTGGACCTGCTCATAGGTCCTGTCCTGTTGGCCAATTTGGTTCACCACAGTGATGAGGTCAGCCCACGGTGCACATTGGTAATGATATTGGCAACTCCTGAACAGCAGAATGTGATGATGTACACTGAGGCTATCCAGGATAACATTATTTTCTATGGTTGTTAATGGTGGGTGCCTCCTGTGATATATCATTCCTAATAGACAACAAGTGGGGAACACATCACAGGACCAGACACATGGACATCCACTATGTACAGACCCTGTACAACCAAAACAGGCTGCACTAGCCACCGCTACCTCACACGTCATACCCCACAGTCTATCAACACACTACATGTGTAGCTATCACCAAGATAGTAACAATACCAGTTATGTCCCTGTGTACCACAAAGTCCCACTACTATGAAATACAGCCAATGTCAGACAAATAGCTGTGTGCTATTACAACAACTAACTGGGGCAGTCCAAGAACACCATTGTGCCACAATGACAGACAGCAATGCAAACCTGCTGTAGTATATCTTCCCTGTACGCATCATACCTCTCCACTACACAGATGTTTCCAGAATGTGAACATGTGCCTCATAGTTGCCCAATCATTGATGGTTGTCGTCAGAATACAAAGAATCTGGTTGTCACATGCCAGACCCCTCAGAAAACACTTATGTTACTTTAGGTACAAGAAAACACAGAACTCAGCAGCGAAAAACAACTAAATCACAAAAAAGGCTGCTCAGTAGCCAATAACAAGTCCATCTGTCATGAAAGAAACGATTTCGATAATAATACATAAAAAGCACAGAAATAAACCAGGATAGCGCTGTCACTGGGACTTCAACAGATCTGTTGAAGTCTGTGACAAAGCGCCTATCCTGGTTATTTTTTGTGTGCTTAATGTGTATTATCGAATAAATTGTTTCTTTCATGACAGATGGACTTGTTATTGGCTACTGAGCAGCCTTTTTTGTGACTTATGTTACTTTAATATCGGTTAGTCTATTCATAGTGTTACTTTGTATGCCCAATATGTATACTCTGTCACTGAGTTTGGACCTGTCTCCCCCCACTAATTATGTCTATGACCTGAATTTCTGGTGTTAGGAGTTAACAGGTATGTTAGCCATAGCTGTCAAGCAATGAGGTATGAATGTCAACAAAACAGTGACCTAGACAGAGTACATCAGGGACAGTCAGGGATACCTTTACAATGTCAGAACTATTTCTGTGTGACATTGACAGACTGAGAGGAGGTGAATTACAGAACAATATTTGATATTACAGCTGTGTACACCCTTACTTATGGTCAATATGTCTAACTCATAATCCACTAGCTTTCATACAACAGCCGGCCATTGTAAGAGGGAGTAACAGGGGCAGAGCTATAATTTCATGCAAAGCAGGTACAGTTGAGATTCATGCCTTTAGCTGCTGGACAGCAGAGTGTCACCATGTCAATACCATAGATATACTACAGATCTACTGTTGTAATCCCTAATCCCCATACCTCTATCCTCCCATCTGCATCCCATTATATGGGGACATGTATTACAGACCTGGTAGAGTAAAGTAATCTTATTTTGACCAGAATCTCTGAACATAGCTTGCAAAACCATTGTCTGTCTGAGTAGACCTGTTCCCTATAACCCACTGATTGCCTTTTGTTGGTAATGCTCATTAACAGGTAATTTTCTGTGCACTAATATGTGGCTCAGACTTGGTAACTGCATCTAAAATAGCTGGGTTGCACTTTCATTAGCCAATGACATGGCACCACAATGCAATATTTAAAGGCTTCTTGTAGCCCTTGGCCCCTTTCTTAGTCTTTCAGATGGACATTAGAGAGGTGTGAAGACTGCAGAATCACAGAGGGTAGGTAGAAATACTGTCCACTGTCAAGATTTATGAGGTATGTCCACAGTTTTGCATGATATGTTTGGCCATTGTCCCATGACATTGTGATTATCTGACAGTTTAGTGGTAAACATTGTGGGTTATAGTCAGTAAAGAGAGAGAGAGACATGTGAGTGTCAGATGTCATACCCATCAGAATATGCATGCATATGCAGTACCTGCTATTCTATCAGCTTGCTCTCTTTGTAGGGGCAAACTCTGAAACATGTCCCTGTCGCTGTACCCCCCATCCTGCATATATGGTTTTGTTTTGATCCCATTTTCTAGGGGTTTGTGAGGTATGGTAGGTTTGTAGCAGCTAACTTAACATACAGCTGCATATGTTCCAGTCTGTAGCTACTGCTGCAGCCTAGGTCACGCAGGGGGGAGTGTGAACACTATGGAGGACAGCAAGCTATATGTGTAACTGAGTCAGCTGTGTCAGCTCTGTCATTACAGCAGAGCCAGGGTAAGGGTACCCTTTACAGTCCACTTGAGGCATGTGCTTAAGGTACATCTGTTATATAACAGTGCCAATTATAGAGTAGTAGACGACATATTGTTAGGCTATATGAATATGTGCAGTGTGTCCCTACCTACAGGCCTTTAACTTGAAAACATGGGTAGCAGTTAATTCTGTAGCAGCAACCTGTATGGGTTAAAATTGCATGATGCAGTCATTATTTGCTGCATTCACAACAATGCAATTGAAGTGCAACACACTGGATTCAAACCCAGGAATGTGGGTGGCATGCACTGCATGTAAGTCATTTAAACTACTGAGACAATGCTGCAGCAGGTGTATTTGCAAGATATATGTGCATACATATATCTGTGACACACGTTATCTGCATCCATCATTATGTGCATGACTTTCAAAGGCAGTTGTTCTGCAGCAGGGTCCCAGCTATACACATGCACTTTGCCATTGCTGCCTTAGCAGGTGTGTTTAAAGTTGCTGCTGATAAAAGGGTACATTGACTTGCTAGCCCAGGCCTCACGTACATCCATTATTATTTATTTGGCTGTGCACTGGTGTACTTTTTGCATCAGAGTCCAAGGGACGCTCCCATTTTTCCCATTAGATGTACTTGCAGTCTATCAGTGGCAATCAATATATTTTGCCGGAAACACCTGTTTTAATTAAGAGCGGAGTGACCTAGTGGGCTAATGCACTATGTATTAGATGACAGGGCCTGGGTTCAAGATTATTTTGTAGATGTGCCTGTGAGAAACAGATAACACCATTAAGACACATTAAAGTGCATTTAAGTGGGTTTGTGCTGGTTTGAGTGGCATGCCCTTTAGCTCCTCGCAAACCCATGCTAAAAAAATTTTAAAAGAAAGGAAAAAAAGAGTGATAGGACAGTGGTGAAATGGGGGCAAGCAGGGGAAAACATACTGAAAGACAGGTAGGGATATGCAATAAGGGCGTAGGAAAGGACTATAGCTTTCCATTTCTTGTACATAAACAGCTGTGCATTTTACCAATTTTATACATGAATTTGGTCCCTCAAACCCCAGAGGAAGGGGTGAGGACAACATAAATGTGTTGTCAAGCCAATTGGACCTATTTAGTTGTGTCCAGTAGATATGTGTGAAATGGAGAGCTATGTATAGGGCGTAATTCTTTGTGAGAAAGGTGTCCATTTTTTTAAGGAGAGAGTTGAATGTTGGGGAAGAGATGTAGGTATGTTTGGGGAGGTAAGTTGGGTAGGAGAGGTTGCATTTGCAGACAGACAAGACAGACAAGACAGCATATGGAGTGGTGTGTGACACATGAGGGGGGTAACACCTTGGATAGGGAAGGTGTTGTGGAATCAGAGATGCATGTGCCTCCAGATGACAGCAGATTGACTGATATCCCCACCCATGAACAGTCAACACTGCTCCTTCACTACCTCAAAGGTGGCTGTGCTGGAAGCTGGGTGCTAGGGCCACCAAGATCCACCAGGTTGTTGGGTCTGCCATCAATCCAGTGCAGGTGTTGTTCATAACTGCTATGCATAGTCCTGTGCACCATGGCTGGTAGTTGATCTTGGGTGACTACTGCCCCTCCGCCGCCACTCCTGGGGGGAACAGGCCCCATCCCCTGAAGCGGTTCCACCTGAGAGTGGTGCAGGGCCAGCAGAGGTGGCACCACTGGCCTGAGTCCCAGACACACTTGTACCCACTGCCATGGCCAGCTGAGGTAGGGTAGGTACATCAGCAGAACTGGCCTACCCTGTCATGCTGTGGTGATAGAGGTATAGCAATGTGTATAGGTTAGTTATACACAAAAGATTTTGTTAGTTATAACAGCATGCCAGAATGTTGGAAATAACCCATTAACATATCAATGCATATTATATGGAACACAGTAATAAATAACATAGCAGTCAGTATATTAACAGCATGCCAGTAACAGTTACTGCATATGGCCAACAACATAGGTATTTCAACAAGATATGTTAATATGCAGAAAAACAAGAATGTGGTGTAGATAATTAGTTCAACAAAAAACTGAACAAGAATAAAGCAAAAACAAAAGAGGATGAACCAAACCACAGCAGGCAGCAGATAAAAAATAATTATGTTTAATGGCAAGCACTTTTGCAGCACATCAAGCTGCTTCATCAGACACACAAGAAATGCAATGCCTTACTTTTAAACTAAAAACAACCAATAAAATCATTTGTTCAATTACATGGAGTAATAATTGTGGTCCTTGCTTAAAGAGATATACAGAAGCATATCTATAATCAGTTTAAAAGTAGTCATTTAGGCAGTGAGCATTTAGAAATATAAACACATTACACAAATGTGAACAATTAAAAAAAACAACAGTAAAACAAGTAATAAAAACAGTAGTCATCTGGGCAGTCCCCTGGCCTGTAAAACTGGCTGTATAGAAACTTTATTATTGAGGCCTCTGCCCATGCTAGCTCTCATCCTTATAATCCATTCTAACTCTGCTGTCTCTGTTTTATTTCTGATGTCTCACCCTCTTTCATTCTTGGGGATTATTTCCAACACCATGAACTTAAAGATGTGTGTATGATCATATGTAGCTACATGTCTGTCTAAGGCATTGGATTCAGCACCCCTAAATATATCATATGGATGTTCTCTCATGCGTTCTTTTAACGTACGATTTGTTTTCCCAATGTAGAATGAATAGCATCTACTACAGTAAGCCAGATAGACAACTACTGGGATATATTATGTACAGATGACAAGGTGAGGGATATAGTAGGAGACAGACCTAGCTGTACTTACAAGAATAAGAAATCTCTGAAAAGGCTACTATGTGGGCTGAGGATGCTTTTATAAATAGGACTGATAGTGGCAGGAGGGGTACTTTCCCATGAAAAAAATGTAATTACTGTAGAGATTTAGACACTACTAGTAAGTTTACTCACCCAGACACTGGTAAAGTATGGGAATTTAAGTTAACAGCGGACTGCAATACTACTAACCTTGTCTATCTGGCTTACTGTAGTAGGTGCCATTCATTCTAGGATGAGAGCTAGCATGGGCAGAGTCCTTAATGATACAGTTTCTATAAAGCCAGTTTTACAGGCTAGGGGACTGCCCAATGACTACTGTTTTTATTACTTTTTTACTATTTTTTAAAATTGTTCACATTTATGTGCAATGTGTTTATATTTCTAAATGTTTACTGCCTAGATGACCATTTTTAAACTGATTATAGATATGCTTCTGTATATGTCTTTAAACAAGGATTGCATTTATTACTCCATATGTTAATATGCAGCCATTGTAATACATAACAATAATAAAATACATGCCCCAAGATAAAGTTTAGAGAACAACACATGTTAACAGTAAACCATAACCAATGAATAACAATAATACATTTAGATGAATATAAGGTGTGGGGAGAGAGAGAAATACAGTCTATTAATACCAGTATAGGCTATATAGTATTGCTATATACTCTACAGGGTTGTCCTTCCTTTATGTATAACAGTGCCCTTTATCTGCTGTAGCATGTACATACCTCTCAAGCTATCTGCATAAAACAGTATGGGCCAAGCAGTAACACCTGCAGGTACACAACTACAGAGAACACATACACATCAGGTGGATGTGTATAACTACCAAGGTGTACTGTGGACTGATGTAGTTTTACTGTGCTATTGACTTAATCATGTTGATGATGCATCTGTGACAGAGGGATTACACAACAGTAATTACATTCCATGACAGTGTGCCACTTGTGAGACATGTATGTATCTAGTACAAAGAGTAAACAGCTATCATGCCTTGCTTGGCAGGCATGGGAATAGAACTTTAGCAAACTTTCACAAACATTAAAGGCATACAGCCATAGCAAGACTGCACATTTCTTTTCTTTTCTTTTATTTTATTATTATTCTATTTTTTGCCTTTATTTTATGTAGTCTTATCACATTCCTGGTCAATGCTGTTAACAGTTTGTTACATCTGAACACACAAATTATTTACTCATAATAAGGGCTACCTCATCCATTTACCTGTATTTCCTGTGGAGAGAGCATCTGTCATCAGTACATAACTGATTCAATAATATTTATTACTTCATGGTCTGTGCATAGCAAAATGCACTTCATGCAGAGCATTTAACAAACTCTGGTACTGAGCCATTGCTGGTTACTGGCTGACTGATATTTCCTGAAGCTCACCTGGAAACAAAATATGACCTGGTAATAGTACTACAGTTTTATACTAGACTGCAGTGACAGTTGAACACACATGCATGAGATTCATGCATGACAGAGATACTAGGTAAACTATATATTACTACTTGGAATGCAGGTGTACACAATATACTGTTAGTGAGAAAAATATTTGTGAAGTCTACAAACCATATCAGATTGCTGGGTTGGCTACCTCACCCATATACAGTTGCATATAGTATATTTGCTGTCTACAGCTATTACACTGTCATACTTGCCTGCAGCACCGTACCTTGGAGCCTGAATGCATAAAGCTGAAATGCAATGGTTAACACAAGAAAATCCTGATATACACAATATACCTTGGGTGTTAATGCTATTGCTTCAGATGTTATTGCAGAACAGGTGTCATAATGCATTTCTTGTAATACAGCTCTGAATCTACAGTTATTGCATAACACTCTTTATTAACTATACCCTGAGGCAGGAAGTGGTATTCTTTTGTGTTTTTATTTCAGAGCAGTTGACATAATCGATGTCATGCAAAACAGCCCTAATTACATACATATTGCACAGCTCACCTTTGTCAGGGGTACCGTCATGCAGTTACTGGTATAGTTTTGAGTCTTTCTTGCACAACAGTTGATGTAATGCAGGTGTTGCAATACAGCTGTAATTCCACAATTATTGCAGTAGAAACTTTATTTCATTTACTTTATCAGGGCTAATGCTTTAGTCTTCCCTGTTTATTGCACTATAGTTAGCAGTAGTCACTTATTGCAGTACAGGTCTATGTCTACATTTATTTCAATACATAAATATTTAGTGTATATACCTATTGGCAGTTAGTGCTTTACTTTTTCTTGCTTATTTGACTATAGATTGCAAATTAATCTGTACTCATTGCACTCACAGTGCAACCTGACCAAGCACCTAGCATGCACTTCTAGGTTGCACACTTTCTCCTTTGCAGCTGTATGGAGAGAAGCACACAATTTTGCATACCTGTCTATCAAACATTCAGATTAGGTATTGGTAAAGCAATGGTAACAGTACTTACAAACGTGTGGGGCATTCCCAGCCTGAGCTTCCTGGACCTAGATGTCCAGAAGATCCCCCTTCTGATGCTTCAGGTCATCATAGTGGTGGCAGACCTGCTCACCTGTGCAGGGGAAACCTATAGCACTGGTGAAATCATGTGCCAGCCAGTCCAAAGACTCCTCCTTGCACTCTGAGCCCTTGAGCTGCCCCTGCAGCAGCCAGTCACCATAGTCTTTTTACCAGAAGTCCAACTACGACCCTGGACTCCAGAATCCTCTACTGCTGTGCCCAGAAGCATGTAACCTCTCCAATGCTTGCAATAGTTACTGCACATTTCAAACACCAACTGGTTATGCTGTATTCCCACCTGTTGAGCTTAATATAGCCTGTTTTCCTGCCTTTACATGCCATTGTGCAATTTTTAAAAATGCGGCACCTCACTTGCACCATGCAAACCAGTGCAGCTGAGCTGAGCAGTGCTTAAACTGGCATTGTTTAGCAGTGCTTAGCAGTGTGCAAACCAGCTAAGCACAGCTCAGTAATGTAAAGCACTGTCAAGCAGTGCATAAACAGGGATTGTTTAAGAAGTGCTTAGCAGGTCTTAGCAGAGCTTAGCGCAGCAGATCAGGATTGAAAAATAATCACAATGATATCTCTTTGGAATAAAATGCTTAATTTCCTTCCTATGAGTTCAAAGCCTGCATCTACTCAACATAAGGCCATAATTCTAACCATGTGGCATGCTCCTATACTTTTACATATACCTCTGAGTTAACTTTAAGCACTGCTAAGCAATGGGCTGCGCAAACCCTCTAAACTATGCTTAAACTTGACTTTTGAATCATAAATTAAATGCATCCAGTTTCTATTTTTAGATGTCTGGCACATGTCAATTGCTCTGTTCTGTGTCATGTTGAGCAAACTTGAAAAAAAAAATTAATTAAATACATTGATATAATGCACACTCCCTACACTGATTCAATAACCGTGTTCCTCGACTCTCCCTCAGCAATACACCATCATTAATGTGCATGGTGCACTACCGAGGGGGAACCGTGTATACGGACACGGTAACTTCCATGTGGAGTCTACACTATGCCTACATGGATTTTTATTAAATCTGGGGGATCATTTTATTCAGGGTTTTGTTGGATATATTGTTTAGGAATTCTAAGCAGGATTTCTAGCTATTCTGCCCACAAATCTCAACAGTAATATCTTTAGGTTCAAATTTTCTTCAGCTATTGAGGCAAATTGTGTGTTAATAATGCTTTATTTCTTGCTGCTAACATATGTCAATACTTTCTATATTTTTATTCAGTTTTGATGAAACAAAGAATTTACTTAACAAGTCTACATTTCTTCTTCATTTGTGGCTTTGACATTTGATATATAGAGCTGTAACCATGAACCCTTTAGTCAGTCAGTGATGCCATATGGTGTACAGTTATGTTGAAGTAACATTCTGTAAACCGCCTTTGAAGTCTGGACATTCTCGCATTCTCTACTATTCATTATTAACACCTTGTTGGGATTAACACAAGAACCATGGTAGAATAGGTTTAGTTTGTTTATTTATTAATTTTTTTAGTTTGCTTTTTGTTAATGAGTTAGGCTGTACTCCCTCCCCATCCTTGCACTTATGTATTACAGATAGCAATTCATGCTGCTTTTTTTAAACTGTAGTCTTCAGCATTTACTTACTGTAGGTTTGGGGAAATTTACTTACACAATTTTAATAAAGCTCTAGTTGGCACAGTACAAAAGATGGAATTTAGTTTTGTTGTATTACAGTACTATAGCACTTGTCATGCATGGACTGAAATTAATATCCTTTAGTATAAACGGGCTTAAAAGCCCAGTCAAGACAGCCAATTTTGTCTCCTAGCTGAAACACACATGTCCTGGTGTACTCACTTTCCATGAAAATCATGACGTCCCCTCAGCAATCTCCCAGCATCACCCCCTGTGTATGGTCAACTTAATAAATGTGGCTTTTCAGTTTTTGTAACATCGCCTTCTGAAAAGGGTAAAAGCTCAGTAATGTTAGGAAGAGAAACGTCAATGACCTTGATTATGGAGTATATTGGTCTGGGTTATACTGTGTTTATACAAACTGTCCAAGCTCAGTACAGGAGCAGAAAGGTCAGCAATTCTTCATTATACCAAAGTCATGGTATCCAAGTTGCAGCACAGAAATTAATCCCCCCTTTGTAAGACTTTGCAGAAGGCAATAGTTTACAGAAAAGTTTAGCATTTTACTCAGTCATGCTGACCTCCATGCAACAAGACTTGGTTTTGTCCAAGCTTATTAAATTAATTTGGGGACCTTTAAGTCATGTATAGTTTATACCAGACATTAACTTCATAGTATAAACAGTAAGATGCTTACCTTGATTAAGTAGTTTGATCAGTGAATAGTTTCCATGACTCCCCAAGACATTTCTGGACCATTCCTTATTTTGGTGCATTTCTTAACTCCCACTCCTTCAGCACATAAGGAATGGCGAATGTATTACACAAATTCTCCAGAATTTGGTATAAAGCCAATGGAACTTGTCTTAAGGATTTCTTCCTCTATTTTTTTAATAATATAGAGATATAAACTGAAATTTTTAGGGACTTTAAGAAAAGTTATTAAGTTATTTGCATTTCCTTTAAAACTGTTGGTCAGCATTCAGTGGAAAGAATGGTATGAGATAGTCCCTATTTGGGACACTTATAATCAGTGCTATTCAATATAAATTAACCTAAGAATATAATGGTTTTCAATAGTCTCAATAGAGCAGGTGTTCCTCTTAAATCTTAAAGCTCAGACAAACTGCATATATTTTTGTAAATCAAATAGATACCTGGTTCAGAGACTTAAAAGACCAAAAGCCCTACTACTCATGCAATTTATGATTAACTTAATCCAAATTTCAGAATTACTCCCATTTCAGACATTTGTATTTTTATTGTAGATTACTACTGGACTATTACCATACTGCTCACATATCTCTCAGTATTGTCCATACAGAACTTGCTAGTTTTACTATCCATCCAGTTGCACAAGAGCAGCTCTGTGTAACCAAGAAACAGATAAGCAAAGAAGAGCTGCTGAAAGTTATAACAAAGCCAAATGAAATAAATGTCTAGGATCTAATGGCATGGGTGCAATGATTTGCACAGTGCTGCATTCTTTAGCTCCGTCACAGTGGTTGATCTTTCATTTTTTTTGTAGACAAAAAGGTCTCATTGGAAATGAAGGAGTTTATCTCTCATGTGATCTGTCTTGGTGAAAAAACTGCCAAATTAACCTGATATGTATTTGTTTATGTAATTATTTATTTTACATTTGTTTACCTGGAAAATATGACTGGGTGGAAACTCATTTTCATCTGAGGTCTGGGAAGAAAAGCTCCACATAGTAACATCACATACAAAATATACAATAGTAATGATTTTTATACAGTGAAAGAGAACATGACATAGGTATAATATTTCAAGAGTAAATATACAAAAATAGGAAGATATAAATTAGCCCAGTTTGTGTGTTCTTACAATATTAAAGGTAATAGGCAATATATGTTATGTGCTATTAGTGGCAAATAGACTTCTGCATATAACACCTCAAAACATTCATGCACTCTGAAACTCGTTTATCAAATACAGATTCAGCATAAAAATGTCTAGCCTTCTCTTTTTGGGGGGTTCAGATACCTGAACTTTCAAGCATCACTATAAGCTTTGAAGCTGAAAGGCCCATTCTTAGGATCCACCTAGAGTACTTTTTTCAGATGTTGACATTTCCTCAGTTCCCATTTTTCACTGTTTATCAGAGCACTGTTACAGTGCACAAGACTGATCAGCATCTTTCAGATATAGGATATTTATATGGCTCAGATGTAGTATATGTATGCAGTTGCACTATGAAATGATGCTTCATGTTAGATTTGCTATTTACTCCAGCTGCCAATGCCCTTACTTAGTCTATTTGAAGTCTATTATCCAGCCTGTGAGCTGGAGACATCTCTTCACATGCACTGGCATATCTTTGCAGTCAATGTTAGTAGCTCAACAAGCAGCACACTTGCCTTTGATGCGGGAAGATCAGAAGGTTGTTGGTTCTGTTACCTTTGCAGTTGTTTTGATTAATATTTCAATACTAAAACAGCAGTGCAGTCAGGGGGTGGGGGGATCCATTCCTGAGTGTGCTATCCTTCAGATAAGACAATCAGTTAAAGTCCTGCTTACCCGAGTTAGTGGTAGCTCAGGTGTATGTACAAAATCCCACAGCACTTACTAACAAAAGAGCAGGGGCTGTAATTAATTTTATTGCAACAAATCCCAACAATTACATGGCATTAGTCTATTTCAGAGACATACAGTGCTGTACAAAAAGATAGAATTTCTAAACAAACGTGCCATGTCCCATATTTGGTTATATAGCACCTGAAACCATCTGGTGCACCAAATTCTCCAAAAATGTATGCATCCAGATAAGTGTTTCAGATTAAGTAAACTGCATTGCTGTTCAACTGTCATAAGAAACTAAATCACTAATTAAACCATTAACAGAAACATACAACTGATGTTCATATTTTCTAAAAATATTACAAAATTATTTAAGTCTATTACAGTCAACAAAACATGCTTGTTTCTAACAGACAACAAACATTTCATTAATATTTTTATATAATAATGATACTTTAAGAGGTAATTTCTTTATGCCCTAAATGCCAAAAACATCCTGCATAAATGTGTATTTGTTACACAGAGTCACTCTTGTACATAAATTCTTAAAATCTGATAATTCAATGATTCATATCCAGGTTAATAAAGAGAGTTTTTAATGTTAGAGTAGATCAATCAATGGATTCTGAAGTAACCATTGTTAAAGATAATTTCTACAGTTTCATTAGAAAATAATTCTCATGTATACTTCTGTAACCCAGTAAAGCTGTATTTTATTTAATTTCTATTTTTCTAATAATTGCCGATAATCAGTAGTTAATTAAAATGCATATGTCCTCCCCGCAGTCGAGTGGCATTCAAAGGACATGCGTGAATTGGCGTGCCTTCATTGAAGTTTGGGTGTCGGGCTGGCACCTCGCACTGCAAAAATCAACTGCCAGTCATGAGCGGACTGGAGCTCAGCTGTGGTGACCCCTAACTGGGAAAAGCCGAAAGAAGAAGAAGAAGAAGATTATTTATAGCATTCAATAACATCCATATAAATATTCTATAATAACTTAGAACTGGATGTATTATGTCTCTACCATCCTGTTTAGGCCTATATAAAATTTATCTTTGAATGAGGTTTACTCTCTTTCCTTGTATACCAGAAAAGAAAATACCTAGAAGTGTAGTAACCAAATCTGATTTTTTTTAAACTTCCTAATGGCAATATAAATTATTTCTGTGATTGTTTATTTTTTCCATAACTCATAGAAAATAGTTTCCATTTTTGAATTGTATTAAATATAAGCTGTGAAATGCTTTCCCATTGCTTATAACCTATGTCCTTAGAACCAATTTGTATCCTTAAGGTAAAAAACATGTCACTGAAAAAATATATCCTATCTCTTTTTGAAAACCATAACCAATACTCATGTTATAATTAATATGTAATTGTAAGAATTGCAATGCTTGTTTCATTTTAACTACTAAAGACTAAAATGCTCAGTCTCATTAGTGTATAAAGATATATCATCTGCGTATATCAGTAATAGTGGAAAGCTTAAGCACATTGTAGACATCTACATGTTAAGTTTATGCACTAGTCTTCACCAGCCCCTTTCTTCTCATTTTTCTACATGTGGTCAGGATGTTGTCTGAAATGTCGCTATCTTTATTGTCACTCTCCTACTTTCTTTGATTGTCATGCCTGACTGTCATATGTGTTCTCTTATGTAATCCATCCATCTCTTTGCTGGATGCCCTCATTTCCTCTTGCCTTCTTCCTCTTTATTCCATATCTTCTTCACTAGATTGCCTTCTTCTTTAATGCACATGTACCCAAACCACTGCAATCTCTTGCCTTCTATTTGATCATCTGCAATTGGAGCAACTTAGGTTTCTGTTCTGATGTCTTCATTTTTTCATCTGTCCCACACTGTATGTTCTACTGTCCATCTCAGATACTTCATTTCTATCACTTTTATCTTCCTCAGTTGCTTGACCCTCATTGTCAAGGTTTGTGTACCATAGAGTAGTACTGGTCATGCCACTGTTTTGTATACTTTACTTTTCAGCTTCTTTGGCATTCTTCTGTCACACACTACCCTTGACACTCTGTGCCATTTGGCTGCAACCCTTCTAATTCTAGATTTGACTTCCTTATTCAAACTTCCTTTCTCCCCATCTACCCCTCCCAGATATTTGAAGCAGTTAAATGATTCCACTGTTTTGCCTTGTATCTCAATTTTTCAGTTTTTTTTTTTCTGATTTCCCCATTTGGGCCAATGCAACTGTCTTATGTGTACTCAGATTCATCATGTGTCCTTTCTGTTGTGCATTCCATTCCCCTGTCATTTGCTGAAGTTCTTTTTCAGAGTCTGCTTGTATTGTCACATCATCTGCATAAAGCAGATTTGTCAATCTTTCTCCTCTCCATTATGAACAGCAATAGGCTTAAAGTTGAATCCTGATACACCCTCATTACCTCTGGGAACCTCTCTATGAGTCTGAACACTGTTAGTACTTGTGTCATTGGGTCCTTTTACATAGCCAGCAATAATTTTACCGATAATTCTGGCACTTCAAATCATCAAAGACTTGCCCAAATCAGCCTTCTTAGGACCTTGTCATATGCTTTCTCCAAGTCTAGGAATGCCCAGCTGGACTCTTTCCTCATCTCTAGTTTCTTCTCAACTACCTGTCTCACTGGAAACATTGGTCTGTTGTGCTTCATCCTGTAATGAAACCAAACTGCTCATTACTCATCTTACTTTCTACTCTACTCTGCAAATTCATGTATCAATCACCCTCTCCAAAATTTTCATACAGTGCAGCCAGAGTTTTATATCTCAGTACTGTCTGCAGTTGTGAGCATCCCATTTGTTCTTGTACATGGGTGCTAGAATGTTTATTCTTCAGTCATCTGGGATACACTTTCTCCCTATAGTGCTGTGAGTAAACCATGGAGCCTTTCCTCACCTGTCTCACCCATCATCTTGATCATATCAGCCATGACCTCATCTGAGCCTGCTGCTTTCCTGGATTTCATATTCTTTATTAATGTTCTTACTTCTAGGGTGGGTTCCTCATCTTATTTGATCAAGGACTTTGATTGTGACAGTACAGGTTCTTTAGGGTTTTATTCAGAGGCTGTGGGAATGTCGAGATTTTTTCATCATATTTTCAATATATCACTCATAGAATTTGTGGTTTTCTAGAAAATCACAGAGGAATGAAGTCACTAAATAATGACAGACATTTGTGTTTCAGGCTTCATATCCTTCAGAAAATGCATGGTAGTACAAATCCTGTTATTCTAGCAATGTTCTAAGTTTATTCAAGCAATATTTAAAATCAGTCTTTATTTTTGGACCTTTGCCCCCCCCCCCCCACTTGTGATTTTAGACATTGTCCAGATTTCCTGTGCTAAGAGATTGCAAGGTATGAAGTGTTCTTTCCTTCTTCTTTCGATGTCTTATCTGCCTGTGATCAGATCATTGCTTCTGTCCCTTATGAAGGGTGTCTGATGATTATCTTCTTTATCATTCTGTATTTTATTGCAAGCCAATGAGAGCTTTTTGTACCATTTTGAAGTTACTTTTCAGAAGCTGGGAGAGTGCCTCTGGTGCCTTATTCTTTGCTATTGCAGCTGCTCTCTTAGTTATTTGCTTAGCCAACTAGTATTCCTTCTTAGCCTGGTTCATCTTTTCTATATCCCACTTTTTCCTGCACTATTTTATTCTTTCTTTTCATGATTTCCTGGACTTCTGCACTGACCATTAACTTTCCCGATCTGTCTCAACCACATATTTGTTGTATGGTCCTCACAGACTTTGTTTTGAGGTGGCACCATTCTTATCCCTATTTCCTCTTTCCTGAGGAGCTAGAGTCCTGAGCATTTTGTTCAACTCTTGTACTTTCTCTCCAGTCAGCTTCCAGTTCTTCAGACTAGACTCTGTTGGCCTAATAGCCTTCTCTGACCACTACTTGCAGCTGATAGTGGTAACCAGTGGTTTATGCTGTGGACCAACTGTTTCACTGGTGATGACTTTGTAATTGCTGTTTCTACCCCAATGCCCTTTGCTTACTAGGAGAAAGTCTGCCAGAGTTGCCTGCTGGCCTTCTTGTATGTGATCTTGTGATTGCCTTTCTTGCTGAACCATGTCTTGGCCACTATCAAGCTATTTGTCAAACAAAAGTCTAGAATGGTTCATCTCTCTTTATTCCTTTAGCCCAACCGCTGGGGACCCGGCCTGTCCACATACGTTCTTTACTCTGCTCTTTAACTTAACTGGTACTAATACTATAGTCTTTTGCCAGGATTCTCAGCAGCCAAAGTACTGAGCTTATAGCAAATTCTGTGCATTTTCCCTGCAATGTGTTGTCAGTTTTCATGAAAAAGTTGTTTCTCTGCATTGTTATCATATCTGGTGCTATAGTATTGTGCCTAGAGCCTCAGGAGTCAGTGTTGGGCTTATTCAGACTTTATCAAACTATTCTCTTTTACGGCTATTTTATGAACCCATATATTAGTGGGTTGTTCTGAAACAGTTATACACTGCAAGCAAACAAACATCTCTACTGAGTGTATTTTATGACTTTGTATACCTTATGTTGAGTGTACTTTATGACCTTGTATACTTAAGGGATTCTTTTCAAATTGCAATGTACATATTTTATGGTCTGTTATATTTGTGTCTACCCTTCAAAATTTGCTACAAACTGTTATTTTATGTCCTGTTATATTTGTGTCTATCCTTTAAAATTTACTAGAGATTAACATTAACATTGTCAATTATTTATTGTGTGTACCCTACATCATGTTATAATTGTGTGCATCATTTAAATTGATAGAAATTGTTAATACTATTTTTAAAATTCAAATTCCTTTTTCTGTAATTTTTCACTGGAAGTTTCATCCCCATTCATCCACTATAAAAGGGCTCTCACCTAATTGGAATATCCTGGTAAACAAAAGTAAAATAAAAATAAAAAGAAATAAAAGTATATTAAATTCTCTAAATTTTTGGACCAGCTTTTAGAGTAAGCATCTGCTTTTTAGCAGTACCTAGCTGGCCAGATGTCTTGAGCTTTAATATGGCAATGGCAGTTTTATGGTTCTCCTCAAAAGGTTCTGTCTCCCAATACTCTTACATCACATCAACTGTGCTAAATTGCTGTTTTATAAAATTATTTATTGCATTTTTCTGAATGTTAAGACTATGGGCAGGATTCACGAAGGCTTGCACGAAGTGTAAGAGACGTGTAACACTCCATGCAAGCCTCGCGATCCAGGAACAGCTCTAAACGCTGTGTAAAAGACCAGCTAAAACGTCTCTTACACGGACTGGGCGTGGACATGCTAAATACCTCACTTGTAGCCGAAAGGTATGCAAATGAGGTATATTAGCGATCCACGAAGCAGAAACCAGGCCGTGTAAGAGATGTTTTAGCTGCAGAAATGTACTCAGTTGACAACTGAGTACGTTTCTGCAAAATTCACAACGGAGCCATGTAAGCTCCAAATAAAGGGTGCATATGTGTCAGGCAGCATGCCAATGGCCAAATATGTGGCCACTGGCCAGGTAACCTGATGCAAAAATAATAAAAATATATATATTTTTTTCGATGTTTAAACGCAGCGCAGCCCCGTGCAAACGGGCTGTGCTGCATAAAACATAAAAATGAAGGTTATAAACCCACAAATGTGGGTTTTATGCAATACATGGTATGACAATGCAGGGACCAGCAGACCAAAAACAACATGGCCACCGTGTAGTGGTTGCTAAGGGGGGAAGCTGAGTGTAAGACATGTAACTAAGCATTAGTAGACAATCTCATGTAAACGAGGGTTAGGATACTGAATCTCACAGTCACATAACAAATGAGCACAGTCTGAGTAGTGTAAGAGATACATAAGGGGGAGGAATAGAGTAGGAGATAGGTGACATCACAGGGGGGAATGGTAGAAAGAAATGCAGTTCATTGGAGGTCAGTGTAACATGACAGATGACAGACACAGATCAGGGAAAGAGGAGTGCCACAAGATAAGTCTGGGAAAGTCAAGAAATGGAAGGTGTACACTGTTACTTACACTAAAGTTTCTTGCTGGGCGTGCATGTGCACATGTGCGCACCATGAAGCGCGAGTAGGGCAGTGTGCGCGCGTGTAAGGCAGACTGAGCATGTGGGAGCGTGTTGGTAGATGTTTAACACTGTTTGCGCTAGTGTGCGTGTGTGTAGGGCAGACTGAGTAGGTAGGAGCCTGTTGGCAGACTTGTAACACTGTTTGCATAGGTGTGCACGCGTTTTAACCCGAATAAGACGATTGTAAACCGTGTAAGCATCTGTGCGTGCATGTAAGCCACTGTGAGCTTGTTTCTGCTGGTATGCATGCTGCTCCCCCCTGAGGAAACAGAAAGGAAAAAGGAAGCAACTAAATTAGTAGGAAGCTAGCAGGGAATACTGCTGGAGCTAGCAGGTGAAAACAATTAGAAGCAGGCAATTACACAGGCAGAATAGTAGCCCAGCCCAGCACTTAAAACTCTACAAACAGCAGTGCAGGATGTTTCTCTCAAGAGACACTGCAAGACAGGAGTAAGCTAATAGAAGGTAAAACTGAAAAAGCTTCACTCAGAGCAGAAATGTTAGGGGCTGCCATAGCTGGCATAATGAGACATAGGCGACTTGCTGAGGGTGGTGACAATGCAGATGGTGCCAGACAACCCACAGTGAGGAGATGGAGAAGAGTGTACAGGCCCAGGGTCACCTACCACGGGTTACATGAGCTGGAGATAGTAGAGCACTATAGAGTGGACAGAGAGCTCCTGCAGCAAACAGTTGAGCTGTGCAGGCCACGCCTCACACACAGAACCAACAGAAGAGAACCCATCCCAGTGGAAACCAAGGTATGTGTTGGCCTAAGAATACTAGCAACAGGTACCGTCCAGAGACCAACTGGTGATATGATGGGGATATCACAGGCATCAGCCTCCAGGGTACTGCACCAGTTCCTGGATGCCATGTCAGCACATGTCGGTGATCATGTATATTTTCCCAATGCCCGTGAGGTATTGGCCAGCAATATGCATCTCCTCCAGCAAATAGCGGAATACCCTGAGGTAGTGGGTGCAATAGACTGCACGCACATACGCATCAAAGCACCAGCCGGTGAGAAGGGTAGGGCCTACTTTAACCACAAGTGCTTCCCCTCCATCAACTGCCAGGTCGTGTGTGATGCCCAGGGCATAATAATGAATGTGTGTGCTGGCTGCCCTGGGAGTTAACATGATTCCCACATCTGGCATTTGACGCAGCTGTACCAGACATTTGCCAATGGGGACATCCCACATGGACACCTAGTGGGGGATGCAGGTTATGCACTGGAGCCGTGGCTGATGACAACCATCAGAAACGCACACACACCTGAACAGGAATGCCATAATGAGGCACATGCACAAACACGTAATGTAATAGAGCATGTGTTTGGGCTGCTCAAGTCACGGTTTCGGTGTCTGGACACATCTGGTAGAGCCTTGCAGTACACACCAACTACATGTACCCAAATTGTCATGGTATGTGCTATGCTACATAATATGATCTTGCAAAAACAGCTGCAGCAGGACCAGCATAGGGCTGGGCCAAACAGCCCCCCACCATTGCCAAGGCCATCACAGGCAGAGCATGACTTGGAGGAGGAACAACCTGAGCCTGCCCCAGTAGGCAGAAGGAGGCATGCCCAGTATGCCCTGGCCTTGGCAAAGAGGCAATGCATAGCACATACACTGGCTCAGTAGGAACCCTGGGAATGATACCCCCTCTGACTCACTCAAATAATAACATGGATGCCTAAAATGACATAACCTGCTCACAAACATGTACAGGGAGTGCAATATGCGCATCCGACAGAGGAAGACCTGAGGCATGAATGCCATGTGTTAAGTAATATAACACCATGTACTATATGCACACCTGAGGACCCTAACATCCACCCTCACCAAGCATGAAGCTACAAATTGACGATGGGATGATCAAGTGCAATAACTGGCTGAAGTAATGCAGTTAGTCAAAGGGGAGCCAATGTGTTACAGGCTGGGAAGACATGCGGAGCATGACATGATGCACCACCTGCTAGGGGTGGCGTGCACCTATCAGTCCATGCCCCATGGATACTGGCAAAGGCTGTCAGTACCGACAGCATGCCCTGAATAGGTAAGTCTCAAAACCCAAACCCACCTTCATAGGTACCACAAGGGATAGAAACCTAGATGTAATGCTACCCAATGCCAGAAGTCTAAACAGCAAGATGTGTGCAGTGTAAACGCACACAGTATGGAGAATGTAGATATCAGTCCTGTAATAGAAAACTGTGTCAAGGCTCACATCAGCACCCTAACACTACCAGGTCACACCTCATACTGTGCTGTACAGCTGCAAAACATGGAACAAGCAACAAAAGGAGGGTGACTAGCAATAAATGTCAAGGATAACCACACCCCCATGTTGGTACCACAACAAGAAGCAGCATGGATTAGCCATGGTCAAATTCCAATGGCTAAAACTGCCTCCCAGTATATAGCCTGCTGCAGACTACTGTCCTAATACCAGGAACTGCACCTGGCCTATGTTGGAATACATGAATATATCAAGCCCCCCAAACCACATTATATTACTTGACTGAAAATACCCAGACATACACCGGGAGCATTATACTAGCACCAACACAGTCGGAGAAAATTTCCCAGAATCCATAAACCAAAATGCCCAGGAACAATGTACCACTCTCACAAGAGGGGTAAGCATACTGGATGTGATAATCAGCAACATGTGTACTGGATGGCAAGATGAGAAATGCATCCCTCACTGGTAAGACCAGACCATAGAGTAATCACACTGGATATACACATCCCAACCCCAGTCCCTGGCCAGAATGCCACAGTGAAAAACATGTGTAAAGCATAGGTTGCATCCCTCCAAACTGATGTGGAATCCACGAAAGGCCCTGTACAAGTGCAGAATATGGGACACACCGCAGAACATGTTATACAGGCATTCCATGAACACAGCCAGGAATGCTTGGAGTATGCAATCACAAATAACAACAAGACACAATGCTATACACGCAGGCATCTGGCATGCTGGACTCCAGCCATTACCAAACCATGCAAGAGAATGAGGAAGCTACCACATGATAGAGCAAACATAAAAAGGGAAGTAATCACTGATCAGTAGTATGGCAATAAAATATGCCCAAACATACAATCCACTAAGGCCAGCCACAACACGTGGAATCTGTGAATCCAGAGGCAATGTGACACTTGTCCCAAGTACACAGACAACCATAACTCCCCCCAATAAATACAAATATATGTGATAGATGCAACCATGTATCCAAACCGGAGGCTGAGCTCCCCCAACTCAGTACTGTCAAAACTAGTCAGGAGGAGAAGGTAACCACATACACCACAAACCCAGTCCAAAATAGACCTACTACAACTGTAAACCAAACACATAAACACAGAAAAACATTCCCAGAGGCCCTAATTACAAACACACCACACCAACAGAAGCCTCCAAAGCAGATCCCAAGCAACCACAACCTCCAAACATAGCACATGCAACACATAGTACTCGAAGCTGGTGTGCCAAACAGTCACAGGCCAGAAGGAGAAACAACATGCCTGATGCAGTTGTAATAGGTGTCTGTATAGGCAGACACACTGCTGTCCCACTCACCAGACTGAACAAGGGAAAGGGTACAGTAAGCTGCCTGTAGGCTGCCACAATATGCCACATAACACAAGTACGCAGGTCACCCCAAAGCAAGCAGAAATATGATGCACTCAATGTCCATGCTGGTGTGAATGACCTGAGATGTACCTCCCTGGACTACATGAAAAGAGACATGGATGAGCTCTCCGAGTATGTACCCCAGGCTGGTATGACACTGTCCGTGTGCAGCATCCAACCCTCACCAAGAATGATGCCACAGTACGAACACAGAATGATCATCTTTAACAGGTGGCACAGTTACAGCTGTCAGTCCAAGAGGGTCTAATGTCTGTCTGCTTGTGATGTCATGCATGACAAGCCATGTTGCTGTTCCAGGGATGGCTTGCACCTGTTACCCCTGTGTGTCTGGATACTGGATAAGGCCTTTGCCGCCTCCATAGAGCCGTATGTAGGCAAGGCCAAAAAGACTATCCACCACCCTAGAAAACATAAGTGGTAAGAAACATAAGGGTAATGCTGACCAATGCCAGATATGTAAACTGCAATATGCATGCCCCTGAGGCACTTCCCAGTATGGAGAACATCGATGTCTGTGCAGTGACAGAAGCCTGCTGCAAGCCTAGTGATAGCACACCAGCACTACCAGGTTATACCACATATCATGCGTTATGGCCCCAACACCTGGACCAAAACATCAAAGGAGGGGGAGTATCCATATGCAGCACAGACACCCATACAGCCAGGTAACTGACAATGCACAAAGCAGCGGAGACCACCTATGTACACCTAAGTGTAGTCAAAACTGCTGTACAGTCTGTAGCATGCGACAGACCACACTCTCACACTCAAGAACTCCACCCAGACATCCTGAAGACACTGGACAGTATGAATGTCCCACCAAATACCAGACAAGGTACTCACAAATTACCACATAGGTGGTAAACCATTATGTATGCAAGGAGTAATCAGGGACCTAGGGACCCAAGTCGACAGTAATCTGTCATGTGACACTCACAATGCCAATGTGGCTAGGAAGATTGTCGACATTGGACACCGTATCATGAAAGGATTCACATCTACATCAACAGAGGTCACTGTGCCCCTGTACTGTTCCCTTATCAGACCCAAAATCTAGTACAATGACTCATATGGGATGTACCGTACGTGACACCTGCAGCGGTTCGGAAGACCTCAAAGGTACACCACCAAGAGGATAAAGGGTGTCAAATATATGTCATATGCTGCCTGGCTGTAGACACCCCAGCTGAATGCAGTCACAGACTGCCTACACAGAGGCATTGTATGTCTGTTGTACAAGGCCATGTCCAACACAGGAGTAATGGACATGCTCCACCATAGGAAATCAAAGCCATTGGAGCTGTGAGAGTGACAGATGTCAGCCTCAACACATAATGAAATAGGATGTGCTGGAGGGACAGATACATAACCCATAGGCTCCCCACACCCAGAAACAGGATCCCAATCCATGTTAGGCAGAGCCCCTCACTGACACCCCTCAACAGGAATATTGCCAAGTGGATGGATGATCGTACATGTATACTGGGGTCTTCACTGTGTCACGACCAGACAGAGGCACAGTAAAGAAAATCATAAATGGCCATAATAGTCACATAGCAAGGGGCGGCGAAAGACACACACTCTGGCTTGGCTTACTAATGCCCTAGGGTGGATAGCCTAGTATGAACCCATGAACCTATGAAGATACAAATTGTACAGGACACTAAGGATAATCACAAGGCTTACTTAACTGATGGTAGGAACCATGTTGGGAATCCACAGATATGCTCCGAATCACACAGATATTACAAACAACATACCAAACACACACACATATTGCTAACATACAACCTGACAGGTGCAGAGCAAACCCCCCCCCCAGAATGCAAAATATCTATCCCAGCAGACTGCTGGTCCCCTGACATTGCAGATGCTGAGGTAACAGCCATCATCTGCAAAGCAAAACACACAGCAGCAAAGGTATGTGATGGTGTCCCGGGCTGAGGCCAACATCGACTCCAAGAATAATGGAATGCGAAATCACACTACTGCCCAATGTCAGCCTTACCACAGGATATGTACCCAAAGAGCAGTGTACAGCAACAGTGGTCCTTCACAACAAAGGTGTTTTTGCCTGAATGGATACTGCAAACTACCACCCCAGGATCCTGACAAGCTTAGTCTGCACAGCTATGGAAAGGATCAGTATGTACCGCAGACATAAAGCTATTGTGGACCTACTGATACTGGACCCTACACAGTGTGGCTGTCGTAACTGCAGATCCTGCCCCTAAACATGTTTGATCCATTTGAAACAGTCATTAAGGTCATTGATGAGAGCAATGTGGTCCACACAGCATAGCTGGACTGTACATATGCTTCTAGACAATACCTTACGAGTTCAGTATGGATATGTTCACCAGCTTAAATATATACCCCTATGTCAGTAGAGGAGTTGCAAACCAGAACAAGGACAGAACTGACATGGTCAGACATGCTGCACCCATGTCAGACTACAAAGCAGATATGAGTGGCATCCCACAAGGCTTGGTCCTGGGTCCCCCCCCCATTCTGTATATATGTCCCATAGGTATAGGCCAACATGGAAGGACTGTGACTGAACATGTATGCAGAGGAGTACAAACAGCCTACCATATCCGACCCCCAGCTAACACAAGCAACCCACAAAAGGGCCACCTACAAACAGACAACTGGAGCCATAGCCATGTCAGCAAGCTAATTGCAGAACTGTGTATAGACAATCAACGTGGATCATCACCGTGGATATACAGTAAGTGCCCACAAATTACCACACAGGTGTTAACCCATTACGTACCTAACATGTAATGAGAGACCTGGGGACACAAGGTGATAGATATCTGCACTGGACAAACATGTGGCTGTAGTGTTCACAGAAACATACCATATATCCACCCAATCATGAAGGTTGTCAGATGTAGATAAGGGGAGGTCACTGTGGCTCTGCAGTCATCCTTCATCAGCGTCACAATTGACTACAATAGCCCCTGTGGGATATACCTCAGCAGACACCTCCATCAACTGTAAAGTCCACAACAGTACCCCACCAGGAGTAGCAAAGAGCATGAACAGATGCCATGTGTTGCCTGAGTAAACAAACTGCAGTCCCACACACTGCCATACTGCCCAGCTACAGGCAAGCTGTGCCTGATGTATGAAGCCATGTCCAACCTGGAATCAATGAACATGCTGCACCTTGTACAATCTGAATGGCAGTGAGCTATGCACACGAGAGACCTGAACCCCAGCACTGACATGCATAGAACAAGCTGTACAGAATGATCCATAACACAGAAGGCACCCCCACTCTTGAGTAAACTCCCGGTACAGGTTAGCCAGAGAGTCACCTATCGACACCCCTCAAGAGGAATTCCGATGAGTGGATGGGAGATGGTAGGTTAACCCTGGGTATCACTGTTATGTCAGAGGTAGACGGAGGCACAGTATACTAACCATGACATATGTCATGGCATACTCCAGTTACAATGCGTGTTGAAGGACAAACACACCCTGTGACTAGCATCATAAATAGCCTAGGGAACATCGCTAGTGTTTGCCAATGTCCACCTATGTCGTGGAATACACTACCAATGTTGGATGAGCCTGGTGTAGGTAGTCCATATCTGAACATAATGCAACATGGTCATATGTGCACAACTGGCCCCTACACAGTCTGTTGTGCTTAATATGAAGATGTCAAGCAGTGATAGGACTAAAGCCCAGGATACTGTCCACCACAGTGAAAGTACTGAACCAGTACACTCTACGGTACTACAGTGTTAGGTCATTATGAAAGTATGTTGACAACTGTCTGCAAAGTATCCCATGCAATCCCTGCAGGCACAGTATAATCCCTGTTGTGGCAGACACGAAGCAGTTGGTCAGTTAGTATACAACATGACACCCAACACACAACCATAAATGTGAGATATTGTTGAAGTTCACACACACCCAAATATGTGGTGGACTTCAGAGTGCAACATATGGAAAGCTCACACTGGGCATGCTCGCACACTGTGATAAATGAGGCATATGTCAGACAACATGCCATGGAAAGGCTGAAATGGACATGCTCACAGCCTTATCTCCATTTAGCAGTTGGCCACACATATCTGGTATTTGTACGTGTCATTCCAGGAACCAACCACAACACAGCAATCTGCCCAGTGCACACAGTAAATGACAACAGAGACATAAGTGATATAGTGGATCGCCGTCATATGCAAGCATCTTCCACAGATACACAAGTTGGTCATAGGAACAGGGAATACTATGGCAATAAAGACCTGCAAACAGTAGAACAGCACAACAAATATTGTGCATCTGACAATTGAACATATGGGTGTAGAGGTCAATACTAGACTTGTTGCCCTAGGGAATGACAGCTCAGCCAGAGTGTGCTTGGCATCTGCATCCCCAGTACAGTAGGCTACTGTGCCACTGTAAAGTAGGTCACATAAGGCAACATGTGAGGCTAGTGAGCTGTGCCTCTGTCAAGCAGGGGCACAGTGGAGATCCCAGGGCTTGAATGTGATAAGCCACAGCCATGTTGTTGGTGTGTGCTGGAAGAGGGTTGCTGAGGATCTCTAACAGCAATTGGCCATCAATAACACACTGAGGGGAGCCCTATCTGCATTGTCTGGACAATTCCACTGTCAACACTGTGTTGTGATGATTATGTGGGAATGAAGTGTCGTGCTGGAACTGTTCACAGATGTCCTCCTTCTGTGGGCTACCGCTCTGCAATGTATTAGCTCACTCTATCTATTCGACGGCTCATATATGGCTGGTGTACACCTGACAGGTGTCTTGTTGTGGAGCAGTCATGGGTATATGTGGGATAGCATGATCAATGCAAACCGTACACATGCTCATAGAATGCAATTGTCAAGGATTATGCTGAGTGGCCAGTATAGTCCCCCAGCATGGGTCCTTTGAAGTCGTCCACCCCAGTCTTCACAAGTGTAGAGTCTGCTTGTGCTAAATACAGTTTGTGTGCAGTGACAACCTTGCCTGGGGGTGGGGATGGGATATGGATGTCCAGGGAAAGGTGGGTATGGTCAGATATCAACAATGGTGGTCTACCTCTGGTGTGGAACAGTGAGTACCCATGTTAGAGATGGACAGGTGCAATATGTATTCCCCCATGTGGCTGTGGAGTGTGGTTCTGCCATAGCACATGGACCCACAAATTGTAGTGGCTGTAGGGTAAAGTGGTAGAGGCCTGAGTAGTTCTCACACACAATATGCCTGTACCTGATGTTAACAACTGGAATGGTGTATGTGAACACCTGCATATCCCGGCACTGTTCCCAGGGAAGCTATGTGTGTGTCCTGGATGTGGGTGTGGTGTTCTGGACTGGTTGTGTTGTGTGTTACAGGTCATGTGGCCACGAAGCATGGTATAGAACATAACCTGTCAGTGTGATGTGCATATCTGACCCTGACATAGGTGGCTGCAAATGCATATATATACTATCCCCCACCTGACAGGTAGTACTAGATGTACATACCTCTGTAGAAATAAAGATGTCAGCACCCTATAAATACTGCAGGTGCAGACCAGATGCCCAGTAATTCAGTTAGCGGGCTCTGCTCATGCGTCTCCCTCAAGTGTCATAATATGGGTAGGTAGGAGTTCGAACCATGCAATTGCTCAGTGTGTGTGTGTGTGTGTGTGTGTGTGTGTGTGTGTGTGTGTGTGTGTATGTGGGGGTGAGCGAGGTTGATGTGTGTGCAAGTCTGTGTGAGGAAGCTGTCCCTTTTGACAACTGTGAAAGCACTCTACAGGATGCACATTCCCCCTATCTAAGCACGGATGATGTCAGCACCCTATAAGTACAGCAGGAGAAGGGAAACCTCCCAGTAATTCGAATAGTGCGCTCTGCTAATGCATCTGTCATGAGTGTCATAACATAGTTAGGTAGGGGTTTGAATCCTACAATTGCCCAGTATGTGTGGAGGGGGTTTAGTGTGTGTGCAAGTCTGTGTGATGGAGATGTCCCTTTTGGCAACTGTGAAAGCACTCTACAGGATGCACATTCCCCTATCTAAGCACGGATGATGTCAGCACCCTATAAGTACAGCAGGAGAAGGGAAACCTACAAGTAATTCAAATAGTGTGCGCTGCTAATGCATCTGTCACGAGTGTCATAACATAGTTAGGTAGGAGTTTAAATCCTGCAACTGCCCAGTGTGTGTGGAGAGGGGTTAGTGTGTGTGCAAGTCTGTGTGAGGGAGATGTCCTTTTTGGCAACTGTGAAAGCACTCTACAGGATGCACATTCCCCTATCTAAGCCAAGGATGATGTCAGCACCCTATAAGTACAGCAGAAGAAGAGAAACCTCCGAGTAATTCGAATAGCGCGCTCTGCTAATGCGTCTGTCACGAGTGTCATAACATAAGTAGGGGTTTGAATCCTGCAATTGCCCAGTGTGTGTGGAGGGGGGCTTAGTGTGTGTGCAAGTCTGTGTGAGGGAGATGTCCCTTTTGGCAACTGTGAAAGCACTCTACTGGATGCACATTCCTCTATCTAAGCACGGATGATGTCAGCACCCTATAAGTAAAGCAAGAGAAGGGAAGTCTCCCAGTAATTTGAATAGCACGCTCTGCTAATGCATTTGTCACGAATGTCATAACAAAGTTAGGTAGGGGTTTGAATCCTGCTGCTGTCCAGTGTGTGTGGAGGAGGGTTAGTGTGTGTGTGCAAGTCTGTGTGAGGGAGATGTCCCTTTTGGCAACTGTGAAAGCACTCTACAGGATGCACATTCCCCTATCTAAGCACAGATGATGTCAGCACCCTATAAGTACAGCAGGAGAAAGAAAACTTCCCAGTGATTTGAATAGCGCACTCTGCTAATGTGTCTCTCTCAAGTGTCATAATATAGTTAGGTAAGAGTTTGAAACCTGCAAGTGTGTGTGTTTGGATGTGGGGAGTTTGTGTGTGTGCAATTCTGTATGAAAAACATGTGCTTTTTTTGCAATCAAGAGATCACACTACATGATGCACATTACCCTTTCTAAACAGTGATGATGTCAGCACCCTATACATACAGCTGTAGAAGAGACACCTACCAGTAATCTGAATAGCGCAGTCTGCTACAGCGTTACTTTCACGTGTCATAACATAGTTAGTGAGGGGTTTAAAACCTGCAAATGGCAAGTGTGTGTGCGTTTGGATGTGGGCAGCTTGTGTGTGTGCAATTCTGTATGAAAAACATGTTAGTTTTGGCAATCAGGAGATCACACTACCTGATGCACATTACCCTTTCAAAACACTGATGATGTCAGCACCCTATAAGTACAGCCAGAGAAGAAAAACCTCCTAATAATCCAAATAGTGCGCTTTGCTAATGTGTCTCTCTTACGTGTCGTGACTTAGTTAGGTAGGGGTATGAATCCTGCAAATGGCAAGTGTGTGCATGGGTAGTAGGGTGTGTGTAAATGCAAGTGTGAAAGAACAGATCCTTTTGGCAAATACTGCAATACACCAGATGCTGCATATTCCCCCAGTAAACACAGGGGATGTCACCACACAATCAGCACAGCCAAACAGGGCTAGTTGGTCAGTAATGCCAATAGTGTGCTCTGCTACTGGGTCTATTACCATTGTCAGAGTACAGATAGGTATGTTTTGGTAACCCACAACTGCCACGTGTGGTTGTGTCACACATTATGACCTTGTGTGGGTCTTTGTGCATAACAATGCATGCCATTGCCTATACCAGCAATAGCAATGCACACATGATGTATGTGTGTGACACATACACATAAATACCTGTGACCTGCAGTAGTTACCATGTCTGACACATGCCTCGAGTGGATAAATGGTATTTGCAATGCATAACAATATGACTGTGTCTTACTGTGCAGGGGCCGCACGTGGTATGTGTCTATACAGTGTGGGTGTATGTGGTGAAATACCTACAGCAGGGGATACACATCTGGTCTGGTCCATATAGTCTACAAGTAGTTGATGTACAGGTGCTGCATGTTCCCACCTGTTGTGGGAGTGGTAACATGTCATTCCACTGCAATTCAGTGACCATATGCTTGGAACCCTTCAACTAGTGTGTTGTAGCTACAGTAATGCTCACGCACAATGCTTGGCTGGATGCAGTCCAGCCATATAAAGACAGTTCTTGAGACTGTCATATTGCCAGTTATGGAGGATAGGTGGGTTTCCTGTGTATGGGAGGGTTGTGTGTGCCAGGCTATGAACCAGACAGCAGTCCAACACACTGTTAGCTGCACATGAATAGGCCCTGATGCTTTGTGCTGTGCCAACAACCTGGAGGTGTGTGTATCTGTGGTGCCTTGGGATACCACCCCCCTGTCCATGTGTGTTACATGTGTAGGGGACGACAGGCATGGTATGAGGTATAACCTGGCAGTGATGGGTTGCACCTGTGAGCCATGAATCAGGACTCTGGTACTGCACAGACATTGCAGTTCACCGTGCTGAGGACAGTGTCCAGTGCATGCATCTTGCGGTGTACACTGCTGGTGTTGTGTATCATCACTGTTAGTGTCCTATCCTGTGTGATACCCGCAGAGGTGGCTATGTAATCCGTGTCCTGCAGCATAAGGCAGTATGTGTGTATTAAGGGGCTTCGCCAATATACATTGGGCCATGGGTGTCACGTGCAAGCTGCCCCTCGCACATCATTGTGGCTTTCCTAGCATGTAAGCACACGTTGACAGCCAGTGGATACCCTATGAATGACATTGGAGACTGAGCAGAATGTAGACATAGAACACCCTTCCTACATATAGTGGTAGCATACCTGGTGAGGGTATGATGGCAACCAAGATCAGGCTCATACTGGCCTGTGCCACATGCAGAGAGATCCCTTCTATGTTCCCTGTCATGTAGTCCAGGGAGGTATGTCTCAGGTCATCCATAGTGGCATGGTCAATGGCTGAGTCATATGTGTCCATGCCTCTGACTGACCTGTATGCATGTGTTTTGTGGTGGACCATAGTGCCCCAGAGGCATATCACTGTGACCTTCACCATGTACAGCCTGTTGAGCGGGACCCCAATGCAGCGGCCAAGAGAGGTACCTGACACATCTGTAGCAGGTGTGTTGTGTAGCCCTACAGGCTGTGAGTGTGTGGCACACAGGATGTGTGTGCCATGTGTGGCATGTGCTCTGTTCCGACAGAACATATGCCTGTGTGCCAGCTGCGGCAGTGTGTGATGCTCAGGCAGGATGCTATTCTGAGTCTCCAAGTATGCCCCAGTGTGTTCAGCTTGCTGTCAGTGCGTGTCTATGTCTGACTGGTATTGTAGTCACTGTAGTATGACATGCCACCTGATAGGGTATGGCATTACTGGGTTCAGAGTGCTCAGTCCCCAGATTGGCTATGTGGTGGCATCCCACACATGTGTTGTACGTTCATGGCCAAGGGTGATGGTTAACTGCATACATGTGGCAGCTGTGACATTGCCACATGACTCACATAAACCACAACTGGACCATAAAGGTGATTCACAGGTTACCTTTGCACATGCTACCCTAGTAGTGTGATTGCCATGGTGAGTACCAACACATAGGGCCAATGGGGAACAACATACTGAAGGTGTGTATGTGTGGGTGTACTGCTACTGTTCCATAGCACTGGCATATATGACTGCACACGTGGGTAAATGCCAGGTAAGACATGTGCAATGTGTCACAGGCAATGCACATGCGAACAGGACAGACAGTGACATTCTGTCATGTGTAAACTTGACATACGTATCGTACGCTATGCAGATGTGACTAGGAGTCCACAGAAGCACTGTAACTCTACATTGCAGGTGGAAGCAGTCTTCCAGGGAACCCCAAGCGAACATGCATGCAAACAAAGCTACAGTAAGCAGGGCTGGAAGTAGTCCATTGTACAACAATGAAGGGATAATACTAACAGTAGGTAACAGTGCAAATATGTAGGCACTATCAACATGTACCCAGGAATGCACAGCGCAGATGCCCATGGTAGAACTGATATTATGTCATAGTTAATTGTGATTTGGATTACATTGGTACTGCACACATATCAACATGCGCAAACATCCACATTGCATAGTCGTTGTGGGCAACTTGCCACCATTACTGTACATGTCCATCATTGCGTATCACTACTTGCATTAGCTTCCCCCCTGTGCTACCCATGTATGTGGCTATCTGTTGACATCATTACCACTGGTATGCAATAATGTGCAGCTGTTACACTTTGGTACGTACTATGGGTGTAGATAACAATTCAGGACAGTCATACGGTTACTGCATCAGGCATGCTGGGATATACACACAGTCATATCAGCACACTGTACTGTTACCAACATTATACTACTAATACACTTCTATGTAGTCACCCTGTGCATCAGCAACGTGTTTACCTGTTCCTGCACTGATATTAGAGATTGCAGGAGGTGGCACAGTTTCATCATATGCACAGGGTGTGAATTAGGTATGCCTGAGTCTGCCACTGATACCACCAATTGACATGTGTGTGTATGTGTGTTGGTGAGGGACAGCAGTACAGGGTAGGGCACTGTTGGTGCAGTGTGTACGTGTATGTGGTAGCCCTAGGTGTTAACATTTTGCATGTGTGTATGCACGCACACAGTTCCACCTCATGGCTGCCATGAGGTGGAACTGTGTGCGTGCATAGTTCCACCTCATGGTTGCCATATACAGGGGTTTGTGGACAGCCACAGACTGCACCTGGCAGGTCATACAGATCAGTGTCTGTGGGCACGGACATGGTACCTGTACCTGGCAGGGGTGCTACGGACCGTATCAGGTACTAAGCCAGACTGGGTACTGTCATCAGAAGTGGGACTGTTCAGAGCCACGTGCACGTGGTCTCCTGAGGCGTTCCCATGACAGCACAGACCCAGCATTGCTGGGGCTGCTGCTGGCACTATGGGGGCATGCGCGGGCCTGTTGTCATCCGCGCTGACTGCCAGCTGCTGCTGTTGCTGGCATATGGCCACGTCAACACCGCAACCACCCACCATTGCCCTGGCTCATGGACATTTGGTTGTGGAACTGCTGTAATATGTCCCCACAACGTCTGTCTATGACATTGGTGAAATTACGGATAGCATCCGCGATGTCACGCATACTGTCAGTCATGGCTGTGCAACATGCTCTCAGCTCCCTCAGACCCTGTCTGGTGTACCTTTCCATACGTGACTGTGCCTGCATGACAGCCCGAAACATAGCTGAGGTTGACAGATCTCTTTGGGCACGTCTGCCAGAGGCAGTACGCCCACGGATGCTCCCACGAGAACCCATGGGCAACTGTCTGTGTGGTACCATCGCAGGACCTTGCTCATGGCTGCTGTGTGGGGAAGCATGTGCCACAGATACCACATTACCCTGGTCAATGCCCACTGTATCCTGTCCATCACCTAGGGACAATGGTGGCAAAGGCTGTACTGGCAGGATGACTGTGTGCAATGATGGGGTTGACAGCTGTGTACTGTCAATTGGCTGACCAATGGCGGACCCTGACCCACCTTCCTGTGCCATTACACAGATATCATCATTACCAGTACCTGTGGCACCAAATTCGGGTTCCCTGCTGCAGGACACCAGAGCAGCACCAGAAACTGTGGGAGGAAGACAGGAAACACAGTTTACAGTGTCCACACAATGTTACCAGTGATGCACTTATGCACACATGCACACATGCAGATGTGGACACATGCACACATGCACACATGGACACAGGCACACACATGCACACATGCATACATGCACACATGGACACATGCACACATGCACACATGCACACGTGGACACAGTCACACCTGCACACGTGCACACATGCACACCACGCAGTATACACACAGAGCACTACTGAGTTACACTAGTATTACTAGCACTATCAGGACTATTATAGGTATTGTTAAACATACTCACCAGCATGGATGGCCTGCCTTGCTGTAACACCAGAGGGACTTGCAGAAATGAGGAGATTAATGTCAGTGGGCACAACTGTGCCATTGATACTGCATATGATACAGTGCAGTAGTACACCAGTTGCCTTTCACATGTCAGCTGCTGATATTGTCAATATCACACCTGCACAATTACATACTATGTTGACAGCTACATACCACGGACACACCTTACACATGCATAAACTAACAGTGTACAGAACAGTCAAGTGTACATATGGCATATTACCTGCATGCTCCATGTTGTGCTGCTGTGTGGATCCAGCCTCCATCATGATGCAGGTGTATTGCTGTTGCTGTTCCGGGGCTGGAGCCATAACACTTAGGAGTAGCCCCTCCAGTCTGGTGAGGGGGGGATGTGTGGCCACCTCACCTCCTGTGGCAACCTGTTGCCTGTGGATATCTGACGCACGCTGACCTACATTTCTGATTAAATCACTGCAGTGATGTTGTACCTGCTCATATGTCCTATTATGCGTGCCAATGTAATTTACCCTATGGACAAGGTCTTGCCACAGTGCAGCCCTTTCCTGCTGATTCTGGCTGGTGCGGGAAAACAGTATGTCATAATCCCTCACCAGGCTCTGGTGTATCTCCTCATCTTCCACTGCAGAGCAGGTGGGATTACGCTGACGCGCCATCTCCCTGGAAGAGAACACAAACAGGATATCAGCAGACTATGTCAGCAATATATGGCACACATACTATACATGATACTCAAGTGTAGTGATATACTAATACTCCCATATGTTGCATGTGTGTGTCTCATGGTGGATACACAAGTACATGGCCAGATATCAGTGCTCAGCCAACACCTGTGCAACAATACCAGCCACATTCCATACAACATAGTAGCATGCCCCATCGGTCAGTACACTGCGACAGGTCCAATGCACAACCTCACTCTGGGGGTTCATACCAAGGTAGTGTATGTGGAACGCCATCCACTAGTGTGATCTGGACACAAGTTACTCAGCCTGGATATACATATCCCACCACCACCACCAGCACAGTAGACTACTTTGATATGTATGTGATTAGACAGTTATTCACTTGTTAGTACTGAGATGGTATCCATGCAGCCCACTAGGCCAGTGGAAGCCACAACCCACACTGCTGACCCATTTGCGAATGCTTACCACGGACATCCCACAGATTGCATGGAACTTGCACACACATTTCTAATCCAGACCCTATGCACAAAGGTTCGGCATTGTGTCCGGTGGACCCCAGCCAGAGGCAGATTGTATAACAATAACAGGAGGCTACTGCAGGACAGAGCAGATTCACATTAAGGAAAGGCATCTGTGGTCAGCACTGGTAATATGCTACGGCCTCTCATAACAATGGCCACGGCCTACTCTGGGAGGGAAATGGCCACAAACACTATAGATAACCACAAGGCCTTCTTCAGTTATGTTACACATATGGACCACTGTTCCTTCACTGCCCAGGACAGGCCTGTGCTGGGGGCTGTGTAGGCCAGGCAACAGGCATGCCCGTAAGTTGTGCCACCTGTGCCTCAAGCTGGCGTAGGGGCCCAAGAACAGAGTCCTGGATCTTCCTACGCACCACAGTCCGGATGCTACGGAGGGTGAGTGGTGGTTCTCCTCTGGCCACACTTGCAGAGGGGGGACGAGCCCCATCCCCTGCAGCGCTTCCACCCACAGGTTGCACAGGGCTACCGGAGGAGGGTCCAGACTGGGCACTAGTGCCAGGTGCACTCGCCAGCTGAGGTGGGAGAGGTGGGTCCGCTGGAACCCGCCTTCCCTGTCGTCCTATGTTTTGCATTATGTCATGACAGTTTGGGTTAGTAACATATAATACCATTCACAATTAGTTGTAACAGCATGCATTAGTATTCCCATTAACCAAACAACCAGATATTCACACCATTGAACAGCGAGCATAACACATGCATAATTTGAACAGCAATACACAGTCCAACAACATGCAGGGTTGATTGATGGCAACAGGCCATCAGGTTTGGATGTATGAACAGGGCAGAAGCATCAACAGACATGCAAATATTTATGACCCAACAGGACAAATGCCCAGGGGTGTTAATTGTGATTGCACATACCATTTTCACGTGGAATGGGTTATATGTGGTTATAGGGTGGGGTGAAGAAAATAATATTAACACCTTCGAATACCAATACATATGCTGTACATTTCTAATAGCTGCACATATATACACACTACTGTTCTAACTACAGTTTCCTATATGATAACTACTTCAATTTTGTGATAGGACTGTTACTGCTACATCAATATACATTTTATTGTTCTTCATACACATTCATACCTGGCTTTGTTCAGCTACATCATCCTGCTACATTTGCTTTATATAGCTATAGACAACTGTGGATGTTTGGTATGTCAGACAATCATACTATCTGCATATTGCAGACTGAGAGCAACATATCCAGATTTTGCGATACACATCCCAGCTGCAGCAACACTTTGAACAGATTTTGCTGTTTGATTTTGCTTCTCACATGCATTTCATTCTGTACTGACTGCAGTATACTTTATTCAGAGGTTATTACTACTTTATTGGTGGATTCATAACACTTTCTCACACTCTCTCACTTGTTTTCATTTTACTATTCAGGATGGTACTTACTTCTGGGCTTTATTGACATGTTTTACCTGTAGTTATTACAATCCTTTCAAGCAGTCTCACTTCTGTCATGTTTCAGTATTTCAACAGGGGTATATTTCACACATGTGATTTGCTCATCTTCTGCAGCTGTACTTTTCAGCCTGCTGCAGGTTGTGTACTATTATATTACAGGTGGGGCATCTTTATTTCAGACTTTATTTCAGACATTTTCATTTTTCTGTTTGGATTACAGACTGCAACACACTTTTGTAATCAAGCAATACTTGCAAACACTCTTACACTTGTTACTTGCACATTCTATTACTTAGTGACTACACTGCACTCTTTTGCTAACTGTCATACTTTTATATTTCTTTACAGTTACTGGGAGAGGATTACTGACTTGCCTGGTGGTGCAACCGCACCAGCCTATCGCCATAGGCTCTGCGGTTCGCAGAATGGACACCTGCAGCTGTAATATAAATGAAGTAATATTGGAATACACATCTCCATAATATCAGCTAGTTTAATTTCTTACATACATAATTACATGTAACTTACTCAGTAGTGGGGCGTTGGGCATTTGTCGGGCCTCCTGGATCCAAAGGTTCAATTGGTCCTGCTTGCATCTCTTCAGGTCCGCATGGTGGTGACAAACCTGCTCACCAGTCCTTGGAATCCCTGTGGCACTGGTGAGATGATGAGCCAACCGATCCCATGCCTCAGCCCTATATGCTCCCCACAGGACCTGGCCCTGCATGAGTTGGGCCTCATGATTGTGGACTAGGAGCCAGACCATGTATCTGGACTCCTCAACGCCCCACCTCTGTGCTCGAAAGCAACTACCCCCACCTACTCCTGTCATTCTGGCTGCAAGTCAGTTCTACAATCATTTATGCTGTGTATTCCTGCTTATGGGGCTTATATAGGCCGTTTTTCCCGCACATATCTGTGATTGGCCATTTTGGAATTGTATCAACTTCACAAAACCTGCTTTGTCATGCTCCACTTTGTATTCATTCCTATATATTTGCTATTACTGCATTTATAGGTACTGCTGTCATGGCTTAGTGGTTCAGCACCTTGACTATGGTGCATAGTATCCTGGGTTCGATCCTGGCTACTGGTTTTTATTTTTTATGACTGTCTAGACAGGCTGAGGGGTGTGTCTGTGTAAAGGCAGTTTTGATACGGCTTGCTCAACGTTGCCCGTCGGTTAGCTTGTTGGCGTGGTGCACAGCTCCGTGCAAACGGGGTTTGCTGGTTTATGCCTCATTTGGCTATCAGCATGCATTACACTCAGCTCAGCTAGGGGCACACAGTTTCAGCGTGTTAAACCACTGCTCACCTACGGGCACTCATTTTGCACCTGTTAAACCACTGCTCACCTACGGGCACTCATTTTGCACCTGTTAAACCACTGCTCCCCTATGGGCACTCATTTTGCACCTGTTAAACCACTGCTCAACTACGGGCAGATGCACTCACCTTGTTAAACTGTAGCTCAGCTATAGGCACATCTGGCATATTTTATAATTTCGTTATCTCACATTTCTTCAAAGTAAATGGACTATTTCATTACATTTTACATATACTATGATTTTATATGTGTACATGTTTGTCAGAGACTTGTTTCGTGCTTATTTTACTAGAAATAAAAATTGGTGTTGTGGGGGCTCGAACCATGAATGCCTGCTCTTCAGCCGATGTCTCCACCGCTACGCTATTATTTCTTGGCTTAGTTTGCTTATTTAGTTCTTATATCCTTTTCCACTGACTGCTAACTGTGGCTAAGCTATGGGCACGCCCGCACAAACAAGCGCACTCACGGGCAAACATCTTTACGATTTAAAAAAAATATATAACATGTTCATTTATATATTTTATGTTCATAGTCTGTGGGGGCATGTGTTGTGTTTATTCACATTTCCATGGCCTCTGTCGTGGGTGTTTACTTTGGGCAATTTTACTCTTCTGGGGGCATGTCCGCTTGCAGGACTCGGCCTACGGACATGCCCCCTACTGTCTTCCACAGACCGTGTTAGCCTTCGGTGTGATTCAGCATGCCCTCATGCATATGCATGACATGCTGATGTCACACCGTTTAAATGCAGCCTCCGTGTAAGCCATGTATCTCTTACACGGAGGCTTCGTGAATCCTGCCCTATAAGTACATTTGTTTTTCAGTGTCCTTGCTGCTGGATTAACTGCATGAACATCACTGTAGTAGTGTTATCTTAGTTGTTGAACTGGTTTCTGTTAGCTTTTGAATTTTCTGTTAGCTTTTGACTTTTAGCTATCTTTTGTGTGTTATTACATGAAAAGACTTGGGATTACTCACCTAGTGGCAGTAGGGGGAACCTGGTCTATCTGAGTTGGGAAAAATATAGGAAGGTTTAAAATGAGTTTGTTTTATTGGCCAGGGGAATATTAGCATATAGCAGTTTCATGTATAAACACAGGCACTCAGAAAGTACATTTTCTTTTAAAACTACCTGTGAAACTGTACCCAGTAACTCAGTTGTGCAAAGAGCAAATAGTTTGTGCCGGAGGAGCACTGCATCATGGATCTACTCTTACATAGCCTAGTTTTTACTTCTAGCCTCAAAGCACCTAAACTAGCCCACTATTAACCTCTCTTGTACCACACCCTTGTAATTTACCAGAAGTACCTGACATCATGAATATGCACTTTTCCAATTTCGCTGTAGACAGTCAGGTGGATATGGGAATGACGAGACAATGTAGTAATTGTCTCATGTTCATTAACAACCAACTAATTCTTAGGAAAAACTAATACAGTATGTGAGAGATGTAATTATGCATTGCCACTGGAGGCAAGCCTCCAGCATACAAGCACTGAAAATAACAATCAATTTGTCATTAACACATAGACCCACCATCTAATATGCACCTGAAACATAGACCAACATATCCTGAGGCACTAAAAATCAATCTTTCTAAACCACCAAGACCTCGCAGACTTAGTTTTTCTCAGCAAAACCAAAAGGACTCTATCAAAACAACACCTGACACAACACATAAGCCTACATCCCATGGAACTTCAAGTGAAAATCTCATAACGCAAGTCAACATAGTACTCAATACTATAGTAGTAGGAGACTCCATTGTGAGACATACAGATAGCCCACTCACCAGGCTGAACAAGGAGAAAATCATGCTCATTTGTTTATCAGGGTCCAGATTCTGCCAAGTCACTCATGTACTCAGGTCATTGAAAAAGAAGTACCAGTATGACTCAGTCATAGACCGTTGTGGGTATAAATGACCTAAGATGTACCTCTCTGGACTACATAGATAGCCTTTATGGAGCTCTCAGGCCATGTGTCCCTGGCTAGTATGATCCTAGCATTGAGCAGCATTTTACCTTCACCAAGCATAATGCAGCTATATGAAGAGAAGATGATCAACTTTAATAATTGGCTTAGCTTCTGATGTCATTCAAAGAAAAGAAAATATTTGTCAGCTTGAGAAAATATGGACAACAGACAATCTTACTTTGCCAAGGATGGTCTGCACCTGCCCCTGCTAGGCTTTCAAGTATTGCCTAAAACATTGTCCTCCCTAGAGTGCCTTTTTAGGGAATGCCAAAATGACAAATGTTATTGAGATATGGTTAAAACCATGGAGGGGACCCCTGGCAGTGCAGAGATACAATGTCTTGTCTTCCACACATTTAGAACAGGTACTGCACAGGCCGAGACTAAATGTGGAGTTGTCCCGATCTACATAAACAACAAACATATGTAAAGGTTGAGCAAACAGGATGAATCACTTGAGCTTTTCCATGTCTAAATTACCATATGTGGTGTCCCATATCATATCTTTGCAAGCTATACATCACCATCTATGACCCAGAAGACTCATACCTCATACTAAGACCTACCAGAGACTGTTAACCATTCCACTCAGTACCATATTCATGGTAGAAGTGAACTACCCTTCTATAAATTGGAAATCCTACATGAATCCCAAACATGCAAGGCCAAAGATTCCTGGACTTTGTAAACACAAACACCCTAGACCAGTTAGGCCATTTACCAACTAGGGGTGAAATCATACTGGATCTGATACTCACAAATATGATAAGACTATTCTACTCCCTCCACAGTACAGTGTCCTCTCTGATAAGGGCAGACAAAGCTGTCTCTTTCAAAATAAAAATCAATGCTCTGACATCCACCAAGCCCTGTAACAGTTAGGAACTACTCTAAGGCAAATTATTATTATTATTACCATTATTATTATTATTATTATTATTATTATTATTATTATTATTATTATTATTATTATGCAATTACCTGTCAGACTTTCAAGCCCCTAAAAACCAGGAGAACAGCACTCCCTATTCATAAACATTTTTAATATAATTTTAATGGGTTCCTATTACCTGATCAAATGTTTAGGTTAGGGAACACCTAAACGTCGATCTGGTAATAGTGAAAGCAAAAAAACATAAACGGCCGATTTAACACAGGGAAAGAATTCCCTTGGCCATTATGCATATTTTGCCCCTTTCCCTACTGTAGAGTGATCTTGGAGTTGGTATATTTAGTTAGGGGAAGTGTGAGGGCACTTCATTTTGGTTTAATTTTTTTTTTTTTTTTTTTTTTTTGTTGCGGCCGTGGGAATTCATTACCTATGTTCTATCAGCCACTTGCTGTTTTAATTTTTCAATATTATTTTTTGATATTACTAGGTCGACGTTTAGGTATTCACTAACCTAAACCTTCGATTGGGTAATATAGATGCATTTTAATATAACTCACCAGCTTTGTGCAAAGACCTAACGCTTATCAGATATATATTAACTGTGCATGAGAAACAAAACCATACACCTTTTCTATAACTAATCCACCCAGTAACCCATGTTACTCTTCACAATATATTCTTCCCATTAACTCTGTTACACTCCATAATATTCCTGATACACTCAAGTTGCCAGTTAATCCCTGTATTTATTCTCATAACTGGGGTCAGTAAGTATTTCATTCTTTGTTGAAACACATATGCTAATAATTTCTAATCACAATTAAGAGGTGAAATTGACCTCCAGTTATCAAGATTCTGTAGTCTTTGTCTTTCCCTTTCATTATTTTTTCTAAACCTTTTTATTATTTTAACGAAATAACAGGTCAAAACATTCAACCATAATTAGGATTAAACAAACAATAAGTTACATTAAAATCATTATAACAACAAATAAATAACTATTTACCAAAGGTGTCCATCTAAAAAAAAATCAATTATGATGCGTACAAGCAATAAAATTATTTCAGGACATAACATCTTCAATCTTCCCAAATGCATATTTAGCTTTTAACCAAGAGTTATAATTTGAAGTGGTTCTATCAGTTCTCATCTTGATTGTAGATAATTCCATTTGTGAAACATTGATAGCGATATTCTTAAACTCTTTGAATGAAGGTGTAGACTGATTGTAATAACTTTGCATTAATAAAGACACATAAGACAGTTTCATATCTACTGACACTCAGTGAAATATCCATTCATTAAATACTTTCTTCAACAAGTATATTTACTAGTCTTCTAACATTTTATAATAAAAAAAGGTATTACATCTTCTTCCTGTAAAGACTTAATTTAAATGATCCAAAGGGCTGGTTTCAATTCCATAAATGAAAACGGTTTATTCAGTACTATACTATTCAAAATACAAGAACAATAGTTATATCTAAAGAATTATTATCTATAATTTATGTACGTTTCTTCATGAACACTCCATATAATCAAATGTTTGTAATGTCGAACGTGTTTTAACACTGACAGACATGATTGGACATTATTTGATCGCTTCTGCTGGTGTTAAGTGTGCCCAAGAATGCACACAATGGGGATAGAGGAATTTGCTCTTTCCCACTGTAGAGTGATCTTGGAGATGGTATGTATAATTAGAGGGGGTGTAGGGGGACAGCCCCCACAATGGGGATGCAGAAGAGCTTGCCTCCCTGCAAAAAAATATGTGTTTTGTTTCACTGTTTTGGCTTTTGATCTTTCAGGCTCAGTTGTTAGCCATTTGACATTTATGTACTTCGATGTTTCAAAGTGCATCAATTTTTTCATATACTACAGCTCTATCAGTCATATAAATTGTGGTATATCTGTAACCAATGCCTCTTCTATAATAACCTTTAACAAAGCAGTATTCTTTATTTTATCTGTTAGGGGAAATAGTTATATATAAAGCCACAATGATACTGTTTTCTCATTTTCTTCTTATAACTTGTTTATGAAAAGACTAATGTCTTCCTTTACTAAAACTGCTCTATCATGTTCTTGCAATAATTGTTCTTGCTATTCAAATCCCATAAATTTACCTCTGGTGAAATATGATTTATATTCTGTTATTAATGTTCTGTTTATGGAAAACTAACATTCTACCCAATATGCATTAAAAAACCTTAAATCTGCATGCTATCTTCAAACTCTGTGTATAAAATATTTAATTTCATTGTATAAAATACTTTCTTATACCATATATCAACAAGAAGTGCAAAAAGGAGACTTTTTTTATTTTTCCTTCTCAAGACATGTCCATAAAGCCATGTGTTCTGAAAAAACAATTGCCTACAATTTGACTGTCTTCTTCATATAAATAACTACTTAAAATATAATCTATGTAGAGAAATGATTCCATTTATAAGTGTAACCATACAGGTATCTAAAACTTAATAAATGTATTTTAAGTAAATCTTTGCACATTCTTACATCAGCGTCTTCAATTTTTTCTTTTCTATTTTTTTTCTGTCCATAAAGCAAAATTGAAATCTCTATTCCAAAAAGCAGATCCTTAAATGTCAATCATGGTTTTGAATTATCCAACACATGTTTTCCTTTGTTGGACTAGTATGCACATAAACATTTATTATTTTCCACCCATGTCCTTGATACATGACATCTAGTATTAATTCCCATCCCTGCGGATCTATCACATTATTGTATAATATTTTTGTTTCTCTGTTCAAAATGAAAGTCAGAAGTTCAGAACATGTCTGTCAAAGAAACCTTTCACACATCTTGTAATACCCAAGAATCATAACACATTTTTATTAATCCCTTGTGCTAGGCCTCATTTTCTAATAGGGCTAATACAACTATTCACATTATATGTTAAAATGTTCATTGTGAGACCCATTTATGTCTTTAAACCATTTTTTTTCCCTTTTTTGTTTTTTCCACTTTTTTAAACACATTTGGTTGGGGGAAGTTCTTCTTTGACACTATCACTAGGAGTATTTTCTTCATCAGAATGTCCATCGATCTTTAATTCTGAAATATATTTTATAACAGAATTCTCAACAGCACCCCTACCTCTATCTTAATTTGAGTAGTGTTATGCTGAGAATTTTTTCTTTGATGGGTCTTAATCCAAAGTTGAATGTATGTGTAGTTTCAGTGGTGCAGCAGGTAGCTCACTTACCTTTGGTGCAGAAAAAATCAGGAGGCTGAGGGTTTTATTTCCACCCTAGGTACATGGAATAATTTCCAATACTGACACTATAGTGTATCATAAGGGGGGTAGTGGACTCCTGAGTATGCAGCCCTTAAAAAAAAAAATTAAAGCTATATTGGTAATAGTTCTAGTGGATGCAAAAGAACATGTGGCACCCATCAAGAAACATTATCAGTCGTCTATTTACACAGAACAAAAAAGGTACATATTTATAGATACATTTATACACATTTCTATTTGTTACTATTTATCATTTTTCTTACAACATCTTCAATGGTATTCTTCCATAATTGCCCCCCCTACACTCATTCCACAATCATAATCTGATTATTTTGCAATTTGTCTGCTAAAATCCATTTCTCATTAAACAAAATTTAATTCAGTATTTCATTCCAATTAAACTATACTACATAAATTAAATTCATAACTAATCTTTTCAAATATTTTTCTTATTCTTATAATATCCACGCATAATCATATTTATATCTATATTGTTTATGTCATGAATATTCTCAAAAATATTCTTCACAAATTTTTTTCCAAAGTTTCACCACTTTTTACATTAAAAAAGCATGCTTTGGTGTCTCTTACTTCCAACAAGATAAATACATTGCTTCAGCTTTCTTTTTATATATCATATTCCCCTTTACTGGTAAAACCATCCTGATACTCTAATATCTAAGTACACCACTTTTTGCTTGTATTAATAATTGTAATCACTTCTGATAGATTCTTCAATGACTGTTCATAATAATATTGCTTCATCGCATTATTATACCACATCCTCCCATCTTTCTCTATATTATCCATATTTATTTTCCATGCTAATATTTTACTCTTGATAATTTTGCATTTCTTCATTTATATTTTCACTTTCTCTTTTTCTTATTGTCAAGTTTAAAGAAAGAGATAAATAACTGGATTTTTTAACCCAATCCTCATTCATCTTCACTCATTTGCAACACATCTCTTTTTACTAAGTTTAATCTTGAACCACATATGAAATATTTTATTGGGATTATATAAATATTTGAGTTATATGTTTTTCTCCCATTAAAACAATGTTCACCAGATAAACATTTTTTTTCTGAAGGTTAATCTGTATACACTCCAGAGAAGATATATCTCTTTTGTTTTATCAAACCCACCAAATCCTAGCAAATACTCTTTATTCTTTGAAAAAATGTACACTCCCAATTTTCACCATATTACCAAGTCCCTTGCTTTTATCTTTATTCAAGATCATTCCCATTTCCTTTAAACATCCATTCAGCCAAACCAGAACTTCCCTCATACATATTTGTTCATAACAACTAAAACTATATTGTCTGCACATGTCAAGACTACAAGTATTACTACCTCTTTTTGCATTATATATCTAGCATCTTTCATTTTAAAAGCTCCTTCATTTACTATTGTGTTCACACTTCATGCATGCATGTTTCTTTACTCAGCCACCATTCACTGGGAATCCTGCTCTATTATTTTGAAATACTGACATACATACCTTCCTAATTTTATAACCTTTTTCCATTCTTCTCCATAATATCTCAGAAAGTGTTGTGTCCTGGTGTATCAAATGTCTTGCTTATTATCACCTACCATATGTATAACTTTCTTCCTTTTACTTATAAAATCATCATGATTTCTCTAACAACCAAAAACAATTCTTGGCATCTCTTCCCTTTTATAGCGTATATATTTTCTTCCATAATATTCAGCATCTTTCTTTCCATTCTTGCCTGTATTATTCACACAAAAATGTTACAATCTGTATTATTTAGTGTGATGGGTCATTACTTTTTATTCTTCTCATCGTTCTTCAATATAAATCTTAATAACTTTTCATAAACAAAACCTTCCATCAACCATTCATTCAATACAAAATATCCTCTTTGTCAGTCCATTAATTTTTTTGCATATTACATACTGAATCAATGCTTATTTTTATAAGTACTTCATCCAATTCACTAACAGTAATTTATTTTTCAAATCCTTCCTTGATTTGTTCTGGAAATTTCCTTACTTTCCATTCTATCTTATTTTTCATTTTTATATTCTTATACATATTTTCCAAATGCTATACTACAATACTCTTAATTTACTATTGTGTTCTTTTTACATCTCTCTTTACATTTTTTATTTCTATCATTATACAAATATTGGTCTTTTCTATTTTGCACAGATATGCAGATATTTTCTCTCTTATCCCATGTAAATTATATCTCTGCCTAAACAGTAATTCATTATTTTTTCTCAATTTCTTTTATATATGTATTTTTCCATGTCATAATACCCTGCTGTAATATTCTCTAAATTCTATAATACATTTCTATAAATTTTCCCATACTTCACTTTATCTTACTTTCTTACATCACTCTGCCACTGGGGAAAAAAATACTTTTTATACTTCTTTTTAAGTTCATTCCACCATTCAGACATACCCGTCAAATGTCCAGATTTTTGCATCATACTTTTTGTCTGTTCCTGTGAAAAATTGTGTTTTTCTGGCAAACTACAGAGGATTTAAATGACTAAATAATGACATACATTTGAGTTTCAAACTTCATATCCTTCAGAAAATGCAAACTAACATAAATCCTGTTATTCTAAGAAAATTCTAAGTTTATAAGAGCAATGCTTAAAATTTGTCCCTATTTTGGGGGTTGTCTTCCCGTTATTTAAAGCTTTGTCCAGATTTCTTGTGTTAGGAAGTTCTGAAGTATGTACTCTGACCAGCTTTTATAGAAGTTCTTCATGTTTATATGATCCTTCCATAACTGCAATAGTTATCACTCTCCAATTGCATTATATACATTTTCATTTATTCTTCTTATTCCCATTCCTATTTTAATATACTGTCTTTCTTCCATCACCTATATTAATATTGTTGAATGATAAGAAAAAAAAAATCACAACAATGTCACCAACATTTTATATCATTGTGCCTCATTCTGTAAGACCATTGACTTTTGTTCCATGCAGCTAATTTACTGCATTTTATTATTCTCTGTATTTATACATATTTCCCTTTCTTTTTATGTCTTCCCCTTAAATCACAATTAAAATCCCCTTCAATTAAAATGTTCACATTAAATATAGTTATATATGCATATAATGCTATAATTCTACAAACATGTTCTCTCCACCTCAGATCTGCAGCAGTTACTTTTCCCATCCTTACCAACATTGCTAGAAGTAGTATTTTTACTGTTATTTTTTTACACAACACAGCCAGTCCAGAACAACTTTCACTTTTTAACTCCATAGTATATTTCATAGGTTCATAGGTTCATAGGTTCATACTAGGCTATCTGCCCTAGGGCATTTATAAGTCTAGCCAGGGTGTGTTTGGCTTTCGCCACCCATTTTAAAATTAATTTTGCTATGCCCTTTTTCGAGGTTAGTATACTGTGCCTCTGTCTAACAGTGACACAGTAGGATACCTGATGTAAACCTACAATCCCCCATCCACTCATCAAGATTCCTCTTGAAGAGAGTCAATGAGGGACTCTGCCTAACCTGGACTGGGATTTTATTCCAGAGTGAAGGGAGCCTCTGGGTTATGAATCTGTCCCTCCAGCATGTCCTATTTATTTCAGTGCTGAGGTTCAAGTCTCTTGAGTGCATAGCTCGCTGGGATTTGGATTTTCTGAGGTGCAGCATGTCCATTAATTCCAGGTTGGACATGGCTTTATATGTCAGGCACAGATCGCCTCTGAGCAGGTGGTATGCCACTGAGTAGAGCTGGAGTTTCTTTAACGGGGCAGCATATAGCATCTGTTTGAGCCCTTTGAACATCTTGGTGAGGAACTTTTGGGGTCTTTCCAGTTGCTGCAGGTGTCTGGTAAGGTGCATCCTAAAAGGGGCATTGTACTCAATTATGGGCCTGATGAGGGATGAGTAAAGAGGCACGATGACCTCCCCTGGTCTAGATGTAAATCCCTTCTTGATTAGGTGGGCTATATAAAATGTTTTTCTAACCACTTTGGCCACGTAGTTGTCAAATGAGAGATTGCTATCAACTAGGGTCCCCAGGTCCCTAATTACTTCTTCCATACTTAATGGATTACCGCCTATGTGGTAATTTGTGGGCACTTTGTTTTTGCCAAAGGGGATGACTATACACTTTTTGGTGTTTAGCTTGAGGCCATGGCTCTGGCACCAGTTGTCTGTTTCTATGAGGCCCTTTTGGAGGATGCTTGTGTCGGCTGGAGAGTTGATTATAGCGCCCAGTTTGCAGTCATCTGCAAACTTGGTCAGCCACAGTCCTTCCGTGTTTGCCTGTACCTCCGAGAAATATATACTGAACAGGAGAGGTCCCAGGACTGAGCCTCGTGGGACATCACTTGTAACTGGTTTGGAGTCTGACATGGCTCCAGCAATTCTAACCATGTGGGTTCTGTCCTTGAGCCAGTTTGCAACCCATCTAGTGACATAGGGGTTTATATTTAAGCTGGTGAGCTTATCTATAATGCCCGAGTGGGGTATTGTATCGAAGGCTTTTGTTTGGTCCAGGTAGGCTGTGTAGACCTCCTTCCCCTCGTCAATGGCCTTGGTGACTGTTTCAAAGAAATCGACCAGGTTTAAGAGGCAGGATCTGCCCTTAACAAAGCTGAACTGGGTACGATCCAGTGTCTGTAGGTCCCCAATATCTTTTTTTTATGAGGTACATGATGATCCTTTCCATAGCTTTGCAGACCAAGCTAGTCAGGCTTATGGGGCGATAGTTTCCAGGATCCGTTGAGGCACCACCTTTGTGGAGAGGGACCACTGTTGCTGTACGCCACTCTTTGGGTACATATCCTGTGGTAAGGCTGAGATTGAACAGTAGTTTTATGTTTGGGTTTAGCTCTTCTTGGAGTTCATGTAGGATGCAGCCCGGTACACCATCTGTTCCCATTGATGCTGTTTTTTGCTTTGGAGAGGGCGTCTCTTACCTGAGCATCTGAGATGTCAGGAAGCAGCACTCTGCTGGGATAGATATTTGCCCTTTTGGTGGGGAGGGGGGGGAGTTTGTGCTGAACCTGTCAGCTAGGATGTTGGCAATGTCTGTGGGTTCTGTGTATTTTTTGTCATTTTGGACTAATTATGAGCATATCTGGGAATTCCCATCCAGGTTCCTAACATAACTAAAGAAAGCCTTGTGATTATCCTTAGTGTCCTGTGCAATTTTTCTCTCGAAGCTGGCCTTAGACGATTTTATGAGTGCCCGTAGTTTTTTGCTAACACTGATCAGGGATGCCTTCCCTTTTTGGGATTTTGCTCCATCATGTAGTAGCTTCCTCCTTCTATTGTATAGTTTGTTTATGGCTGGGGTCCACCAGACAGGACATCTGCCTTTGGAGGATTGGGTCTTGGTTTTATTTGGGATTGCATGATCCATGCATTCCTGAAGGTGTTCATAGAATGCGTTTATAAAGGATTCTGCGGTCTGGGCCGTATTTTCCACAGGGCCGGGAGCTTTGAAGGATTCCACCTCGGTTTTGAGGAGTGTGAAATTTGCTTTAGAGAAGTTTTTCACTGTGGTTTTCTGGGCAGGGGGTGGGGTCGGGATGTGAATATCCAGTGAGATTAGTTTATGGTCTGATCTTACCAGTGAGGGATACACTTCTGGTCTGGAGCATAGAGTCCCCATGTTGGTGATGATCAGGTCCAGTATGTTTTCCCCTCTTGTGGGAGTGGTAACAAGTTGTTCCATAGCATTTGAGTTTATAAATTCTAGGAACCTTTGAGCTAGGTTGTTGGAGCTAGAGTAATGCTCCCAGTCTATGTTTGGGTAGTTGAAGTCGCCCAATATAATGGTGTTTGGAGAGACCTTCATATTTTCCAGTGTTCTCAGGAAGGCCAAGTGGGGTTCCTGGGTTTGGGAGGGTGGTCTCTAGCAGGCTATAAACTGGAAGGCAGTTTTACCCACTGTTAGTTGCACATGGATAGTCTCTGATGCTTCGTGCTATGCCACCAACCTGGAGGTGTGGGTTTCTTTGACGTATATTGATACCCCCCCTCCTTTTCTGGTTCACCCCACAATTTTTTTCTGTTTGAGTCTTTCTTCACTGGTCAGGAATCTTCTAATGGAGTAACATCCACATCACATTTATCACACCATTCCAACATCCATGTCCTTCTTAACTGTTAATAATATTATTCACATTAATTGAAACACTCTAAGATTGTTGCTTTTCCTTATTTTTAAGTTTAGGACAAATATTTTTTAAATTTTGTTTTCTTATTTTTAATCATTCTCCTACTGAATATTTCCATGGGTTTTTGTACAAGTGATCCTTGATCCTCAAAATCAAATGTTTCACTAACTAGAACTTCAAAAATGTATTAGTGTCATTTCCATCTCCTGACCTCTCTTCCTGCATGCATTATCTGTCCTCCTTTTACCCTCAATATTTCTTCTTCTACAGCTTCTTCTTCATCTAGTTTAGTCTTTACCACAGCCTTTTCCTTGCATATGTTTTCTTCACTTTATGCTTCTTTTTTCATTTACTGCTTTTGCTTGACTATCCATCCAAAAGTATTCCTTATTTACACAACCTTACATTCAGTCATACACCTTCTTGCTGTATGGCCTTTCTTCCCACACTGGTTAAATTGTATCTTGTCAAAATTGATAATTAAATGAGAAAAGTCTCCACAAAAGAACGAATTGGCCTGAGCAGCATATCTTAATTTTGCTCTATGACCAGCAACAAAAAATAACAATTAGCAAATGTTTCACCATGTTTTTTTTCACATTTCAAAACAGTTTCTAACCTCCAACTTCCATTCCATAAGTTTTTCTCATCTCTAACTTCACAGTGTGTTACCAATAGTTTCACACAAATCCCACATGCATGTTTAACATCCTCTTCTTCAGTTTATTAGTTCTAAACTGCAAAGTAACATTTTTTTCTATTTTAAGTTACTATCAGAAAATAAATACTTGCCCCACAGATAAATGTTCTTTCTGCTACACATTTCTAGAAATTGTATCTTCCATCCCTCAGTTTCAAATGTTATATCATAAAAATTCTCTGAACTTATTTATATAAAAGACGAAAATTATTGAGCTTTAAATCTCAGAACAGTTACCAAGATGTCATCTATATGTTATCTGTCTATTAAAGTGTCACAGTTTGTTGTTATTCTCACAGTTGGTATTTTCCTCTTTTTAAAAACAGCTCTTCTTTTTTTTTCTGCTGTCACTACTGCATGTTTTAATTACTCCATTCACTGCTGCAACAGAACCAAATGGCTTCTCAGTCTATTGCTACTTTCCTGTTTTACTTTTTGCCAGCGATGCATAAGTTGTAACTATTGCATTCTCTGCTGTCATATCACCTGTTTCCTTCCCCACAAGTTATCTACAATTGCCACTTGTATCAACCTTCTCAGTTATTTTCTTTAGAATATCCACTGTAAGCCCTACTGATGCCAATTGTGTTCGTCTGCCCCAATCCAAGAGACTTGCTTACTTCATTCTCCACTGAGACAGCTAAACACTGCTCGTTTGTAACATCCACTACATATGAATATTTATCTGCATTCTGATATTTCATATTGAACAAATGTTTCTCCAAATTCTGATTTTTCTACCTCCAAACTCCCCACAGCATTTCTCTTCTACTCTATGCTACTGTTCCCTTTAGGCCTCTTCTTTGTTAAGGAGCCCTCTAGTGCCATCTAGTAGCTCCAAAGATTATGGGAAGTGCCATGATCCTCAAACTAAATTCCTGCTTGTAGTATAAATACTACCTTTGGTCTCACTAGAACAGAGGTCACTAGCCTGTTGGGACTAACCAGGCAACAAAGAATAAATAAAAATAAAATTTACAATTTCTACTACATCATTTTTAGGCACTTAGGCCCAAAATATTTACTGCTACAACATATTGCATATTTTTGTTTTTACATTTAGCATTGTCATGACCCAGTTACCCATCTCTGTGCAGACTAAATCAGGACAATTGCGTGTAAAATGTCCCAGTTTCCCATACAAAAAGCAAAATTTAGGTTGCCTAGAATATTTATTCATTAACCAATGAATAAGTCTACAATGCCTTCCCAACCTACATTCCACAGTCCTAATGCATTCTTAGTTTTTCATAAAGATTTCAGAACATCACAATCCCAACATAATTCCTTTCTCACATCTTTTTCCAACAAAAAAGAGCCTTTGAAGGAAAGTTGCACTTTTCTTTTCTTATTTACATGCAAATCATAAAACTGGAACAGCAACCAACGAGTGATGCTTGAATGCTTTTCAAACTCAATTAGTATGTGCTGGAGAACAGAATCATTTTATAAGTTAATGTCATAAATATATTCCCCAGTAAAATGCACCAGTGCTCTTATCTGTGGTATATTAATTCCAGGCAGAGCAATTCCTTCCCTCCAAAAACAATATTTGTCCATGAGGCCTCCTCTCCAACAAAATGAAAATAAAGTAAGAATCAATGTTGTTCTAATGAATGAGTAACTTGCTAAGACTCCATTACATTATGCCTGCCCTGCATACCTTCAGCAAAGGATCTGCTTCAGGTGTCTCTTGGCTTTATCACTTGTCACTGCTGGGACGAGCAAAAAAACTGACTGAGCTGAGATTTCTGTATTTGTTTTGTACTGGAGGCATCACAGATGGACTTTTGAACAGAATTAGCCTTGTCAAATTTTCAGCAAACTCTGATTATACATTTGCACTATTTTCAGAATCTGAAGTCTGGTACTCCATTCTTAAAAATTGCTGAGAACTTAATAAGCTGTATTGCATCATTGCTACTACAGCATCAGCTTCCTGCTCCTCATCTCTTATGCCCTCAGACCCACCAATTTTCCCTGTAGTTGCCATAAATCCTCACAATGTTATCTACAGAGTAAGAGACATTCCATGGTGTCTTGGCCAAACGTCACCTAGTCAGTATGAATACCACCTTAGTACTCCACTGAAATAAGGAAACTGGCCTAGAGGGACCAATGTAAACAACAAAAAATGTAAAAAAAAAAAAAAAAAACTATATATGCAGATGACCAGCTAATCCACATGATATACTCAGAAAGAAAATCTGCAGACCTTTGGGAATCTAAATCTCCAGTTTCTACATATAAGCTTAACCACATCACATCAGTCGCATTAATACATAACAAAGTAGATTTAGTTTGTCTAAGACAATTCACTCTATCAACTAGTCTAATTCCATCCTACATGCAAGGGGATTTTTTTTTTTTGCTCTTACTCTGTCATGCATTATACAAATATAGCAAATATCAACAATGTGACTGCCTCTTAAATCAGAGATTCAAAATGTCTTTTGCTTCTAATGACCTTATCAAAACAATGCCATAGTTTAAAGTATTATGTGTTTTTCAAAGCTTAACCTTACTACTTCTAAAAGCCATGCTACAGACATTGGAAAATATTGTGAAAGTGTGGCTGAGAGTCTCTTATTTCTTGTCTCAGCTTGAGTCCCCTGACGTCACCTTCTTGCAAATGAGAAAGGAGAAACAGCTTTGTCCTCTCTTAAAGCAGGTGTTTTTTTTTTTGTTTGTTTATTTTTTATTTTTTGTATTACTGTGCAAGCATTTGCTACTTGATTATCATCTTCTGATAACCCCCAGTGCAGGCTCACTGAGTGCCATTCATATCTCCCCTGAGACGAGACAGTTTTACATTGTATTAATGACTTGTACCTTCAGGAGAAATACCCAGGGAACAGTTGTGTAGCTTGAGTTTGTGCCACCCGGAGCTGTCTTTGTGTTTGCTGCCCCTCACAAAATCATGGTCAAATGAGGCCCTCCCATATACAGCCCTCCCCGTGCAGGCATTCCAGTGTTCTATTACATGGATACTTCTCTCCATTTTCCATAAACACTGCAATGTGCATACTGCTTTATGCTTTACTTCTACAGTGATTATTTGGATTTCATTTAAAACTTTTATTTTAAATTTTATAGTAAAACACTAATAGACATCTGTAAAACAAAGCAATACAGTCTCACAATGAAAACAGACAGCATTAAAACTTCTCTGCCTTTGAAACTCACATTCGTTAAAACAGCACTGAAACCCACATTCAAAGAAAATGCATCTGGCCAGTGGAGGATAAAGTTTACCTTTGGGCTGTTTTCAAATCATAGGCCCCTTGCACACATACATGTGTTCTTTGATTCACCATCCTGATTGTATTAAATTATATTCCCTTTATAATACCGCACACATATTAGAGCATGTTTTAAGTTTATTGTTTTGAACATTTTTCCAGTAAGCAATGAAGCAAAATGTATAAACCAATAATGACAAAACTTCCCAGTTCAAAACATTTCCATCATAAAAATCTACTCAAACTTCCATCAATACAATCCACCAATGTCAGTAAATATGCAAGTCATCTAAATAATTCCACATTAAAGAGATCTGTAACTAATGAAGAGGGTACTGCTAGCAAACAACTTTATATTTCATTGTTTCAACTACAAATAAAGTGTCTGTTGCCTTTGAAGTATATACGGCCTATGTTACTTTAAAAAAATGATAAGCTAGTAATATTGCAATAGGGAATGGATGGCAAACTGATAACAGGTTCATAGTTACTAGGTATCTCCTCCAAAGGAGGAAAGTGATAGGACTGCAGCATCCACTCCCTTTAAAGTACAACCCAGTACAATATCAGCAATCCATCTACATACCATGGGAGTAGAACCCACAGCCTTCTACATCAAAAGCGAGCATACTACCTGTTGTGCTACAAACAACGCAAATACACTTAGCATATGCAGCACCAAACTTCTCTTCCCCTGAAACTCTCAGCTCCTTGTAAAATCCATTTGACACTGAACTAAATCTCTCAACTTTGCAGCATGAGAAATCTGGAAAAAGCCAAAATGTATTGGGGGGGGGGCAAATAACCAAAACCAGGGGCACACTTCAAACATTTCTTGCATATTCTTAGAAAGTTTCTAGAATAAAGTGCTTTGTGTTACCATGCTTTTCCTGAAAGCAGGAAGACTGAAACTTAAATGGCTATCATAATTTAGTGAATCAGTTCTCATTGATTTTCCAGAAAACTACAAATTCTAAGAGGGATAGATCAAAAGTATGAGCCAAACATTGCAGACATTCTGTAAAAATCTGGAAAGTTGAGAGCTAGAATCACAAGTGGTGGTATGGGTAGACAGCTCAGGCTTTTGTTCCTTGTATCTAAGGTACAGTGTTTGACCCTGAGTAACACTAACCATGAGGTATACCTAAGTGGGACATTACACACAATTAACTCTCTTTACTTGAACAGAAGCAGCAGCTGAAGAATTAAATCAGGCAGTACAGCCGTTAAAAAAAACTCCCCTTACAGCAAATATTTTAAAATTGTGCGTGGACAGGAAGAGAACAACGCATGCACAGGAAGAGAACAATGCACACACAAGAAGAGAACAACACATGCACAGGTGTGATGCTACGGGACTTTCTTAAAGAAGAACACCCTTAAGCAGTTAATTTTTTTTTAAAGTATTAAAGTTGACAGTCCCGAAAATGCCATCCAGGGCAGACCACCCCTTACACCCCTCTCTAGCAACGCCACTGCCAGGGACATTCATCATTGACTAGCGCCTAAACTAGGCTCTAGACTTTTTACCTTTTTAAGTTTCAAACCACTGAAGGCCTTCTCTTTTCTATTCCTACCCTTTGTCCCTAGAAAAGAGTTCCTCAAAAACAAGATACTCACATTTATGGGGGGGGGGTTCAGTTAAGGTCCTTTTCAGAAGGGATAGCAACATTCTGAGAGATGTTGTCAAACCATAAAGCACATAATTTCTTCAGAGAATGCTGTCACCCCATCACTTGACTAATTTAATATCTGATAAGGAGATAGGTCAGTTAGAAAATGTTAAGATTATTTCATATTTTAATAAATGTCTTCAACCCATTTGGCTCTAGGCAATTGAATCACATTGGTCTTATCAAAAATATTTGAAGATCATTCCTGGACTGATGGAAAAACAAGACTAACATCATACCACTTACTCTGTCTCCTACCGACTATTAAGGGGTGACCTATGCCTAACCTACAAGACACTCACAAATCCCAGCCTGATGGAGCTTCTTCACATCTACAAGTCAAGCTGCATGAGAGTCACCCGACCTAGGGGTCTAAACTTAGTCAGTGACTCAAATAAAACATACTGGAGAGACAGGTATGTGTTACAGAGGTTACCCCTTCTGTTGTACAGGGTTCCTGCTCACATTAAGCAGAGCCTTTCTCCAGCCATCTTCATTTGAAGTTTGGATCAATAGATTGGAATTTGCAAATTCTCACCTGGGGTAGTGCCAACATCCCTTATGGATAGTGGCAATCTGTAAGATATGCAAGGCATGGGCACAAATCCATGCCATCCTGTTGGCCATAGGGGCCATATATTGGGAAAATCAGGTTACATTGGCTAATCATGTAAGGGATAATAAGCTGTTAGCCTGGAAATCTCCTATGAACCTATGAACCAATTCTAGATAGTCACCTCATCCACATTATGGAAACTATTCACATGAAAAGTTTGATTGCTAGGTTTAGGATCTATATTTATATCTATATCTATATCTATACCTATATAAATGTGTGCCTGTGTGTGAGCAGTGTAGTTTTATATAGAAGAAACTTGCACAGACTGGGATGAATATGCCAATGGAAAAGCAAAATCCAAATGTAAAACAAAACGACCAACAGAATAACACCCTGGCTGAAGATAAAAACTTATTTTATTACCAAACAGATAAAATAGGTAAGCACTTTCACTTTTGCTTTACCAGATCATATACACAGAAAGAACAGCACCCATAACTTATAGGTAATCCAATTACTAAGTAGCCAATCACATACTAAGGGTCACTATTAAAGGAGAAAGGCATAATAAAACCACAGCTTATATAATATTGTATACATATCAGCAGGAGCTGCATACAAGAAAAATACACTACCCTGGTCAGCTCTCAGTCTTGTCATCCATCCAACCTCCCTGGTTTCAGTTAGATTCCTGATGTCACCACCACTGATACTGGGAAAAATTCTGTCAATAACCATGAACCTGAAGGTATGTTGGTTGTTAGCATTAATCACGTGTTTAGAGAGAGCATTAGTGGTAGAGGCACAGCATATACAAGTGCTCTCTAATTCTGTCCCTCAAGGTTCTATTGGTTTTCCCAACATAAAATGCTTTACAAAGCATGCAATAAGCAAGATAAACTGCATGTGTAGTCATACAGGTAACCTTTATCCTAAAACTGAACCTATGATCATTGTGAGGGTGCTAGTTATATTTATATTTATATTTATATTTATACATGTAGATAGACAGATATATATATATATATATATATATATATATATATATATATATATATATATATATATATACTCCTTAGCAGAGCTTACTTGCTGGAGTTATCAAGCTGGAAAATGAGTACTTGGGAACACAGCACATAGGATTTACACAGTTCTTCACTTTTTTCATTGGAATGCTTGAAGCCTAAAAACTGATTTGGGTAAAGTCCTTTACTGTGACTTTGTTTCTTGAACTGATGGGACTAATCACTGAGACTGTAATCTCCAGATCTGAAGAAGTCTTATTCCACATGATCTTTACTGCTGCTGCTGCTGCACATAAGTTGATAACTAAGAAAGGGGAATTACTTGCTTCATCTAACACCCAAGAATGCTGACATACAGTAGGATGAATCTTTTAGACTGAAGTCCAGGCTAGAGTAGAGTCTGAAGCACAGTATAATGATAAGTTTAAGCAGCTTCCAATTCTGAGTAAATGTTACTCCGTATTTTACTAACAATGTCCTTCTGTAAACTTCCATAAAGGAGCTTGACATTGACCTATTTATTTTTTTCTGTTTGTTTATCTGGAAAGTCTGACTGCAAAAATAAGCCTTTTTTTCAGTGGTGTCCCAGTTAGAAAATCTCCACAAGAAATATTAATGGTAGTAAATATACAATTTAGTGAATGCAGAGAAAAAAAATCAGCATTACATCATCATTTCAAGATACTGTCAATTAAATAAAATATATTATACAGCAACAAAAATCAGCATGGAAACTGGAAGAAAGTTAATCAATTAAGCAAAAGTACAATAAACATATTTTTTGGAATACATTTTAGATAGAACAGGTGCAGAAGTCAAATAGCTAGAGCAGGTGCAGAAGAAATGTATTTGAAGAAATCATTTATTCAACCTTTGAAATGTATTTGAACACAGACAAGGTGGGTTAAGAATATTTTAGCCTAGGTAGTACCAGATACATGGCCAGGGTCTAGCAGAAATAGTTTTAATTTTTATGTGAAGGTATATAGGTTATTGATGAATCTGACAGCAGGGAGAACTGAGTTCCAGGATTTTGAGATACAGTTGGAGTAAAGTGCATTACAGTCTTTTTGAAGGCCTTATAAACTGTGAGGTGATATTTTTCAGGAGAAAGGGGGCTCTGTCTGTGAAATTTAGTTATAGGATACCATTAAAGGCAGTACATTTTCAGGATGAAATCTAGTACGTGTGCAAATTGTAGTTGAAAGTAGGTGAGCATCTGGGATAACTCAAGCCAGTTTAGGTGCCTGAGGCAAATACAGTGATGTGAGGAATATGGTTTGTTGGAAGAGAATCTGGGTATTTTATTGCAAACATTTGTTTATCAGGGTGGACTGCTGATTGGTGAAAGTACAAGAGGCATTGACAAGTGTCAGCAGTGGGTAGATGCATGCTAAGGATCCCCTGCTACTTCTAGTGCGGTATTGTTTGGCTCTGTATGGGAGGTCTAACTTCTGGTGGCTTATCCTGATTACTTGCTGGGTGTGGCAGTTAAATTTCCTTGTGCCATCTATTATACCCACTAGTAGTTTTGGTTTGGAGACTGCTTAAATAATTGTATTATTTGAAATACTTACTTGAAGTTTCACTTTACATATGTTATGAAATTTAGGAGTGAAAAGGAGAAGTTTTATCTTTTTTGGGTTTAGGATTAGGTCAGACTTTATTGGACAATTTTCTATGAAGGTAACAACATCTTATGTAAGTTGCTGGAGAAGGATGGGATTTTTGAAAGAACAGTTAAGAGTTGCATTATCAACATATTGGATTAGTTGGTCTTGTTTTGAATACATCTAAAAGCTGTTAACAAATATAGTACACAAGACGGACCTAAAACAGAGCCTTGGGAAAAACTAGCATAACGTAGCAAACAGAGATGCTTGGGATGTGCCAGAAAGTTAGCTGTGAAACCATGAAAGACTAGAGTAATGAAGACCAGGTAGAGCTTACTAAAGAACAGTTTATTTTGTTAGACAGGAACAGAGGCTTTAGATAGGTGCAAGAAAACAGCAGATACAATATTTCCTGTGTTACTGTTGTGATTGATAGTGTTGATGAAGCCTAATAGTGTACTAGTGGTACTTCAGTTTAGTCTAAAGTCATGTTTAGTGGAGGAAAAAATGTTATTCTTAAGAATGTGATTAAGGAGTTGGAGATGGATGCACTTTTGCAGGATTTTTGATGGGGGAATGTGTGGCTATGGGTCTATAGCTGGAAAGAGCAGTTGTTTCCACCTTTAAGCAAAGGTTGAATAAATGATTTCTTCAATAGGGTGGTAATGGAGGATTGTTGGGTTGATCTGTTAATGAGAGTAACGATGGAGTAGGCCATGACATCTGCTAAAATTTTAAGATATTCACTTGGTAATTATCTGTGGCTGGGGTGACAGCTTTCTGTTTTAGAGGTGATTTTTATCATAGAGGTTCTGACAGTGTTAAAAAGAAAAAGCATTATAATTGTTGCTGAAATGGAAACTACGAAGTGTTGGTGAAGTGAGAATTGAAAAATAAAACAGTGCTTTCTGTCTGCGTGTCTGGATATGGATTGGCCTGATAATTTATTTATTTATTTATGTATTTATTTTTTATGGGGAGGGGATGATAATGGATAAGATTATTTTGCTGGAGCTCCAGAAGGTAACTGGGTTTTTTATGGGGATTGCTTTATTAGTTAAAATTAATGGTTTATTTTATAATTTTAACCTTTATTTTAGTAAAGTAGAGAAGGAGTCTAATGTTTTGGAGACCTTCCTGAGTTTCATTTCACTGCCATGTTTCCCATGCTTTATTCCTGGCCTTTATTTTATTTTATTTAATTAATTATTTATTTGTGGTTGCGATTGGCCAGCGTCAGTATCTTGTTTAACTTGCTTTCCGTGCATGGCTGCCCATTTGTTTAGAACATTAAGGAAATATTAAATGGGTGGACTGCATCATCTATTGGAATGGTTTTGAGAGTTCTCCAATTAACAGAGTTAACAGTAAATATGAAAGTTTCTTTATTAAAGTTGGTTATATTTCATGACTCTTTAAAATTATATTTCTTGGGCTCAAGAGCATTATATCTAAGAGCAAACATTGAGAGATGATCATCAAGTGTATCATGCAAAGTGTCTGAAAATGAAATTTTATCAGGTTTGATTTTCAGAATTCAGTCTAATATGGATTCTTTCTTATTTGATTTGTTGAGTCTGGTTGGAGTGTGAATGATTTATGAGTAACTGCATATGTTTATTGATACTGAAGCAAAGTCAGTTGTGAAGGATTGTTGATCATTGTTTGAGTCCCCAAAAATATTGCTTCATGTTGGATATTTGTTGTAGCCCAGAATATTTTCATGTGGTAACATTGTCTCTTGGTGGGATATATAATGTTAGGATATAGATCCTGTTCCAGTCATTTAGTGTGAAGAGGGAGATGAGTCTTTCAGCATTATTAAACAATGGGAGATTGTGTGAGTAGAAAGAGAGAGAGAAATCCAGGGTGTTATAATACATAGCTATACCCCAGTTGTTTTACCTTTCAGTCAAATATATATATGCTGCATCTTTGAGGTAAGGTGATTTCTTCACTTTAATGCCTGGCTTCAGCCAAGTTTTAAAAATGACTAGAATGCCATGAGCTTGAATATTTAACCAAGCATGAAAGTCAATTTTATTATTACTGATTTTTCTGATGATGATGTGATAAAATTTTAGTCCTGATTATGCTGTGAAGTGAGTGTGTGTACTATAGAGAGGAGAGAGACCAGGAATGAGCATGTTAGCCCCAGGGCAGAGCCAGCCATAGGTAAACTGGTGCCTTAGGCAGAGAGGCTCCATGGCAATTACAGAACATGAAAACAATAACTTTATCAATTTCCTATAATATAGACTTAATAATTTGATTTAAGCTTTTTGTCCAATTTTTCTTGCACTTACTGTTTAACTTCTCCATTACCCTCATGTTCTGGTTGTTGCTAACTAGATTTTATAGTCTAGTACTGGATATTAATGTAACTGCATATGCAAACTAACATTTAACAAACTATGTTAAATTAATCATCAGATTATAAAATTATTTTATCTTTTAAATTTCCCTTTAATACAGTGGATATCTATTCAAAAATATGTGATGTTTAAGTGTTATAAACAGTTCATCTGTTTTTCAGGTTGAATACAATTGCAAATACACTGTGTCAAATATGTAGCTTTTTACTGTGACTACTGAAACACCCGTTATTTGTCTTACACAATTTTTTTTTTTATGGAAATACTGTGTCTTAGCATTTAAAGCTAATTTATATATATATATATATATATATATATATATATATATATATAGATAGATAGATATTAAACAGGTGACACCAATATGTAATTAAGAAATGCTAAAATACTGACTGAATGTCATGGCAACCACATCCAGCATGCATTAATTTAAATGTTTTGCATTAGTTTTGCCTTCAAACTACTGAACTGTTTATGCATCTTAAATGTGCTTATTCCATTAACATAGATATTTATTTCTGAATATAAAAATAATCCAGGTACAAGTTATAAGTTTATATGAAAATATGAATACAGAAATATAAAGATTTCTCTGCACCAACAAATAAAATGATATATTGTTTCATTTAAACACAATGGAACCCAGGCGTCTCTTTCAGTATCCTAAATATTATTTTATCAACCAATATTTCACAGCCGTTCAATAGGCACTGGTTATTATGTATCAAGTGCTTAAATGTAGCTATGAAGTTACACACACATAATGTATCTGTGATAAGATCATGCTTTGCAAAATACTTCTGTTAAATCCTCCCGTTCTTGAACTGGATTTGCATTCATAACTGTAGATTTCAAACATTTTTTTTGTGCTTTTCCTTTTAAAAACATCCTAATTGTACTCTGCCAAATATGAAAGTGTTTCCTCTGTTACAAGAACAAGCAATATGACCTATTTCAAAGACAGTGGCCTCAGAGTGTCCTGGCATTTGTTTTCCCAGAGCATGGAATGCTTTACATTAAATCATCTGCAACTTATCAATAACCATTGTCATGGTGTAGGAACCTTATCCAACATACAAGTTTATCAGCAGTACTCATGACTTATTGTCTGTTTGTAGCTGGAAAACCTCCAGGCCAAGCAGTAACATGAAAAGTGCTTAGATACCCATACTCTTGATAGACATTACTTTTCAGTCTGAGGCTATGGATGGTATTCTTGGTTGTTACGTGAATGCATAAAGGCAATCTGTGCTGTTTGTTAATAAGTGCAACTGATGCATGATTCATAGACATCATTTATGCTATTACGCTGTGGCCATAAGTAAACTTAAGCAAATGAAATAATATGAGATGCTAATGAGCAATGATGTAAAACCTCATATGTTAATACGTCCTTCGACAGTTTGCAAGTCATAGTCCTATTTTGACACATTTCTGTGCTGTGCTCAGATTCATTATAAAAGGTCGAACTGCAACTTTTCTATCTATTTTCCAGAGAAGTTGCTTTCTCTTGCCACTAGCTTTGCTGTTTCCTACTGTGAGCTGCTTGTCTTGGCTGAACTAAAACCATCAAATTCTCAGAGGCAATCATAGACCAGGAAGGCAAAGATATAGAAAGAGAACAACTCATAATAATTTTGATAATCAAGAAATCTCTGGCAAGTTTAGAGAAGCCAGAGATACTGTAAGGGTGTTAGTGAGCATGAATGCTCCCCACATCAGTATCGGGGTAATGCATGGGCTTCCTGTCCCTGTAGATGCTAAGGTATTTATAGCCCTCACTATACATCACATGGAGACCTTCCAGAGACAGACTGGAGACAAGCTAAATATCTCACAGACTTCTGCCTCAAGCATTCTTTAGTAGTTTCTAAATATACTCTTGTCATGTGTGGATCGGTACATCTTTTTCCCAGTGTCTTCTCAGAACTGAGCCTGGACTAATTGTACTTTTTTATGGGGTGGCTCATTTCCCTGAGTTCCTCAGTGTGATAGATTGCACTGATGCTGCAATTAGGGCTCCGTATGGTCCACCTGGTGAGTGGTACCACAATAAAAAGGGCTACCATTCTTTCAGCTGCCAGGTATTGTGTGATGCATGGGGGTGCATTGCAAAACTGTCTGCCCAGCATCCTGGCAGTTCACACATTTCCTATATCTAGCAGACTAGTTCACTCTACCACCACTCTTTGCATGGTAAGATGCCCAGAGGTAATCTTGTTGGTAAATATAAAATATGTGTTTTTGTTTATTATTTAAAGTTATTCATACTGAAATGTATTGCTTAACACTAAACCACTTTTTATTTGCTTTGTCTCTCACCCCCTTCCTCTCTTTTTTTTAATTGATGTAGAGTCATGGCTCATGAAACTAGTGAGAAATCCACACAAGGTTGCAAAACAAGCAACAGAGAACTCATTACTAAATCTACCTGCAACTACCATGACAATAGCTATGAAACTTTACGTCCCTTATTATGAATACTAGAATACATTTAATAGACTCTTCTCAGCTTCTTAATGTGGTATATTATATGCAGATAGTTGACATGTATATAGGAGTTTATGTATACATTTTTATTTATTTATTTATTTATTATTTTACATTTGTTAACCGGGATTGTCCGACTGGATATATGTCCATTTTCAGCTGAGGCCCTGGGAGAAAAGCTCCAACAACAAAAATACAAAGTATCACTTTATAACACAAAAATTTGGGTAGCATGACAAAAGTTACTTAAGAACATTGAGTCACACATTTTTTTATTTAATTATTTTTTTCAACATGGAGTCAAAAAAGTTGTCATTTCTAATAGTGTCATTAAAATTCATTAGATAACATCAGAAGTGAGTAAATGTGAAAGTTGTAGTTACTAAAAGGTGACATTTCGGATTGTACATTATGTGGAGAGAGGATTAGCCAGGCTTGGTACAATAGCAGGTCCATTTTGACCCCAGGTATAATTTGAGCTTGGCTTTGAAATGACTTAGAGAAGAAAGTGAGGTAATCTCAGGAGGTAAAAGGTTCCAAGATCTGCCTAGAGAGTTAGAAAAGAGAGAGTCACCGGCTAGGTTATTAATTTTGTATGTCTGGATGAGGACTCTGTTAAAAGAGTGCAATGGTCGTGGGTTGTTATACAGGGTGACTAGGTTTTTGAGTGCAGGGGTGTTTTCAGGGTTGTATATAATTTTGTGGGCCATGATCAGTTGGTTATATAGCAATAGACTAGGTAGTTCGAGCCAACAGAGCTGAGTTAGGTTGATGCAGTGATGTGTCCTAAAAGGGAGCCCAGTGGCAAATCTGGCGATGTGATTATAACAGTTAGTGATCTTGTTTTGGGTTGTCTTATTGTTATTTAGAAGAAGAGGAGATGTGTACAGGAGAGTAGAGAGAAGGTGAGATTGAGCAATGGCTACCTTGGCTGGGGGAGTCAGAAAGATTTTTATTCTATACAGTGATCCTAGTTTTTTTATTGATGGTTTTGATCAATGGGTTAACATGTAGGTCAAACTTTAAGTAGTTGTCAATAGTGACACCTAGAAGTTTAGTAGATGAGTCAGGTGAGATGACTGTGCCATTCTTAGATTTAATTGTGATGTTTATGGGGCAGGACCTTTGTGTTGGTAGGAATATTAGCATTTTAGTATTTTTGGGATTTAATATCAGGCGGCGATTACAGAGCCAGTTTTCTATCATGTTAAAGGTAGTCTGGGTAGTTATCTGTAACTCTGTAGGGGAAGTAGCTGAGCAAATTAGTGTAGAGTCATCTGCATATTGGATGCAGTTGACTTTAGGTATGACAGTGTGCAAATCATTGATGAAAATGGAGAATAACAGTGGGCCTAATATAGAGCATTGTGGAACTCCCAGGGTATTAGGTAATATGGTGGAGAGTTTAGTTTGCCAGAGTACTGCCTGTTGTCTACCACTTAGGTAGGAATCAAACCATTGAAGTGATTTTGGATCTAGACATTGTGACTGTAGGGTGTGGATTAATAGTTTGTGATCCACCATATCAAAAGCTTTGGACAGATCCAAGAATAGAGCTGAAGAAATATGGTTATTGCTACGATGATAGTTTATGGTGTTAGAGAAGACTAATAGGGCTGTGGTGGTACTGTGGTGAGGTCTGAAGCCATGCTGGGTATCTGCCAGGAGATGGTTGTTTATTAGGTGGTGCATGAACTGTTTTTGAATACATTTTTCCATTATTTTTGCTAGAGGAGAGAGTATGGCTATAGGTCTGTAGTTGGAGAGTTCAGTAGAACTACCCCCTTTATGGAGAGGAATGCCATTGGATATCTTCCAGATATATGGAATTTTTGCTTCTTTTAAGGTGCGATTGATAAGTAATGAGACTGAAGAGGCGATGGCATCAGCTGAATTTTGTAGGTATTCAGCTGGAAGTTGGTCAGCTGAGAGTGTGGTGGGTTTTAGTTTTCTGATTAAGGTGCGGATAAGTGATGTAGCAATTGGTTGAAAGCTAAATAGTGGTAGATTTTTAGGGGTGGAACTCTCTAGGCTGTGGGAGCTAAGAGGCAGTTTGCTGGCTAGGGCTTGGATTGTCTCGGTAAAGAAACGGTTAAAACTATCCGAAACTGCTTCTGAGGGTTTATCAGTGAGGGCAGCTGGTACAGGGGTAGTAGTTTTTCCAGGGTGTAATAGGTTGTTTAGTCCTGCCCAGAACTTTTGAGGGTTATCTTGGTTAGAAGTTTGTAGTTTGCTGTAGTATTGTTTTTTGTCAAGTAGTATTTGTTTTTTAGTTTCATTCCTAAGTTGCCTGTATTTAATTTGATCATGAGGGAGTTTAGTAGTTTGCCATGAAGCCCAAGCTTTATTTCTGATTTGAATTTTGAGTCTGGTCTCTTTTGAGAGCCAAGGTGCAGCTTTTGCCTTAGTTTTCTTACAGCGCATGAGTGCATGAAAGTCAAGGATCTCAAGGAATTTTTTGTTAAAGTACGATACTGCTTCTTCTAAGGGGAGGTGTTTTAGTATAGACCAATTACAGGAATTTAGTTCTTGTTGAAATTTGGTTAAGTCGAAGTTTTTTTATTTCTGACATGTCTTAGTAAGGGTTGACTGGGTTTGCCTGCTTTGTGTTTGATTATATATGTGAGGTGGTGATCACTTTGACTATCAGGGAGGGTACCAAATGTATACAGGTTAGAGTGATTATTAATGAGTACCCAATCAAGTATACTTTCTTTCTGGTTAGGTTTGCCTGTTCTAGTTGGGGTGTTAATAACTTGCTTGAATGAATGTAAGTTAATATGGGTGGTAGGAGATTCTGAGGAACATGTACTCCAATCTATATTAAAGTCACAGAGAAGTAAGGTTTCTTGAGGGTAGTGACTAGATATCCAGTGGAGGGTGTCTTCTAGTGTGGCTATATTGTTACCTGGGGGAATGTACATGCAAATTATATAGATGCATTTACTGTTGTTGAGCTTCAGTTTGGTAGCTAGGATTTCTGAATTATTAATCTGAGGTGGTTGTATAACATCTGTAGTTACAATCATTTAGATTTGTATACTACCGCTACCCCACCCCCTTTTCTGGAAGCCCGGTCCAACCTGTGTATGTTATACCCAGGGAGAAGAATTTCATTATCAGTAGTGGTGGGTTTTAACCAGGTCTCTGAGACACAGAATATCAGGGGAGAGAACAGCAAGGAGTGCATGAAGTTCATGCAATTTGTTATTGATGCTTCTGATGTTGAGATGACAGGTTAGGAGAGAGTTGGGTGGTCAAGGGGGGGTTGTAGGGTTGAGGGTTAAGTTGCTGGTAGACGGAGAGTATTTATTAATGTTGGTAGGGCCAGGGTTAGGGTGTATATCACCATCAAGTAATAGACTAAGTCTTAGCTTAGAGATACATTTCAGGAATTTATCTACTATTTTACAGTAGTGTTTGAGTCTAGGGCTGATTTTACTGGTGTTAGTGTGTAGGGAATAAGAGCATGATATAAGAAATGACCTAGTACTACTGATGTGATAAAAGTTAGTATGTTTAGTTTCTGGGGTGTTGATATGAGCCTTTGATGCATGGAATCCTAGGAGAGGTTGGGTTTCATATAGGGTTAAGACGTATGGGGCTAGTAGGGTGGGTAATAGAATGGAGTACCACATGTCTAAAGAGGTAGGGCGCTATAAATCTGGAAGTGCACTATCATTTGATAGTGCATAATGGGTTTTTATAGAGGAAGAGAGAGGGAGGCAGGTGGGAGCTAAAGAGTGTAACTGCAATGGAGGATGAGGGATGGGATAAAGAGAGTTAATTAGTTTAGCAAGAAGGTGATAGGAGCAAAGTGGTGTGGGTGTGGCTAAATGGCTATTAATGTAGATGTAGTGGGGGCGGGTGAGATTTGGGGGCAGGGAGGGGAGCGGAGAGAGCCCGAGCATAGCGAGGGCGAATGGAGCGGGGCTATATCAATCAGCTTTAGCCTAGCTAGGTAAGTATATTAACTGAAATGCAAGTATTTTAACTAAGATATTTTTGGGATTGTTAATTCTCGTAGGTTAGAGTGAGTCTTTGGGAGATAAGCTGTTTATGCTGCAATTTTCTGCAGTAGTTTGCTACAGCTTAAACAAGAGTGGGGAGTTCTAATAGGTATTCTAAATGTTGTTAGGCAGGGATGTATTTCGGTGAGCAGGGTTGAGAGAAGCCTTGTTCAGGAGGGATGAAATAAAAGTACCTTAGACCCCCAGACAGCATCCTCCACAAATTAAAGTACAATATTGTGTGACCACCTTTGCTCTTTGGTAGAAGCTAGAAGCTACTTGCTGTTTTAAATTTCCAGCAGGGTATGGTAGTCTTTCCTTACTCTGGGCACTTACAGGGGCTAAGTTGCAAGGGAACTACCTAGAAAAGATAGAGTAAAACCAGGTGGGAGTTAGGAAAGGAGTTTGTACATATTTAGAAGTTAGAGCTAATGATATGCATTTTTCAGTTTACAATAGTTGTTACGGTCCCCTAGAGGTTCTGCAAGCTGCAAGCTGCAGTTAAATATCCTACTTCTAGCTGCAATTCATTAGTTAATTAAATTACCTAACTGCTTGGGTCCAATATAAAAGTTAACAGCAGAAATACAAAAAGAACATGCATACACTTTCTTTACTTTACAACAGTTAGTTTTGACCCAAAACAGATCGTAAGCAGTCAAAGGCATACAGCAACTAGTGCTTTCAACAGCCGCTATTATTTAACACAGACTGTAGCATTTAACTCAGCATTTAGAGTTGATTTCTACACTTTAAGCAACAAAACTCAGCATCTGGAGTAGATTACTATGCTTTAAGCAGCAAAACAGACTATAGCATTACACTCAACATTAGAGATAATTACTTCACTTTAAACAACAAAACGACCATTTAACAGGAAACAAAGTGTGTCTAGCCGCTTATGTTTACAGAACAACCCTGCTGCTGTTTAAAAGCGCTTTTAAATTAAAGCTGTCTAATATTTCTACAAAACCACTTTAGAAAAAGTAACAATAGGAGAAAACAGTAGATTTAGACATACCAGCTAGTTGAGGACACTGCCAACAGGGTCTAGGTACTCCGGATGTTTGAAAATGGCGGGTTTTCAGTAGGTGTACTTGAAACCTCGCTTATCTGGTTGGGGGTAGGTTTGTTAGAATGTTACCGTCTTTGGTGGAGCTAAAGCAATCCTCAGATTATGGCCAAACAGTTTTAGCACAGCTAGATAAGTATATTAACTGAAATGCAAGTATTTTAACTAAATAATACATGTATGATTGCACAGCATTTTATTTAGATCGCTATCTTGTATTTGGTGGATATCTATTTTTCAATTCACTCTGACTATATCTTTTAATTTTACTCTAAATGCATTTAGCTGTGCTATGTTAAGAATGTTACTATGTACTCATTTTGTATGTAGTATTGTTGACTGAAAGACTGCAATGCATTTCCTGCTCTATGAGTGCAGGTTGTGGCTGAAAATAGTCAATAGACCAGTCCACTTTCCCTGGGAACAAATGGTAAATAATAAATAAATAATACATTCCAGACTCATTATTGTCATTGAAAGAGTACTTGGAATATTTAAAAGCAAATTCAGATGCCTGAATGAGTTTGGAGGGGAGGTCTTTCAGTATGACCCAGCAACTGCATGAAGAATGTTTACTGCATGTTATATTCTGCTCAACATAATTATATGCAAGTCAGTGTTGAAGTGACCTATGCTGTGACTACAGCTCCCCATTCCAGTCCTAAAATGACTAATGATGACCAGCTGGCAGAAGTAGTAAGGAACCCCCATGCGGCAGAAATGGTCATGGTATATGGTTGCACATGTAAGGAGGTGACTTGTAATCCAGAACTATGGACCATGACATTCACGTTAATGTTTTCTTTCTTGTAAAATATACATATAATATGACTGATGAATGCAAATATATGTATGTCCTATGCTGTTTTAGCACTTGGTCTACTGTCACTGTGCATCAGACATTCCCTCTTATCTTTAAATGTTAATTATTATTATTATTATTATTAATAATAATAACATAATTGTTTTTTTTATTTCAAAACAGTTGCTTATATGATTGTTTTTAAAAGTTATACCCGAGTGCACACTGGCACGTGCTCAATGGTGTCATAAGCATCATATAAGGAATAGTATCATTTTTAACTATTTTATACAAGCAATTTGATTTAGGGGTGTGCTTACATATGCACGTACTGAATCTTCTGAAATGGTACATTTAATAAAAAGTGTTATTTTCAGTATTTGACTTCTATGATTTAGCCAAATTAACTTACATATAATGAGTTCATATATTGTGCTTGACTGGTATATGTATCACATGGCTTTTTAATATGCAAAGTTTCCTCAATTTTAACTATTACAAATTTGAATTGATTTGCTGCTCTCTACTAAAGTACTGTACATTAGATTACTTCATTTTACCATACACAATGACTTGTGCTCTCAGAAATAACTCATCAGTGGTGCAGAACTTAGGGTAAAGTGGCAACAATGCTAGTGCAGATATTAGGATACCCGTGTAGTTTTTTGAGTGTTTCTGTTAACACTGTATAATATTTATGTGTTCCTTATAATTATCAGCTTTAATCTAATGCAGTGCATGCTCCTACCAACTGCTCAAGGATGCTTTGTACACAAAATCACCAAAAACAATAAGATCTTCAAACCTATATGGATACTGTCAATAAAGCTAGAGATAATGACAAACTTGTTTCTTCCTTATTTCTAGACTTGTCTAAAGCCTTTGACGCAGTTTGTCACAGCAAACTTCTACTTCAAATGTCCTCACTAGTTCTCTCTCTCAGCCCACTCTTCTGTGGTTCAAAAGCTACCTATCTAATAGGTATCAGTCAGCAAAATGGCACTCCGTGTTCTTTTGTTACATCTCAGCTACCACCAATGTATTACAAGTCTCTATCCTTGGTTCCTTTCTCTTTAACATTTTTACCAACACCCTCTATACTTACACACAACAGGCCACCCTAATAAAATACACAGATGATTCCACGCTCATTTGCACATCTGACAACATAGTACATCTCCAAAAAATTACTCAGAAAGCTTTAACAGCAACTGAAACATGGCTTTGTAAATTACAACTCATGCTCAACCTAAAAAAGATCAAACTACTAATTTTTCCCCCTAATCCCTCTCTCATGAAAAAAAAAAAATTTAAAGTCATCCATCTTAATAATAAATAACTTTTTGTAGCAAACTATTAGCCGTGATAGTGGATGATAATCTTACATTCTACCTGCATATAGAAAACTGCATAAGAAAAACTTGTCAAAAACTAGGGATGCTTTACAGAACCAAAAACGTTCTCACCGATGCAACTAAAACTACATTTGCCACTACTTATCTTCTCCCAACTCTTCTTTATGGCACTCCCATCATTACTAACCTCCAGGCTTCAAACAAATTAAAACTTGAACAATGCTATAACAAAGTTGCTAAATTTGCAGCAAATTCCCTTTTCAGAACCCACCAAGCCTAAATTGTTTAGAAGTGCCACATCAACTAACACACAATGCCTTACCACCTATAGAATTATCCAGCAACCATCTGCATGTCTAGCACAAAACAACAATCTACACAGCTATGTTTATAGTTGGCAATTGCAATCCAGTGACCAAAGATTCCTGTCTACAAACCTAGAAAATATGCTGGCTATTGTCTATACTCATACAAGATTGCTAAGGCCTGGAACTCCATACTTGTATCTATCAGGTCAAAAACCTATCTGCCATCTTTCAAAGCCACTCTGAAAGACTTCTTAGTTAAAATCTGGTATTGTTCTTGCTCAAAAATCAGGATCCCTAAATATGAACAAGTATCTTTTCATTCATTATACATCTTGACTTTCCCTTCTTAACTTACTTCCTTACTGCAATCTAATTCTGTTCTCTGATTTTCTCTCTAAATATACCATAAGTCTATTTTTCCCTCACTTCATATTGCAATTACTTTTTGTCTTAGATTAACTTACTTTTAAATTTTCTACAAACTAACTAAATTTTCTCTAAATATTATATGATTGTCATATACCTTGTATTGAACCAATATTTTATATTATGTCTAATTGGTTATAATTATTTAAGCTGCAGATATTTTTGTTTACTGGTTTACTGTTCAAATAAGTATACCAACATCACAGCATAGAAGCATTACTATATACTGAATAAATAAACTAATAAAATAAAAAGTAATGACTTCATAACTGAATTTTATTAACAAGGCAATGATATATATGAGAGTATTACTTAAAAGTATCTATGTGACAAAACAGTTTGGTAAAACCAAACTTGCCAGTAACAGTAGTTCCATGTCTAATGCCCATACTTGATAACTGGATTTTGTTATGGTGATTTCACACCCTAGAAGATGAATTTCCAAACCTGTGAATCACAGCACTGGACGTACATTTTACATTCTGTTACTGGCACTTCAAAAATGGTTCACCTGTGAAAGCATTAGGTTGAGCTCCAAGATTGTCAGACTAGGAGGCAAAACTCATGGTCTACCGCTTAGGGATGCATAACAGAAAAAAAAAACTGTGTCATCACTATGCAGGTGGTACAAAGTGGAAAGAAGTTGACATCTGGCAAGAGATGGGTGAGCACATCTCATCCCTGACAGGGATAACCTGCTCTGGGCCCCAGTGCCACTACAGATACAGTGACCTTCAGAAGTGTGGGCCTGACCAGCTGCCTCAATGGGTAGAACAGTATTTATACATTTTTTAAAATCTTATCAAAATATGTTTAATAATATTCTATATAAACATTGCATACATGCAGGTAAATTCACAAAGAAATGCATATGTATGTGTAAATATGTGTTGATATGTAATCAAAAGGTGTACGTAGCCATAAACATATCTGTGAACAGAAGTGCATCAGTATACAAATATGGTATTTTTATGGAGTCTATATCACGTTGTCGAACTCTTAAAAGTTTGAACGTCATATGGTTGACACCATATGATTGACCTTTTAAAAGTTTGAACGTTTCAATGGAGATCTCCGTACAGTGCAGAATGGGAAGATTACCCTTTTCTGCACTATAGTGCAATCTCAGACTTGGTATATTTAAAGAGCGGGGGGTGTGAGGGGTGCAGGGGTGCTTGCCCCCTGCTTAAACCATTGAGGTAGTTTTTTTCTTTGGTTTATTTTTTTTATTACATTTTCAAACTTTTTAGTTTGATCATATGGTGTAGACCATATGACGTTCGAACGTTTAAAAGTTTGATTATGTAATATAGATGCTTTTTATTTGCTGGCATGCTTTTCTATATAAATACAAATATATATGTATTTGCAAGGAAATATATTAAGTTCACATTTATTAAAGTGTAAAAGACATGCATAAAAATGTAAATCTGAAGAGGTATATAGGTAGATAGACAGATATATATACAAATATTTGTTTATGTGTGTATATATGTATTTATACACAAACAGAAAACAGAATATTTGCATTGTTACATAATTACATATACTGTATATATTAGCTTAGTAGTTAGTTGTACTGAAGCAGTGGTGCAGTGGTAGCATTGCATCTCACAGCAAGAGGTTCTCTAGTTCAATTCTTGGCTGGAGTGCCTTCTGTGCGGAGTCTGCATGTCCTTCCTGTGTTCATATAGGTTTTCTCCCACTTTTCAAACACATGTGTCTGGAGTGTTTATCTCTTAGCCTAGCTGAAAATTTGCTTCATTCTAAGTTGGACTTTCCCAGTAAACAAATGTTAAAATAAACAAGACAGTTTTAATGGAAAAAATAATTGCTTTGTGTAGGCCAGGCAATAGTTTTAATAATATAATTTTATAAGCTATTAATTTTTCTAAAATATTAACTGCACGTACAAGACGGCTGAACTCAGCCACCATCCCCTAAGCAGATTGGATGTGGTTCAGAGGGTGGGGGATAAAGTGGTAAGTGAATGATCAGCACAGAGGATACTAACAAATGCAGTGTGTGGTTACTTCTGTAAACATTTCTACATAATTTCCTTATATGCTCACATTTATTAAGCAGCACATTGTTAAGGCACACATCATCATTTTAATAGTATTTATTTAACATTTGTTTACCGAGAAAGTCCGACTTGGAACAAAGCCAATTTTCAGTGGAGGCCCGGGGAGAAACACTGCAGTTGCATGTCTTTGTGATATCATGAAACATTACTAGTGTATCCATCTGCAACAGTTAATAGGTTTTATTTAATGCAAGTTGAACTAGGAAGCTGTCATAACTTCGTTTCATTTGTTACAATTTATGTATGTCTACAACTTGTGTACAGTTTCTCTCTATGAGAATGTAAAAGAATATTGCTTAGAACAAATACATATGATATTACATAACACTGCAAGTAAAGACATAGAGGAAAGTAGAAATTACAATAGGAAAGGATGCAAGGTTGCAGAAAATACCAATTCCCAATGGGGACAAGCTGTACAGAGACATAAAAATGTAACAATTGGAAGGAAGTTGTGCTGTTATTCTAGTTCAGATTGTAGTGAAGAAGAAAGACTTATAAGCACAGATGAATTTGGTACAATAAATGTATGAAAATCTATGCTGTCTCCTTTCATGTTTAATAAATGAAATATATAACAAAACTCAATAGTCCATATTCAAGTGCAACCTAGATCTGGATGGGAAATAAAAATTTTACCCCAGAACTGCCCCATGTACTACTAATGGATGGAGGCAGCTCCTAGATGCTTAATCCCATGCACGGGAACCCTCAAATCATTTATGGTATGAACTCAGTTATTATCATTGGGGGTTATATGTAATTATTGACCATGGGTTGGGTAAGGCCAATCTATAATCAAATTACATATGTATGTTATTTTGAGAACAAAAAAGAAAACTGTTTAGTCTTGAAATGCCCCACAAGTGCAGCTAGCTTACTATGTACCTATTAACCAATGATTAGTAAACGTAATAATGTCAAAAAAAGTTAAACACACATCTGAGATAGCAACCAATATCTATGTGTTCTGTATGCAGTAGAAAAGGAAATATCTTACAACAGAGCTCAGGAGTAAAAGAGATTAAAGACAGCGACTGAAGGTGCTCCTGAGTATGCAAATATATATATATATATATATATATATATATATATATATATATATATATATATATATGTGTGTGTGTGTGTGTGTGTGTGTGTGTGTGTGTGTGTGTGTGTATGTGTGTATATATATATATATATATATATATATATATATATATATATATAAGTAATAAAGTATTTTTCTTTATTTCACTTATTTCATAAGTATAATGCAGAAGTAATTCCGACACAAAGATAATAAATGAAATAACATGCTTTCAGTATGTATTTGCAGCACAATCCATATCAGCAAAAAATGTTAAATGCATTGCCATTTTTTGTGTTACACGAGCATATCTCATTAGAATGAGTAGACTGTAAATATGAAAATAAGAAACACCTCATAGCAATATACTGATTATTCAGATAAAAAAGTATTTGAAATGGTACTGGAAACATGGGAACAAAGTTGTAATAATAATAAAAATCACTTTAAATAAAGATTGTATTGATGTATTACGTTGACTCATTTTATTGTCTCCATTTCTTGATTATCTCTCTAATCTCTCTCCTTCTCTCTTTTTCTTCTTTTAATTGTGAACTACTTTCTCGTTTTTTTATTTTCTTTCTCTGCCATTTCTGTTCATTTTTGTACAGGTCCACAACCTCAAGGAAAAGCCCAACAATGTTCCTTCAAAGTCAGGGATCATTGCCCTCTGCTCATTCAGGGTGTCCTCACAGGTTCAGGGTGGTAGCATTAGTCATGTAGGTACCCCGGCACATGGCAGCCTAGCAAACCTCAAAGACCATGAGCTTTGAAGAGACATCTTTAGCCAGTCCAGGATGCTCTTTGGTCAGTTCAGGATTCACTGCACTGGTTGAGGATGACAGCTGCTCCACAACAAGCCTCTCCCTCCTCAATATCTGGGTCTTCCTCAGTAATACCATCAGGAACTGGTAATGCTTGAGGCCCTGTGAAAAAGGTGTCTTCCTGAGCTCAAATCCTCTTTACCTCCCTTCTTTAGTTATCCTCTCTCCTACATGTTCTAACCCATTTCCTACATAAACTACACTCTTATATAAAAAAAATTGAAAAATAGGGAGACTATTCCCTGCCAAAATATAGTACCACTTCTCTCCCACCTCATCCTGCACAACCCACTTAAGGTGTTTTTTTCTGTATTTCCTTCCTTCTTATGTCCCACATGTTTTATTTTTTTTCTTATTGTGACACCCTTGCACTAGCCCAGTAATCAAAGAGCCTCAGTCTTCACTACTAACACCAGTGAGGGACATGCATGTTGGGAGTATAAGAAGTACACACACAGTAAAGTACAATTTCCCTTAAGAGCACACAGAGATCACAGTCAGTCTGGGGCTGGTTTCTCCCTCTCACTCCAGATCCCCAATAAGACTCCCTACTGGCACAGCTATAGGGTTATGATCTCAGCCAAGTCGTCAAGTCAAAACCTACAGCACCTGTTCTGTCCAACCAGTGCTTCATGTCCCTGCCCAAGTAGCGGACACACACACAAACACACACACACACACACACACACACACACACACACACACACACACACACACACACACTTTGAGATTTGATTTATATACAAACACACAGACACTCCTGGGGAAGGCTGGCACAGGCTCACTAACTATGCCCCATTTTTGCCAGACTATAAGGAAATACCATCTGCCACCAAGCACTCTTTATCAGCTACTATAAGGCCCTACCCAAAGGGTGACCAATTATACTGTGTAATATTATAGCAATAACCCACGCCTGGGTGTGGGTAATGCGGGATTTACCCACGGTTGGCATGGTTTGGTCCTGAGGGCGAAGCCCGAGGGACCAAACAAAGACAACCGTGGGTAAATCCTGCATTACCCACACCCAGGCATGGTTATTGCTATTATCTATGACATTATTTAAGAAAAGAAATAATTACTTTTCTTAAATAATGGCATTGTATAATGCCTCTTTGCTGCCCTTCCGCAGCTGTCTGGTATCATGGCAGTTCTGATGTACTGCGCATGCCTACGCAGTACATCAGAGCTGTGGGCAAAAGCAACGGAGAAAGCAAGATCTCTGTTGCTTTTTTACTGTTTCGCTATGTTAAATGGGTTTAACATAGCGAGACAGCTTTGAAATAAGCAACGGACATCTCCGTTGTTTATTTTAAAGCTGTCTCGCTATGTTAAACCCATTTAACATAGCGAGACAGGTTTAAAAAAAAAAGCAACGGAGAAAGCAAGATCTCCGTTGCTTTTTACACACTGTGTCGCTATGTTAAAGGAGTTTAACATAGCGAGACAGCTTTAAAAAGAAAGTTGCTAAATACATTGTGTTATCATGCATTGTATTAAAGACATGAAGTCTGAAACTCGAATGCCTGTCACTAGTTAGTGAATTCAGTCCTCAGTGATTTGCCACAAAAATCCAGAAAAACACAAATGTTATGAGCAACAGACTAAAGATATGAGGCAAAAATGTGGACATTCCATGAAAATATAGACAGTTGAGGGGTACATCAGCAGGTTTACATATTTTATGAAAGTGGCCATTTTTTAAATGCTTTCACATTAACTTTTTTATTGGAAATAACTGGCAATCACTGAATTTGCTTATAGGCATAGCCATGAGCTTCAAAAATAACTGTTACAAAAGTGTTAACCTCAGGGCTATGAATATCACCCTATCTCTTCTCAGTGTCTGTCATTGTTCTAGAATAGAAATAAGCAGGCATCATTTTGCCTTCATTCTGTTGAAATAAAGCTGCCACAACATCATAACTGCTGGCATGACCCCTTACTATAATTGGTTTACTAACTTTGTAACAGACAGGTATTGGTGGGGACACTAGCATGAACTCACCTTTTTAAGATCCTGTTCTTGAGCATCAGCCTATATTCACATTGCATATTTATTTAACAGAAGATGAATTGCATTGACTAGCTGGTCAAGAATTTGGCCAGATAGTTTACCATGTCAGTTATTTGCCACTGTTCCATGACAACATTACCCCACTGCTACTCCTATTCATACACCCTTTGTCTTCTTCTCCTCTGTATCCCCTTTTCTCACTGACAACCTAAAAATACTTTCTCCATCGCTTCACATTTTTCCTTAAATACTATGCCTATTCTATCTGCCTCTTTACAGCATCCTTTCACCTAACTATCTTCAGCTATAAGCAAAATTATCATAGGATCATAACATTATAGGAGGTTACTAGTCTAATTGCCCTGGGGCCCTTATGAGCCTAACCAAGAATTTATCCCCAAAAAAGAAACCTCAGTCAGCACTTGTCACCCCTGTCAATGAGGGACACAGGTGCATTTGTGGTTTCCCATCCACTCATCAATGTTGCATTTGAAGAGGGTTAGTAAGGTCCTCTGTTTGACATGTATGGGAATTCTATTCCAGAGACTGGCAGCCTCTGGGAGACAAACCTGTCTCTCCAGCAAGTTTTGTTAATGTTGCATATTAAAGTTAGGCCTTTTGAGTGGGTAATGTGTGAGGAGTTAGACTTATGGATATGGAGTATCTCTAGTAGGGCAGGGTCCGATATTGCCTTGTAGGCAAGACACGGATCAACTCTGAGCAATCTGTATGATACAAAATAGAGTGATAGTGATTTGAGCCTGTCCACATAGGACAGGTGTTGGAGGTCATGGATTCTCTTTGTTCATAGGTTCATACTAGGCTAACTGCCCTTGAGAGCCATTTTAAGCCTAGCCAATTATCCCTTGTGAGACTCAAACCCTGCACATTTTGTTTGTAAGGCAAACACCTGAACCATTAGGCCATCCTCCCAACCCCAAGCTATTATCAGGGGTGAAAATCAAACCTTGCACCTTGTGGTCGAAAGGCATACACCTTAACCACTGTACCACTCGGCTTTTCATGTATTTCTGCGGCCTTTCCATTGGCGCAGCTGTTTGGAGAGGTACATACCAAATGGAGCATTATACTCAATTGTTGGCCTAATGAGGGAGGAGGACAGAGAGGTAATACCCTCCTTTTTTTCTGGATGCAATCCCTTTACTTATGAGATGAACCAAGTAAAAGGCTTTTCTGACCACTGCTGCTATATGACGGTTGAATGTGAGATTGTCGTCAACCTGAGTACCCAGGTCTTTCACCACAGGTTGTGTGCTTAGGGGGTTGCCATTGATGTGGTAATCAGTAGGGGCCATGTTTTTGATGAAAGATATGATAATACTTTTTTTTTGCATTTAACTTAAGGCCATGACTTTGGCACCAGTCATTTGTTGCTCTGAGACCCTCTTCCAGTATGTTAACTTCATTTGGGGAGTCAATGACAGCACCCAACTTCCATTCATCCACAAACTTTGTCAGACACAGGCCTTTGTCCTTGCCTGGACCTCTGAGAAGTAGATGCCAAACAGTAGGATTCCCAAGATAGATCCCTGGGGAACACCACTAGTGACAGGTCTGCTGTGGTTCCTGTCAGTGAGCCAGTTGGCCACCTACCTGATGAGATAGGGATTTTCACCAAGTTGTTAGCTTTTTGATGATGCCTGAGTGGGGGATTGTGCCAAAGGCCTTGGCCAAGTCAAGGTAAGCTGTATATACTGACTTTCCCACATTCAGGGCCTTGGTGACAGTCTCAAAGAAGTCAACCAGTATCTACGTAAACTTGTCTGTCCTCAATGTACATTTATCATCTTCAACTACTCTTATTTATTTTATTACCCACCTAATTGATGCTGAAACTTAATTGTGTTTGTTTACTTCTATTTTTATGAACTTGTATTAATTATTAATTTTTATGTATCGAGTTTTCTCCCCAGACCTCCCCTGAAAATGGACTTCTGCCCACTCAGGCATTTCCAGATTAACAGATGTCAAATAAATAAATAACTAATCAATCTGGATTTGGTAAATCGTTTGTTTATTTAAGTATGTATATATGTAAGCAAGTAGGTATGTATTCATTTATTTATATATCCAGTCATTATTTCATTTACTATTTCTTCACCAGATAGTTGGGCTGGTCAGTTAACCCTTTTCAGCCACACCTCAGGCTCATTGAGCAGAAATATTCATATGATATAAAATAAAAAATAAGCAGTAAAAGAAATTCACAATTATGAAAAAGCAAGTCACAGAATACAAAACCTAAGTACTAGTATTTTGGCAATAAACAAGAATTATCTTCATCATCAAGAAAACAGGTGCACTGGATTCCCACGAAAAAATAGTCTGCAAAATCCTGTTTAAATGCTTCAAGTGTGTCTTCAGTGTTTTCTTCTGTGGGTAAGTGGTTGAAATGGTAGGACTTCATTCAGAGAATGTTTTTTCACAGTAGCAGTTTTAATGCACGGAAGAGTAAGGGAAATTCTCATGGTTTAATTTTGGTGCCCAAGTATAAATGGTATTTGTCAGAGGGGGTAAGAACTCAATTGTAACATTTTGAAGGGTAGACTGCCATTAGCTGGATGTTTCCATCACTGAAATCCACTTGGCGCCCTTAAGTAGGTTGCTGTGGTCTACAAGATGATTCATTAGAAGAGAAACTTGGTTATGTTTTTTTGTGATTTGTAATCTCTTGAGTATTGGAAGAAGAATGCAGAGCTGACAAAGGCAAACCATATTCATGTTATGGAATTAAAACATTTTTGGCAATGACAGCACATGCAATTGGTAAAAGAAGGTATGTGGTTCTATAGTAGAGTTTTAGTCATGCCAAAACTTTTAGTCATCTTACCTGTGCCTTTTGAGGAGTGTACTTATTTTGCACTAAAAGATTTCTTATACTGAAGTGATTCCAAAGGACATGATTGAAAGCAGTCTTCCAACTAGAATAATGAAAGTCGTCAGCCTCCTGCTATTTCACTCAAAGGGTATTTGACAAAAACACTGGATGCACCTAATGTGGAGAGCCTCCTTTCCCCAGTTACCTCAGGTACTATAACTTCTATAGTAAGTAAAATAAGCCTCTACTTCTTGACTACATCATTCAAACATTTTAATTCAACACAAATTCTCACTTTGTCTGTCTTCTTTATTATGGCAACTATTGGGCCACTCCCTTTTATAATTTCAACATCCCTGTTGATTAACTCAAGAGCCTGCATTAATTTTAATGCATCATGTGCCTAAGAGCAGATGGAGAATGGTATTGCTTGAGGCTTAGTGAAGACATAGGGGAGTGCAACTAGTTTTATTTGAATCATTTTGATTCACATTTAAATACTCTAATATCAACAAAGCACATCAAAACGCATTTCTTCATTTATGACAAGTAACCCAGTTTCCATACAGTTGTTGTCCTCAGCATATAATTTACATACAGACCCAACAACACATGGATACAAAATTCAAATTTGCAGCCTTTCAGCTTAGCCATAGTTGTGAACCTCGTCTGATACCTTGGCTTCAGTCCTGAGCTGTTTACTTTCATGTATGCTTTTCTCTCCAGGACTCCACTGGAAATGGACACTTAGCTATCCAGTCAGACTATCCTGGTAAACAAATGTTAAATAAAATAAATAAATAAATCAGCTCAGACATTTCCAAATGCTTATATATGTACCATATAATTTTACTGTTCTGTCTTCCTCATTGTCTATCTTGCATCTTAATGGGGTGTCATGAATTGGAAATCTGATCCTTTATTGTTCATCTGCTTTTGACTGCTTACTCACCAAACACAAAATGAAAGTTTCATTTGAATTTTTCACAGTTTTAGCCCCTGATTGTAACTCATTAACTACATTAGTCTTACACAAACCTGAAAAAGTGCCATTTTATTTCATTAATGGCACATTTTGCATTATGATAAATACAGTTCTGACTCATTGAGCACTTTCTCTCCTGTCTCACCATGTGCCAGGTCCTCAGTTATGTTGGCAGCATTTTATCTTCATTTGTTATTAAAAGCATCCCATTCTGGCTCCATGTGATGTCTTTAAGATACCATATACTTGAAGATCAGAAATAAAGTGCATGCATTTGCTGGATTTATTTTCCAAAGGTTTTAGGTTTAGAGAATAATCAGGAAATTAGATTTGGGGGATGTAGTTTTAGGTTTAGAAAGTGGGAAGGAAGTTTTACAGTTAGGGAGTGATCACAGAATTTAGGATTAAGCAGGGGCAGTTGTAATTTTATATTTAGGAAGTAATTAGTGACTTTAAGGTTAGAAAGGGGAAGTAGAGATTTAGGGCAAGGAACTAAGGAATAGTTTTAGAAACTGGGTTTGAATTATAGGGTTTAGGTTCTCGTAGGGCTACGTAGCTTATAGGACTGGGTGTTGGGAGGTCTAGGCAAAAATGGGAGATTTGGCTAGTAGAAGGTAGAGCATTTGTCTTTTTTTACCAAATGGAAGTGTGCAGTTATACCACAAGCTACTAGAATGAGAGCACCTACAGTACATCCATATTAATAACAGTTCATTTATTCACCTCTGTACCTATTACAGTACTATATTCCTGTTTAATGATACTATATTTGTGTGTTAAGACAAGATTACAATGGAAAGAAGGTCTTTAATATAAACATAACCAGGATTTTTAGAAATGTAAGTTATCTTTCAGAACAGAGCCCCTTCCTGATATGTGTTACTTTCCCATCTCCAAAAAATGCATACTTCTGGATGATATTTTTCATTACTGGAAAAGAAAAAAAAAAAAAAAGAAAGAAAGAAACACCTAAAATGAAAGGCTAAATTGAAAAATAAAATTGAAAAATAAAAAACTTAACTAATCAGTTATTCTGACAAAGTGCCATTTAATGACATATATAACCACAAACTATGATGCATAAGCCAAGTTTATGGGTTAAATTGTAACATGTCTCATTGTGTAAATTTATTTAAAAAATTCACTGAGGTATATACACGTGAACACACACACACACACACACACACACACACACACACACACACACACACACACACACGTGCACACAAATATTTGTCTGTAGATAAATCTGTTTGTTCTATAAGAAAAAAATCATGTGATGAGTACTGTTTGTTAAAACTTTATGCTGCTTATGAGGCAATAAAAACAAAAAATATATAGATTGATAAACTGAAAAACAGCTATAAATATTAAGGAATTGTTTATAAAAAATTGATAATAAAAAAATAATTTTTTACTTTATCTATAAATGAAACATATATTTATTATTGTTTTTGAGTACAATATAATGATTTTCCCTTAGAAAAAATACTCTAGATGGGTTTGCTTCTGCTATAAGTGGACAAATATCAACCTGCTAAGGATCAGATTCCCCAAACTGCTTTCTGTGAAAAAGTCAGGAAATGCACTTTTTAAGTGTTTTTGCAGGAGGGAGTCTCTTAAATCACCTGAACTTATATATAGCATCTCCACAGATGAACCAACTTAAAGAAGGGGGGATTTACTTCAAAAAAGAGCATCAGTTCTTGCACAATTTATCATCAGTGACTTTTTATGGAGAATCTCTGATCCTCAGTGGGTTGATCAACCCACAGGTTACCCGATGAGTTAATTTTTTATGTCTTTGCTCCTTTAAGAAATGTGGGTGGGGACTGCGTGTCTTTGCATTTGATATATGGAATTAGCTTTTTTCTACAAATCAAGTTTAATTTATGTTTTCATACATATGATTAATTACATAATGATTAGGCATATCTTACAAATGTTTCTGTTGAAAAACTACTTGACATTAAGGTTATTTATGAATTTGCTGTATAATCATTACTTTATTAATAGTGACATTTCTTCACAATCCAGTTGTTAATTATCTAAACCAGTAAGTAGCTCAATGCATTTTCTGAGGAGATTTAGATTTCATTTGAGCCAAACCACAAACTGAAAATCAGTATTTTTACAGCTGTTTAAAACTGAAACTAAAAACCTGTATCACTTGATTATGTCATTTATTGCCCAAAGCTCTAAGGAATCTATAAATGTTGTTACTTTAAAATAATTGATTTACTGAACTTTAATGTATTCTGTTATTTAATGTCTTTGTTTTAAAAGTAAAATATTTCATATATTTTTTAGCTAGCTGGGATATCTTAAAATGATAGCAAACTATTTTCACATATTAATTTGTATATGAGAGTAAGTTTGATACTTAAGGTGTTAGTTATAATAGTGGACATGCAAACATTATTACAGACACTGTTTAATATTATTGGTATAAAGCACATATAATTATATTATTCTTTTCTATATGTTATAGTATAGGAATGTATACTTATGTATTTTATTTAAAGGGTTTGCCTTATTCTATTAGAAATGTTACAAGATTAGCAAAGGGTGACTGCAGCCTTAGGTCTTCTCTTTTTTTGCCTGGATTAGTCCTGGTAGGAAAATGGTTTCTTTTCAGGGCAGACTCAATGTGGTAATCATACTATCAATAGAAAATGTTTCCAGGGGGAACTTCCCTTACTCTTTTTAATAAGTGCCATGGGATTTTTACATCTACCTGAGCTAGCACCAACTCAGGCACATGGAGCCTGAGAATAATGTCTCAGCTAAAGGATGGCAAACTCAGGAGCACAGCAACCCACTTATGCTGGGTGCATTGTTAGTATTGGCAAAGGAATCCGACTACCTGGTAAGGGAAATAGAACCTGCAGCTGTCTGCACAAAAGGTAAGTGTGCTATCTGTTGAGCTATTGAGACTTCTGACAATAGTTGCCAAGTTAAAATTTCTGAAAATTATAGCAGACTCTTTCTATAGTATTTACTGAGCTCCTCTCCTCATGTGACAATTACCCACTGCAGGTTAGTCAAATAGTTGGATTGAGGGAAATTCTGATTTAGAGATACAGTAAAGCCACAGTAGGGAAAAAACCTCAATAGCAGTTCATTACCATGTCCATCAATCAAACACTGTGCTCTCAGACCTGACTGTGGAATTCTACCTAGCAGCCCATGCACTCTTTTAGCAAAGGCTCCCCTACACACAAACACAGACACACACAAGACTCCGCGATATCCACACAAACACGTATCCACAAAAAACCTGCCACATTCACTCAAAACACATGTAAATATTTACCCCACACCTGAATGCACAATCCAACACACACAGTGGTACAGTGAATTGTTTTCTGTTTAAACTGTGAGCTTTGGCCAACTGAGACCTGCATGAGTGGAGTTAAGTAGATTTTTATCTGCACTTTTATCAAATAATACACGATTTAAAGTTATTTGTTTGTGTTGCATTGAGCAATATCTAGCTGGAAGTTGTGACTGTTTTTTCTTATACATGTGGTATTTTCAGTTAAGGCTTGTTAAAAAACCTGCATAGCCAGTGATAAGTGGGGGTAGTTTACCTCATGGTTATTCGGTTTCTGTCTTATACAAGTGGTACAGTGAATTGTTTTCTGTTTAAACTGTGAGCTTTGGCCAACTGAGACCTGCATGAGTGGAGTTAAGTAGATTTTTATCTGCACTTTCATAAAATAATACATGATTTAAAGTAATTTGTTTGTGTTGCATTGAGCAATATCTAGCTGGAAATTGTGACTGTTTTTTCAGTAGGTCCCCAACCACCCACCCTGTTTTTGTCTTGGTGTTAATCTTGGTGGCTTTGAAACTGCCCACCCCTATTGTAAATTTGCACTTGGATACTCCTCCTGGGCCCATCTCATTTGCTCACTCAAAAAAAAAAAAAAAATTGTATCTGCTTTTACTGTATTTGTGTTTCTTCCTACTTTATTTTGCTTTTGCGTCATCTTAAAAGTACTCAGTTGTATTTATTACTGCTTGGTGTAACTCATTCTAAGCCTTTTAGTTTAAGCACTTGGGCTTCAGACCAGTTGTTTTACATTAAGAAGGTTTGTGGTCTGCACTGTAGTGGCAGGACAGGTAGCTTACATCCTTCTAAGCTGGGAACTGCTGATTGAGGGCTCAGTGTTTGTTATTCTAAAAGTGTATTAATTCCGGTTTAAGCACTTGGGCTTCAGGCCAGTTATTTTACATTAAGAGGGTTCGTGGTCTGCACTCTTGTGGGAGGAGAGGGTGGACTCTGCCCTTCTGAGCTGAGAATTTCTGGTTAAAGGCTTATATTGCCTGCATATTTGAACTGCTTCTTACTGAAATTGGTACACCTTGTTTGCTGTAGCATAGACTAGATCCAGGCCTGCTGAATCTAGCTTTGTCTGTATAACTTGAGCACTAATCCAGGCATTCTTTAAAGTATTCAATTGTATTTATTACTGCTTGGTAGTAACTTGATTAAAGTGTAGCTATCATTCTAAGTCTTTTGCATTAAGCACTTGGGCTTCAGACCAGTTGTTTTACATTAGAAAGGTTTGTGGCCTGCACTGTGGTGGCAGGACAGGTAGCTTACATCCTTCTAAGTTGGGAATTGCTGATTGAGGGCTCAGTGTCTGTTACTTTAAAAGTGTATTAGTTCTGGTTTAAGCACTTGGACTTCAGGCCAGTTATTTTACATTAAGAAGGTTTGTGGTCTGCACTCTTGTGGGAGGAGAGGCTGGACTCTGTCCTTCTGAGCTGGGAATTTCTGGTTAAAGGCTTATAGTGCCTGCATATTTGAACTGTTTCTTACTGGAATTGGTACACCTTGTTTGCTGTAGCATAGACTAGATCCAGGCCTGCTGAATCTAGCTTTGTTTGTATGCTTGTTTGCTTGTTATTTCCCTGAAATGCTAATTACACCTTAACGCGGCTTTTCAGCACTTCTGTGGATCCCTAGTGACATCTGCATTGCTTACTGTACTTATTTCCTTGTTTCACTTGAAAGAAAGTTACTGTTTGTCATTTTTGCATTTAAGTTACCTGTAACACATTGCATTTAAGTTACCTGGCACTTGCTCACTAAAGCAATTATATAAGTCAGCACTAAAAAATTAAAAGCACTACACCCTCACAAACTCCCCTTGAATACCTTGTTCCCCATTGGCCCTTTTTTTTCAATTATAGAGGAATTCCCAGTACTATTCTAGCATGTCCAAAGGTCAGTTGTCAATCTCCTCTCCGGTCCAGCTGGTGAATCTGGGAATCTTGAGGCAATGTTACAACTGCCTCATGTACACAGACAACCCTCTCCTCCTCCCAACAAATTCCAACACATGTGAGAGATGCAACCATATAAGCAAACTGGATGCTAAGCTCTCTCAACTCAGTACTGGCATAACCAGTCAGGAGGAAAAGGAAACCACGCTCACTACAATTCCAGTCTCACATAGACCTACCACGACAGCAAACCAAACACATAAACACACAAAAGGATACTCGGCGGCTCTAAATAAAAATTTGCCTAAGCAGCAGAGACCTCCAAAGCAGACACTCAGGTAACCGTTACCCCAAAACAAAACACGTGCAACATATAGCTCACAATGCCAGTGTGCTGAACAGTCACAGCCTTTAAGGCTAAACAACACACCTGATACACTTGTAATAGGTGATTCTATCGTCAGGCACACTGACGTCCCGCTCACCAGGCTGAACAAGGAGAAGGTCACGGTGAGCTGCCTGTCGGGCGCTAGGATCCGCCACATAACAAAAGCACTCAGGTCACTCCAAGGCAAGTACAAATATGACTCAGTCATTGTCCATGCTGGTGTGAATGACCTGAGACGTACCTCCCTGGACTACATGAAAAGAGACATAGAGGAGCTCTCTGAGCATGTAGCCCAGGCTGGTATGACCCTGACCTTGAGTAGCATCTTACCCTCACCAAGAATGATGCCACAATATGAAGACAAGATGATCAATTTCAACAATTGGCTTAAGTATTGGTGTCATTCAAAGGGGATCCAATGCCTGTCTGCCTGGGATGACATGCTCAACAAGCCACGATGCTTCGCTAGGGACGGCTTGCACCTGTCACCCCTGGGCTTTCGGATATTGACAAAGGCTCTTGCCACCCCCATAGTGCCTTTTTTAGGCAAGGCTCAAAAGACAAACCCACCTCCATAGGTATCACAAGGGATAAGAAACTAAGAGTAATGCTACTCAACGCCAGAAGTCTAAACCTCAAGATGCATGCACTCGAAACTCTCCTTAGTATGGAGAACATCGATATCTGTGCAGTAACAGAAACCTGGTTCAAGGCAACCGACAGCACCCCAGCACTACCAGGTTATACCTCATACCATGTTTTTCGGCCCCAAAACTTGGACCAGACCACAAAAGGAGGGGGAGTATCAATATTCGTCAAAGATACCCACACCTCCAGGTTGGTGGCACAGCACGAAGCATCAGAGACTATCCATGTGCAACTGACAGTGGGCTAAACTGCCTTCCAGTTTATAGCCTGCTACAGACCACCCTCCCAAACCCAGGAACCCCACTCTGCCTTCCTGAGAACACTGGAAAATATGAAGGTCTCTCCAACCACCATTATATTGGGTGACTTCAACTACCCTATCATAGACTGGGAGCATTACTCTAGCTCCAACACCCTAGCCCAAAGGTTCCTAGAATTTATAAACTCAAATATTATGAAACAAATTGTTGCCACTCCCACAAGAGGGGAAAACATACTGGACCTGATCATCACCAACATGGGGACTCTATGCTCCAGACCAGAAGTGTATCCCTCACTGGTAAGATCAGACCATAAACTAATTTCACTAGATATTCACATCCCGACCCCAGCCCCTGCCCAGAAAACCACAGTGAAAAACTTCTCTAAAGCAAATTTCACACTCCTCAAAACCGAGGTGGAATACTTCAAAGCCCCCGGGCCTGTGGAAAATACGGCCCAGACCGCAGATTCCTTTATAAACACATTCTATGAACACCTTCAGGAATGCATGGATCATGCAATCCCAAATAAAACCAAGACCCAATCCTCCAAAGTTAGGCGTCCTGTCTGGTGGACCCCAGCCATAAACAAACTATACAATAGAAGGAGGAAGCAACTACATGACAGAGCAAAATCCCAAAAAGGGAAGGATTCTCTGATCAGTGTTAGCAAAAAACTACAGGCACTCATAAAATCGTCTAAGGCCAGCATTGAGAGAAAAATTGCACAGGACACTAAGGATAATCACAAGGCTTTCTTTAGTTATGTTAGGAACCTGGGTGGGAATTCCCAGATATGCTCAGAATTAGTCCAAAATGACAAAAAATACACCGAACCCACAGACATTGCCAACATCCTAGCTGACAGGTTCAGTGCAAACTTCTCCCCCCCTTCCCCACCAAAAGGGCAAATATCTATCCCAGCAGAGTGCTGCCCCCATGACATCTCAGATGCTCAGGTAACAGCCGCCCTCTCCAAAGCAAAAAACACAGCATCAATGGGACCAGACGGTGTCCCGGGCTGTGTCCTACATGAACTCCAAGAAGAACTAAACCCAAACATAAAACTACTGTTCAATCTCAGCCTTACTACAGGATATGTACCCAAAGAGTGGCGTACGGCAAAAGTGGTCCCTCTCCACAAAGGTGGTGCCTCAATGGATCCTGGAAACTATCGCCCCATAAGCTTGACTAGCTTGATCTGCAAAGCTATGGAAAGGATCATCATGGACCTCATAAATAAAGATATTGGGTACCTACAGACACTGGATCCTACCCAGTTCGGTTTTGTTAAGGGCAGATCCTGCCTCTTAAACCTGGTCGATTTCTTTGAAACAGTCACCAAGGCCATTGACGAGGGGAAGGTGGTCCACACAGCCTACCTGGACCTTGCAAAAGCCTTCGATACAATACCCCACTCGGGCATTATAGATAAGCTCACCAGCTTAAATATAAACCCCTATGTCACTAGATGGGTTGCAAACTGGCTCAAGGACAGAACCCACATGGTTAGAATTGCTGGAGCCATGTCAGACTCCAAACCAGTTACAAGTGGCGTCCCACAAGGCTCAGTCCTGGGACCTCTCTTGTTCGGCATATATTTCTTCGAGGTACAGGCTAACATGGAAGGACTGTGGCTGACCAAGTTTGCAGATGACTGTAAACCGGGTGCCATAATAGACTCTTCAGCCGACACAAGCATCCTACAAAAGGGCCTCATGGTAACAGACAACTGGTGCCAGAGCCATGGCCTCAAGCTAAATGCAAAAAGTGTATAGTCATCCCCTTGGGCAAAAACAAAGTGCCCACAAATTACCACATAGGTGGCAATCCATTAAGTACAGAAGAAGTAATTGGGGACCTAGGGACCCAAGTTGATAGCAATCTCTCATTTGACAACCACGTGGCCAAAGTGGTTAGAAAAACATTTTATATAGCCCACCTAATCATGAAGGGATTCACATCTAGATCAGGGGAGGTCATCGCGCCTCTTTACTCATCCCTCATTAGGCCCATAATTGAGAACAATGCCCCTTTTGGGATGTACCTTATCAGACACCTGCAGCAACTGGAAAGACCCCAAAAGTACCTCACCAAGAGGATCAAAGGGCTCAAACAGATGCCATATGCTGCCCGGTTAAAGAAACTCCAGCTCTTCTCAGTGGCATACCGCCTGCTCAGTGGCTATCTGTGCCTGATGTATAAAACCATGTCCAACCCGGAATTAATGGACATGCTGCACCTCAGAAAATCCAAATCCCATTGAGCTACGCGCTCGAGAGACTTGAACCTCAGCACTGAAATAAATAGGACATGCTAGAGGGACAGATTCATAACCCTGAGGCTCCCTTCACTCTGGAATAAAATCCCAGTCCAGGTAAGGCAGAGTCCCTCATTGACTCTCTTCAAGAGGAATCTTGATGAGTGGATGGGAGATAGTAGGTTTACCTTGGGTATCACTTCTGTGTCACTGTTAGACAGAGGCACAGTATACTAACCTCGAAAAATGGCATAGCAAAATTAATTTAAAATGGGTGGCAAAAGCCAAACACACTCTGGCTAGGCTTATAAATGTCCTAGGGCAGATAGCCTAGTATGAACCTATGAACCTATGAACAATTGGCTTAAGTATTGGTGTCATTCAAAGGGGATCCAATGCCTGTCAGCCTGGGATGACATGCTCGACAAGCCACGATGCTTCGCTAGGGATGGCTTGCACCTATCACCCCTGGGCTTTCGGATATTGGCAAAGGCTCTTGCTACCCCCATAGTGCCTTTTTTAGGCAAGGCTCAAAAGACAAACCCACCTCCATAGGTATCACAAGGGGTAAAAAACTAAGAGTAGTGCTACTCAACGCCAGAAGTCTAAACCTCAAGATGCATGCACTCGAAAATCTCCTTAGCATGGAGAACATCGATATCTGTGCAGTAACAGAAATCTGGTTCAAGGCTCCCGAGAGCACCCCAGCACTAACAGGTTATACCTCATACCATGCTTTTTGGCCCCAAAACTTGGACCGAACCACAAAAGGAGGGTGAGTATCAATATTCGTCAAAGATACCCATACCTCCAGGTTGGTGGCACAGCACGAAGCATCAGAGACTATCCATGTGCAACTAACAGTGGGTAAAACTGCCTTCCAGTTTATAGTCTGCTACAGACCACCCTCCCAAACCCAGGAACTCCACTCGGCCTTCCTGAGAACACTGGAAAATATGAAGGTCTCTCCAAACACCATTATATTGGGCGACTTCAGCTACCCAAACATAGACTGGGAGCATTACTCTAGCTCCAACACCCTAGCCCAAAGGTTCCTAGAATTTATAAACTCAAATGCTATGGAACAACTTGTTACCACTCCCACAAGAGGTGAAAACATACTGGACCTGATCTTCACCAACATGAGGACTCTATGCTCCAGACCAGAAGTGTATCCCTCACTGGTAAGATCAGACCATAAACTAATCTCACTGGATATTCACATCCTGACCCCACCCCCTGCCCAGAAAACCACAGTGAAAAACTTCAATAAAGCAATTTTCACACTCCTCAAAACCGAGGTGGAATCCTTCAAAGCCCCTGGGCCTGTGGAAAATACGGCCCAGACCGCAGAATCCTTTATAAACGCATTCTATGAACACCTTCAGGAATGCATGCATCATGCAATCCCAAATAAAACCAAGACCCAATCCTCCAAAGGCAGACGTCCTGTCTGGTGGACCCCAGCCATAAACAAACTATACAATAGAAGGAGGAAGCTATTACATGATACAGCAAAATCCCAAAAAGGGAAGGCATCTCTGATCAGTATTAGCAAAAAACTACGGGCACTCATAAAATCGTCTAAGGCCAGCTTCGAGAGAAAAATTGCAAAGGACACTAAGGATAATCACAAGACTTTCTTTAGTTATGTTAGGAACCTGGGTGGGAATTCCTAGATATGCTCAGAATTAGTCCAAAATGACAAAAAATACACAAAACCCACAGACATTGCCAACATCCTAGCTGACAGGTACAGCGCAAACTTCTCCCCCCCCCACCAAAAGGGCAAATATCTATCCCAGCAGAGAACTGCCCCCCTGACATCTCAGATGCTCAGGTAAGAGCCACCCTCTCCAAAGCAAAAAACACAGCATCAATGGGACCAGACGGTGTCCCAGGCTGCATCCTACATAAACTCCAAGAAGAGCTAAACCCAAACATAAAACTACTGTTCAATCTCAGCCTTACTACAGGATATGTACCCAAAGAGTGGCGTACAGCAATGGTGGTCCCTCTCCACAAAGGTGGTGCCTCAATGGATCCTGGAAACTATCACCCCATAAGCCTGACTAGCTTGGTTTGCAAAGCTATGGAAAGGATCATCATGGACCTTATAAATAAAGATATTGGGGACCTACAGACACTGGATCCTACCCAGTTCGGCTTTGTTAAGGGCAGATCCTGCCTCTTAAACCTGGTTGATTTCTTTGAAACAGTCACCAAGGCCATTGACGAGGGGAAGGTGGTCCACACAGCCTACTTGGACCTCGCAAAAGCCTTCGATACAATACCCCACTCGGGCATTATAGATAAACTCACCAGCTTAAATATAAACCCCTATGTCACTAGATGGGTTGCAAACTGGCTCAAGGACAGAACCCACATGGTTAGAATTGCTGGAGCCTTGTCAGACTCCAAACCAGTTACAAGTGGCGTCCCACAAGGCCCAGTCCTGGGACCTCTCTTGTTCGGTATATATTTCTCAGAGGTACAGGCCAACACGGAAGGACTGTGGCTGACCAAGTTCGCAGATGACTGCAAACTGGGCGCCATAATTGACTCTCCAGCCAACACAAGCATTCTCCAAAAGGGCCCCATAGAAACAGACAACTGGTGCCGGAGCCATAGCCACAAGCTAAATGCCAAAAAGTGTATAGTCATCCCCTTTGGCAAAAACAAAGTGCCCACAAATTACCACATAACTGGTAATCCCTTAAGTATGGAAGAAGTAATTAGGGACCTGAGGACCCAAGTTAATAGCAATCTCTCATTTGACAACCACGTGGCCAAAGTGGTTAGAAAAACATTTTATATAGCCCACCTAATTATGAAGGGATTCACATCTAGATCAGGGGAGGTCATCGTGCCTCTTTACTCATCCCTCATCAGGCCCATAATTGAGTACAATGCCCATTTTGGGATGTACCTTACCAGACACCTGCAGCAACTGGAAAGACCCCAAAAGTACCTCACCAAGAGGATCAAAGGGCTCAAACAGATGCCATATGCTGCCCGATTAAAGAAACTCCAGCTCTACTCAGTGGCATACCGCCTGCTCAGAGGCGATCTGTGCCTGATGTATAAAGCCATGTCCAACCCGGAATTAATGGACCTCAGAAAATCCAAATCCCATCGAGCTACACGCTCGAGAGACTTGAACCTCAGCACTGAAATAAATAGGACATGCTGGAGGGACAGATTCATAACCCAGAGGCTCCCTTCACTCTGGAATAAAATCCCAGTCCAGGTTAGGCAGAGTCCCTCATTGACTCTCTTCAAGAGGAATCTTGATGAGTGGATGGGGGACCGTAGGTTTACCCCGGGTATCACTTCTGTGTCACTGTTAGACAGAGGCACAGTATACTAACAGCAAAATTAATTTAAAATGGGTGGCAAAAGCCAAACATACTCTGGCTAGGCTTATAAATGCCCTAGGGCAGATAGCCTAGTATGAACCTATGAACCTATGAACACACTAACTTGGCATCCCTTACTTAACCCCTTTATTGTGGCCACCAGGCAGACACACACAAACACATACACATACATGCATATGCACACATACACACACACACGCACACACACACACACACACACACACACACACACACACACACACACACACACACACACACACACATATCCCCGCCCTCATAGCTCTGCTGTACTTTCCTGCATTGTGAGTACTTCCGTAGGAATGAAAGTGTGAGCGCTGCCTTTTAATGATTTTCAGTTTTTCCTCAACAAGTAAAATGTTACTCGTTAACATCCTCGAGGGGAAAACCTCATCAGTAAAGCATTCTCTGAAACAGAAAGGCGTATAGCAATGCATAGACTTTCTGAGATGAGGCTTCTCAATGAGCTAAGCTTTTCTGAATTTGCCTACTTATCTTTTATGCATTATATATGCATATGAAAATGTTTATGATCTATTACTTGTTGCTTATAATATTTAATGTTTAAGCATGATTAGTGATTCAGCTAGTATTACCATTATACAAAGATTTGTATAAATGTTATGCTATAGAAATGCTTATTTCAATCATTTTTTGTTAGAAAGTATGCAATACATGAATCTGTTTAGTGTATTAACTTGCCAAAATTAGCTTATGGTAAATGCACTTATATTTTCTAGATACTAAAGTTTAGGCTCATATAAATGTAACTTTACTTGGCAGACTGCATATATTTTGCAGAGTACTATCTTCAATTACCTGAAGTTTTTCTGATCAGGGAGTTATGTCCTGGCATTTAAATTAAAGGTCTGATTTGAAAGGGTGCAATTACTACCTAGAGAGATCATTAAAACCAGGAAAATAAAATCTGACACTGCAGACATTCCATTACTAGTAAGGCAAGGTGACAGAATTATATCATTATTATTATTAACTTTATTATTATTATTATTATTACTTTTCATTTATTAGTTTCTTTTGGTCAAAAAACAACTTTTGCACTTTCTATTTTATACTGCATGAACAGGGTCTTCAGCGCTTTCTCACTTTCAGCCATTAGGAAGTTATCATTTGTATTTGTATTTGTATTTGTATCATTTGTATGTTTGAGGTTGTTGTACAACCATTTGCATGATATAATCAGCATTAAAACTGAATAAGTAGTGTAACACCACATAGCCTTGCCATACTCCATTCTAGCATATGATTCATCTAGCAACACATTTGCATGATATAATCAGCATTAAAACTGAATAAGTAGTGTAACACCACATAGCCTTGCCATACTCCATTCTAACATATGATACATCTAGCAACACATTTGCATGATATAATCAGCATTAAAACTGAATAAGTAGTGTAACACCACACAGCCTTGCCATTCTCCATTCCAGCATATGATTCATCTACCAACACATTTGTGTGATATTATCAGCATTAAAACTGAATAAGTAGTGTAACACCACATAGCCTTGCCATACTCCATTCTACCATATGATTCATCTAACAACCATTTGCATGATATAATCAGCATTAAAACTGAATAAGTAGTGTAACACACAGCCTTGCCATACTCCATTCCAGCATCTGATTAATCTACCAACACATTTGCATGATATAATCAGCATTAAAACTGAATAAGTAGTGTAACACCACATGGCCTTGCCATACTTCATTCCAGCATCTGATTAATCTACCAACACATTTGCGTGATATTATCAGCATTAAAACTGAATAAGTAGTGTAACACCACATAGCCTTGCCATATTCCATTCCAGCATCTGATTCATCTACCAACACATTTGCATGATATAATCAGCATTAAAACTGAATAAGTAGTGTAACACCACATAGGCTTGCCATACTCCTTTCCAGCATACGATTCATCTAGCAACACATTTGCTTTATAGAGTCAGCATTAAAACTGAATAAGTAGTGTAACACCACATAGCCTTGCCATACTCCATTCTAGCATATGATTCATCTACCAACACATTTGCATGATATAATCAGCATTAAAACTGAATAAGTAGTGTAACACCACATAGGCTTGCCATACTCCTTTCTAGCATATGATTCATCTACCAACACATTTGCTTTATATAGTCAGCATTAAAACTGAATAAGTAGTATAACACCATATAGCCTTGCAATACTTCTTTCCGTACCTTAAACAATTCAGTTATTCCATATTTGGTTCCAATTGTTGCTTCTTGTTCTGCAAACAGATTCCTCAGGAAACAAATTATGTGACCTGGTATCCCAACATCTCTAAGCACTTGCCTAAATTTGTTATTGTTCCACAATGTCAGTGGTGTGAGAGTGGGCAATAAAGCAGAAGTAAGTATTGTTGTGGAATTTCCTTTCATTCTTCCATTATCCATTCTTCTTGGCAATCTGATCTCTGGTGCTTCTGCCTCATATAAATCCAGGTTGTACATCTGGCTTTTTGCAGTCCATATACTGTTAGAGTTTCGCTTGTGGGATCTTGAGCATAACCTTTCTTGCATTTGAAGCAAGTGTGATGTTTTGAATATTTGAGCACTCATGAACACTACTGCAAAAGAAGCTGCAAGATGGGCATATGTTTGGGATCAGCAGCTCAAACTATGACATAGTTAGCTTTTAACCTCATTAAGAGCATTCAATGAAAAAAAAAAAGAATATAAATGCAAAAAGCTGGAGATGTAATTCAGCTAAGACAGAGCACTGTAAGGCAGAGAGCTTCAGCACTGAGTCAGCACACAGCCTAAACTGTAGGCAGCTCCTTATAGTTAAATTTCAAGACCTGGTAAAATATTGGGCAAGATTTAATAAACTCCCACAACCAAAGCTTCTGCAAGGACGGCAGGTGCTCAGGCTCAAAATCCAAAGTACAAAAAAAGAAACAGCCAGCACACTACTGGAGCATATATATTTTAATGTGTATAAACACAAGAAACAGACCGATTTCGGACCAATGGTCTTTTTCAGTGTGAAACACAATCAGTAAATGCACCACATTATATATCAAAATATGACAGAATAATTAAAACTAATTAAACAATTATTACAAATGTTTATTTGAGATCAGGTGAAAACAATCCTCCCAGCTTCACAATCCAAGATTTTTCTTTTTTATTTAACAATTTGTGCCAACTAGTTTTCATGGATCTATGTCCCAAAATTCTATCGATAACAATAAATTTAAAGGTTGCTGTCTTATGAATAATAGTATGCTTATATAAAGCATTTGCTGAATACTTATTTCTAATTTTGCTGAGATGTTCTGAAATATGCGATTTTAGGGGTCAGGAGGTTTGGCCAACATAAAAGGCTGTGCATGATCAATTTACAAGATAAATAGCCCAATCACTATTACAATTGCCAAACACTTTTATGGAAAAAAAACCTTAGAAGCATTTTTGCTTGAAAACTCCTTCATCTGACAAATAAATTTACAGAAAGAACAATGGCCACAGGGGTGGCACCCCACCACTTGTGTACCATGCAATGTAGTTTGTACAGAGTGTTCTAAGGGCGTAAAATGTTTATAATAACTGAAATGGCTACCCAAGGTCTTACCCCTATGAAAAGAAAATGAACATCTATTACCTAATAAATCAAATAATCTATCATTTGTCAAAAGAATATCCCAATGTTGTTGCCCTAAAATCTAGAAATCTATGAGTGTTCCTGCCATAGGTGGTAATGAATCTGATTTTATTATCTGATTGAAAACCATGATTTGTATATTTAAGAAGATCACTTCTCGGAAGTAGTCGTACTTCCCTACTAGTCTGCCTTACCTGAGCCAAAGAATATGCATGTTCCCCAAAACGGTTTATTAAATCTTCATCAAAATGTATATAATCTTCAGTATTTGAGCAGAATCTATGTATTCGCATAAACTGTGACTTGGGGATGTTGGCCATAATATGTTTTGGATGACAGCTGGAGGCATGTAGTAACGTATTTGAATGATGGGGTTTTCTATACAATGTATTAGACAAGGTACCATCAGATTGTTTGGATACAGTAACATCCAAAAAAGAAATGGAAGAAACATAATAATTGATTGTAAACCTAATACCTCATTTGTTTTCATTCAAATTCCAGTAAATATACAACATCCAACTTCCACTCCAGCCAGCAGTTATCCAAAAACCTCCACCAAATATCAATTTCCCCAAGAATGATGTTATGATTTGTATCATATATAATTATTTGCTCAAGATAACCCATAAAGAGGTTAGCATATATGGGTGCAAATGATGCACCCATAGCTGTACCCCTCAACTGCAAAAAGCATTTGGTGTTGAAGAAAAATACATTTTTAGATAACACATGCTTAGCCAAACATAAAAGAAATGTGTTAAAGCCAGGACTATACAAGGACATTCTATTCAGCCAATTTTCTAGGGCACACAAACCTGCCCAGTGAGGAATGCTGGTATAAAGGGACATAATGTCCAATGTGCACAATAACCAACTGGGTTCTAATTGGGCATCAGAAATGATGTTCAAAAATTCAGTTGTGTCCTGCATCCTGGCTCTAACTCCAGATAACAATTGCTTTAAATATGTAGTAAGGTAGGCAGACAAACGTTCAGTGAGAGAACCTTTATCAGAAACTATAGGTTTTCCTGGGGGGGTGGGGGTTTGATGTCCTTATGAATTTTGGGAAGGAGATAGAAATACTGAGATATGGATCCTTAACTTTCAAATGAAACAGTACATTTATCTATAATACCTTCACTAACTGCAGATTCCAAAAAAGCATCAATTTCTTTTTTAAATTCCACTGTAGGGTCATAGGGCATACAAGTATAATATCTAACATCTTGTGACTGATTATATGTTTCTGCAACATATAATGATTTATCCATTACAACCGTTGCTCCACCTTTATCAGCACAAACAATAACAATATGTTTATTATTTTTTTAATTGTGTCAAGGCATTAACTTCCCCTGTAGACAAATTTAAAGGGGAAACATGTTGTTGACAATTCAAACCAAAATGTAACTCCAAGTACACGTTTTTGAAATACGTCCACATTTTTATTCATAGCTGGAACAAATGTTGATTTATTAAACTTGAAGCCACTATTCTCGTTAGCACATTCAATACCCTGAAAGTGTAATTTAAGGTTGAGCAATCTGCAAAAATGCATACAAATCTTCAACAAAGACATCCTCAGAAACAAAAAAAACCTGGAATGAAATTTAGACCTTTATTTAATAATATATAGTCAAATTCAGACAGGACAACTGAAGAAATATTAATAACATTGTTAGGAGAGACATTACCTGCGTTTTAAGAAATTCAACATTGCTTCCAAAGAACCATCAATGCTTATTTTTGGACTTGTGTATTCCATCCCCTCCTTCTTTTGTTAAAGATAAAGGGGATGAATCAAGACTATGTGACAAATTGTCTTGTACCACAGTACAAGACTTCTTAGTAGTTGGTGCTGTCTGCTGTCTATCAACTTCTGTATCAGTATAAGAAGAAGAATCCTCTCCAAAAGTGTCACTAATAGACTTTTTCAAAATAGATGTATTTCTTTTTCTTTGTTCCTCACAGGCATAGACCCTTTTGGAGCAAATCTGACATTTTTAACATTTTTACCACTTTTCATATGTTCAAAGGGCATACCCAATTGGTAGTCCCTCGAATCTCTGTTAAACTTGCTGATTTTTCTTTCTTTTAGACTTTGTTCAAAATAGAACAACTCTTCCTTGAGTTTGTCAAAACACTGTTTGTAAATGTCAGCACCTTCAAAAGAATTTGCCCTTTTCGCAAATTTGAGTAACCTCAGGTGTATATGTATCAATTCTACGTTCATAAAACTCATGTAAAGTTTTAACAAACTGTAAAGATGTCTTTTGCTTAATATCAGCCCAGGAAGATAATAATAAATCATCCAGTTTACCTACTAGAGGTTTGATACAAACTCTCAAGCCCCTAGGAGCAATTTGTTTTTCTAAATAAGCTTTAAAGAGCCTCAAATGCCGCACAGATGATTTAAGATTTTTCATGTGTTTTGTAAGCTGATCAAAGAGGTACTTGTTAAATCCATACTGCATTCAACCTGAACTCCTATATTATTTATTTTACCCATCCCTAAAACCAAAATATCTTCTTTGTCTGCTGATAAGCCCTTTAGAATAGCCATTAAATCCATAATGAAAAATGCTGGCAATAAAATTTTTTTTCACACAACCAAACAATACTATTAGTTGCACATAAATGCATGTAACTAAGAAGCCAAAACTGTCTCATTTGCGATAGAAAACAAACACTATCATCCATAAATAGGATGAAAAGTTGGGAATGTAGCCCCAAATAGTTAAACGCAACTTGGAGTCATACAATAAATGGAATAAAAAACCCAAACAGTTTCATGTAACTTTGAAACATACAATAAATGCAAGCAAAACTGAACTTAAGTCCTTCAATGGAAAACTAAACTATTATCCATCACAGCCAAACAGTTTTAGCAGTCAAACATAGCTGCTGTTTGTCCACAAAAAGTTATTTGAAGATATAAATCAAGGCCCCACAATATTTCAAAAACACTCATTTAATAGGCAAGGATAACACAGTGAATGTCTATAGTATCTTGAAATAAAAAGGATTTATTGAGTTTCAAAATAAAATTAACCAGGACAGTATTCACCTCTTTCATTAAGTCATCAGAAATCCAAACACCAAAGAACCGATGGTATTCACCTCTTACGGCCTTCACGATAGCTGGAACATGCCCAACATTCCTTCAAAAAATGACCATGGTGGTTCTAAAACATCTCAGATTTACATATGACCATTAGTGCATGTGTTAATAACAAGCACCATAAGCAAAGAACATGAACTGATAGCCCTTGCCCAAAAATGCCTTGACACAATTAAAAAATAATAAAAATATTGTTGTTGTTCAAGCTGATAAAGGTGGAGCAACGGTTGTAATGGATAAATCATTATATGTTGCAGAAGCATATAATCAGTTACAAGATGTTAGATTTTATACTTGTATGCCCTATGACCCTACAGTGGAATTTAAAAAAGAAATTGATGCTTTTTTGGAGTCTGCAGTTAGTGAAGGTATTATAGATAAATGTACTGTTTCATTTGAAAGTTAAGGCTCCATCATCTCAGTATTTCTATCTCCTTCCCAAAATTCACAAGGACATAAAAAAAAACCCAGGAAAACCTATAGTTTCTGGTAAAGGTTCTCTCACTGAACCTTCGTATTTAAAGCTATTGTTATCTGAAGATAGAGCCAGGATACATGACACAACTAAAGTTTTGAACATCATTTCTGATGCCCAATTAGAACCCAGTTGGTTATTGTGTACATTGGACGTTACATCCCTTTATACCATCATTCCTCACTGGGTGGGTTTGTGTGCCCTGGAATATTTGCTGAATAGAATTTCCTTGTATAGGCCTGGCTTTAAAACTTTTCTTTTATGTTTGGCTGAGCATGTGTTATCAAAAATGTATTTTTCTTCAACACCAAATGCTTTTTGCAGTTGAGGGGTACAGTTATGGTTGCATCATTTGCACCCATATATGCTGACCTCTTTATGGATTATCTTGAGCAGATAATTATATATGATGCAAATCATAACATCTTTCTTGGAGAAATTGATACTTGGCGGAGGGTTTTGGTTGACTGCTGGATGGTGTGGAAGTCGGATGTTGTATATTTGCAGGAATTTGTCCAGTATTTGAATGAAAACAAATGGGGTATTAGGTTTACAATCAATTAGGATGTTTCTTCCATCTCTTTTTTGGATGTTACTGTATTCAAACAATCCGATGGTACCTTGTCTAGTACATTGTATAGAAAACCCCATCATTCAAATACATTACTACACGCCTCCAGCTGTCATCTGAAACATATTATCGCCAGCATCCCCAAGTCACAGTTTATGCGAATACATAGAATCTGCTCAAATACTGAAGATTATATACATTTTGATGAAGATTTAATAAACCGTTTTGGGTAACGTGCATATTATTTGGCTATGGTAAGGCAGTCTAGTAGGGAAGTACAACTACTTCCGAGAAGTGATCTTCTTAAATATAAAAATCATGGTTTTCAATCAGATAATAAAATCAGATTCATTACCACCTATGGCAGGAACAGTCATAGATTTCTAGATTTAGGGCAACAACATTGGGATATTCTTTTGACATATGATAGATTATGTGACTTATTAGGTAATAGATGTTTATTTTCTTTTCGTAGGGGTAAGACCTTTGGTAGCCATTTCAGTCATTATAAACATTTTGTGCCCTTGGAACACTCTGTACAAACTACATTAGATGGTACATAAGTGGTGGGGTGCCACCCCTGTGGCCATTGTTCTTTCTGTAAATTTATTTGTCGGACGAAGTAGTTTTCAAGTAAAAATACGTCTATGTTTTTTTCCATAAAAGTGTTTGGCAATTGTAATTGTGATTGGGCTATTTATCTTGTAACTTGTTCATGCACAGCCTTTTATGGTGGCCAAACCTCCAGACCCCTAAAATTGTGTATTTCAAAACATCTCAGCAACATTAGAAATAAGTATTCAGCAAATGCTTTATATAAGCATACCAACATTCATAAGACAGCTGCCTTTAAATTTATTGTTATTGATAGAATTTTGGGACATAGAGCCATGAAAACTGGTTGGCGCAAATTATTAAATAATCAAAGCAGCACCCAGGGGAACAGGGATGGGTGTACATAAACAGAAAGGGCTTCTACTCCATTAACTTCCAGGTCAAGTGTAATGAATATATATGTATTATAATAGAAGCATAGGAAGTTGTGTCACATTATATACTGTTTCACATGTGTATATTTTTATTATGAGTGTTGGCACTTTAAAAACTAATGGCAACTTTTCTAATTAATTAATGAATTAAGGTTAGGGTGGGGTCATATATACATATATATATATATATATATATATATATATATATATATATATATATATATATATATATATATATATACATATATATATATATATATATGTGTGAGTCTTTTTTACTGCATTTTTTCTGAAGAAGTCATAGTTGACAATTGATGAAAGTGCTAAATAAATTGTTGATTCTAGCTTGTGGTGGTCCTGTGCCTTTGTGAATTTTTGGATCTTGGAGTTTGGCAGGTTCTGTTTGTGGATTCAGGCATGGAGAGTGCTACTGGTGCTGGGAGTTCCTATGATGAACTGGTTAAAGCCATCGGGAATTTGTCAGTACTTATTGGTGTGCTGACTGAAGAAGTTATTGGTCTTGGTAGGAGAATGAATGCCCCCCTGACAACCTTTGGACCTCAGGGAGAAGGAGGCATGTCTTTGCTGTTGGATTCAACGGTGAGTATTCCCCCAGGGCAGCGGAGTCCTAACATCAGAAGCTAGCATTCAGAAAATGCCGAGAACAGTGGATTATACAACGGAAAACTCGGGGAAGGTTCCCGAGTCATAACAGCTCAACACAACCAGGTTTTGATTTACTGAATTGGATAAACAGAGATGGACAGGATGACTTTGATTTTTCTACATTGCCTGTTGTGCAAGGTACTGTAGATCAAAAGTTAAAAGTCTTAGAGCATGGCATTTTAAAATTGAAGACATTACAAGTTGAAAGCCAATATTTATGGGAATGTTTGAAGTGTGAACAAATTCCCAAGGGCCTTAGGTGCTGGAAGTTTCCTAATGGCCTAGTTAAAGACTCGGACATACACAAAGACTTGCTCAATTTGTTTAACAGACATGGCTGTGAACTATTAGAGTTATTATTGAAGGACAATGAGAAAAAGTTTAATGTGATAAAAGAAACTGTTAGTAGACTGGATGAGGAAATTAAGCATGATTTGTGTTTTGCTATGAAAATTAAAGAATATAAAGTCATTTTTGTTAACACTGATAAAATTATATCCAGTATAAAAGATAAAAAAGTAAGAAACTGGAAAGTGATAGGAAACAATATGAGTTAGGTCAGGCTTACCCCCTGCCAAAAAATAGTCAGGTCAATAATCCTGGAATGGGGAATTCTGAGACAATGTTGTGCCTGCTGCATGTACATGGGACAACCTCCCTCCTCCCACGACAATGTTACAATTGCCTCATGTACACGGGACAACCCTCCTCCTCCCACGTAACACTAACACTAGTGATAAGATGATCAGCTTTATAGTGCCTTTTCAATGCCAGAAGTCTCAATCTCAAGATGCACGGTTGGTGGCAACAAGCCCAAACACTCTAGCCCAAAGGTTCCTGGAGTTCATATGCCATGGAACAACTAGTCAACATCCCCACAAGAGGAGAAAACATACTTGATCTCATCATCACGAAACTAATCTCGAAAACATCTCCAATCAAGGCCTTCTTTTAGCTATGTTAGAAACCCAGAGAAAACTCCAGATATGCTCAGAAATAGTTCAAAAATGATGTGAGATTTACTGAACCTACACACATTGCCAACATACTGGCTGACAGGTTCAGTGCAAACTTCAGAGATAGAGATACCAGAGGATTGTAGCCCCCAAACATCTCCAACGCCCAGGTGAGAACTGCTCTCCAAGGCAAAAACACAGCATCCATGGTTAGACAGCTGTTTAATCTTAGCCTCACATCTGCAAAGCCATGGAGAGGATCATAATGGAACTCATAAATAAAGACATAGGAACTTGCAGACTTTGGATCCAACCCATTTACTTTGTCAGGCTAAGTCAATGCCTTTTAAAACTTTTTGATCTTTTTCGACAGTTGAGCCATTGATTGATGAGCAAAGGAGGCAGTCTACAGCCTACACCCTCACCAGGCAAAGGACAATAATACACTCAGGTATCATCGAAAAAAAACTCATCAGTTGATGTAAACCCATACATCACAAGATGGGTTGCAAACTGGCTAAGTGACAGAACCCACAGGGTCAGAGTTGCTGAGCCATGTCAGACTCAAAGCCTGTAACAAGTGGTGTCCCAGTCCTGGGTCCACTCTTGTTCGGCATCTACTTTATCTGACACAGATATCCTTCAGAAGGGCCTCACAAAAACGGATAACTGGTGCCAGAGCCATGGCCTAAAGTTAACGCCAAGAATGTATAAGTCATACTCCTTCGGGAAACAAGGTTACCCCCTAGCTACCCATAGGTGGCAATCCCACTGAGCACAGAAGAAGTCATCAGGATCTGGGGACCCAGGTTGACAGTAGTAGCCTTGACTTGACACTCATGTTGCTAAAGTTAGGAAAACCCTACATTGCCCCCACCTGATCATGAAGGGATTCACATCTAGATCAGGAGGTCATCTGTACTCATCACTCATTAGACCTATGATTGAGTACAATGCCCCATTCGAATGTATCTGACCCGACACCTGCAGCAGCTGGAAAGGCCCCAAAAGTTCCTCACCAAAAGGATAAAGGGTCTCAAAATATGTCTTATGCTGCCCGACTGAAAGAACTCCAGCTCTATTCAGTCTCATACACATATAAGGCCATGTCAAACCCAGATTTGATGAATATGCTTCACCTCAAAAATCTAGATCCCTCAGAACCACAAGGGCGGAGTCTTAAACCTGAGGGACAGATTCATCACCCAGAGACTCCTATGCTGTGGAACAAATTCCACATGTGAGGCAGAGCACGCTGGCCTTGTTCAAGAGGAATCTTGACCAATGGATGGGAGATTATAAATGCAGATAGCCTAGTATGAACCTATGAACCTATGAACCTATATTTGAGGAAGATTCCTTTTATGAGGGAGAAGATGCTTTGGACATGCACGGTTTTCACAATACCCATGTCAACGTGAATGATGGCATTTATGACAATGTCCCTTTAGGGGTACCCCCCAGGAGATCCAAAAGGATCAGGAACCAACAGAACAATTTCAACAGCAACCAATCTGTCCCCAGGAATTCCTGGAATGGACAGGGACGGGGGAGAGAGACATATGGGACAAGGAGGGGGGAGAGGCAGAAGGAACAGAGGCAATTGGTAGAGCAACATAGTGTTAATTCTGATATGAATTCAGGCAACTATGAGATAGTCCTTAACCAACACACGGACTTTAAAATCTTTAATTTAAGTAGTGCCCAAGTGACCGAGGAATGGGCAAATTTATTTCAAAAAGGCCTTAATTTTGTACCAACAAAAAAGGCCAATGTAGAAAAAACACTAGTGGATTTTATGATTTATGTCAGAAAACTTAATTTAAATGTAATTTTGGATAACAACTGTATTGAGCAGTATAATATACAATGTAAAAATGCTAGTGTCTACAACCCACCCCTACACCCCTCCCTACAGCTGTTTGACATGATGTGTACTAATGACATAAGAAATATATGTAAGAAGAACAAACATACAATAGAGACTAGTAATTTAACTGTAGCAGAGAGTAATTTGTTATTAAGTATATGCAATGACAAGTCTATTCGGGTTATGAAGCCAGAAAAAGGGGGAGGGTTGGTGGTGATGCACCAGCAAAGATGTGGACAATATGTTGTGTCATTTATATGGTGATGTTATGAACAAGAGTCAATTAATGAGCTAAATATAGCTTATAGGAAAATTGACATCACCTTGTATGAACTACTGATGAATGACCAGATACAAAAAAATGAGTATGAATTTATGACTCAAACTAATCCAAGGATCCCAACGATTTTTGGATCCCAAAGATCCACAAAGACACCACCAACCCCCCTCCCCCCCTTAAGACCAGTTATTGATGCAAAAGCATGTAAGACCTTAACAATAGCCACATTTTTGGATTATCATCTAAAAAAATGTTTGATTAAATTCTCCCATATTATTACTGACTCATGGGACTGTCTTAGAAAAATTAAGCAGAATTTGTATAGTGAAGATAATATATGGGTAACAATTGACGTGAAAGATTTGTTTAATATTATTCCACATTCAGATGGTGTGGAATTATTCTATGATTTTTTGTGCAAGAATACCCAATATTCACATGACCAAATACTTACATTTAGGACCTTAATGGAGTTGGTCCTAGAAAACAATTTCATTCTGTTTGAAGGTCAACTTTTCAGACAAACCTCTGGCATTGCCATTGGGGGCAGTTTGTGCCCCCATGTTTGCTAATATAGTGCTTACACAATGGGAGGTTACAAAGGCTTTTGTAACAGAACAATACAAGGTATGTCAATTTTACTGCAGATAGCTAGATGACATCCTTATTTTGTGGGGAGGGGGCCAGGATCAGTTGCAAGAATTTTTCAACTATTTGAATATCAGTACCAGTTTCTTACAATTTACTGTGGGAACTAATAGTGAGTATATTAACTATTTGGATATTTGGATTCATAAAAATAGGCAGATGAAGAAATTTACTTCAACTATTTACAGGAAACCCACTTACTCAAACACATTATTACTCTTTGAAAGCTGGCACCCCATACACCAGAAAAAGTCTCTTGTCAAGGGACAGGGGTTAAACTTATGGGATGATAAGTGAGATTGACATGTTTCATCATGAAAGAGATATGTTATGTAACATGCTGAGTAAAAGAGGGTATCCACATGAATTTTTAGAAGCAATCCTACAAGAAGTCACTGAGAAAAGGGAAAGAGGACATTTGTTTCCACTTTTGGGTTTAGGAGTGGGCATGGACCCACAACCCGAACCAGAAAACATCAATACTATTAGAAGTAGTACCACAAGGGATAATCAGTGTTCCTTTGAGAGGGCATGGATTTTGACGTACACCCCCCAGTTTTCTGAGCTAAGAGATATATTGTATAAAAATTGTTTTTTACTGAAGAATGATGAACAAGTGGTGAGTAAAAATGGAGAAAAACCCAAAGTGGTATATAAAAAAGTATTAGTATAAAAAATATGTTAGAAAGTAAGAAGAGTGAAAAAAGTCTGCAACAGGGAGGATATACCAAGAAATGTGGCCACTGCTCGCAATGTAGGTTTATATTAGAGGGAGATCATGTTGAAATACCTGCCTATGGGTAGTGCGATCTTGGAACAAGAACAATTGTGGTACCAAAATGTGGTCTATTTAGCCCTGTGCCAGGTTTGTGAAAGATATAATGTGGGGAAAACTAAAAATGCTTTCAGGACACGCATCTACCAGCACACTTATGATATAGGGAGAGGTAACAATAAAAATGCCTTGGCAAAACATCTCATTCAGTTTCCTGAACATAATTTTAAACTTCCTGTACTAGAACATGTAGTTTTGGATGACAGTGGGGGACCCAGTGACACCTTTTTAGAATATAAATAATTGCTGTGGCAATTGAGGGTCAGTGCGGTGAACCCCACCAGGTTTAAGTTAAGTTATATTGTTAGTTAGTTTTTTAAAACTCAAATCAGAGTTTTATTTCTAATTTTATGTTAGATATTTTAGGGTTACTATATCATAGTTTTATTATATATTTAGGACACAATAGATTTTTTTTGTTTTATATATATATATATATATATATATATATATATATGAATATATATGTATTATAATAGAAGCATAGGAAGTTGTGTTACATGATATACTGTTTCATGTGTATATTTTTATTATGAGTGTTGGCACTTTAAAAACTAATGGCAACATTTCTAATTAATTAATTAAGGTTAGGGTGGGAGTCATATATATATATATATATATATATATATATATATATATATATATATATATATATATATATATATATATATATATATATATATATATCTGTGAGTATTTTTTTACTGCATTTATTCTGAAGAAGTCATAGTTCACACTTGATGAAAGCGTTAAATAAATTGTTGATTCCAGCTCGCGGTGGTCCTGTGCCTTTGTGAATTTTTGGTTCTTGGAGTTTGGCAGTTTCATGTGTAATGTTAATGGAATCATCCTGAATGTGTGTACTAGCAACCCAGGCAGTTACCATGACTCCCATATCTCACTCAACTCTCAACTGTATCACAGGTTTTCTAGTGGGGATATCCCACATGGTCATGTACTAGAGAATGTAGAGTATGCACTTGAGTTGTGGCTGATGCCATCAGAAATGCAAAAACACCCACTGAAAAATGCTGTATTGAGGCACATGCTCAAACAAGATATATCATAGAGGGTGAGTTTGGGCAGCTGAAGTCACAGTTCTGGTGCCTAGATATGTCAGTGGGAGCCCTGCACTACAATTCTCATACTTGTGCTGAATTTGTCATTGTCAGTGCTATCCTTCACAATATTATCCTGTGAAAACAGCTTTGGCTGGATCACCAAGAAGAAGGGGCACTAATCCAGCCATCACTGGCAAGATTGCCATGCCACATGCAGGTGAGAAGTCAGAGGAGGAACCACCAGCAGCTGTGGGTGGGGGCAAACGTAGGCATACACAATACTTACTTGTCCTGGCCAAGAGGCAATGGATAGCACACCTGCTCACCACTTAAGGGGGTAAACTTGTCATCCTACACACATACATAGAATAAAATGGATGGCAAGCAATGCTCATAAATTTTACTTGCCCATGTGATGGCTGTGTACTACTAGCATCACACAGTCAGCCCAGAATTAAAGCCCTTATAATTGTCAGACTATCAATGTAAATGCTGAACCTGGAATAGGAAAATAAAGTGTTAATAATAAAAATGAATGGAGGATCCTTTCATGACTAAGTAGAAGATGAGTGACTTTTACAGCAATGAGATCAATATGTGACAGCAATGACTTATGTCAATAGAGGTGTTTACTATCAGCTAGTAGACCACTTGCATCAAAGATACATACATTACAAAAACACGTAAGAAAGCAGTACAATTTTTAAAACAGCATCACAAACACATATATAATATATATTATATATATATATAATAAGCACTCAGTCAGCTATACACCCTGGGCATTGGACAAAAGACTTATGTAACCCTGAATTCAAAGGATAGAAAAGATAGAAAATCAAGGATATAGCATCTTTATCATCATTTCCATTGGGTGCTGTTGGGGGGGGTGCATACCTATCAACTGTCTAGATTTTCTCAGAATGGCCAGATTTCTGCATTATATTTTTGGTCTGTTCCTCAGAAAATTTGTGGTTTCTGAAACATCACTGAATTAATCAAAGCATTAAAGTTACTAAATAATGACATACATTTGAGTTTCAGACTTAAAATCCTTCAGAAAAAGCACGTTTACAGAAAACCGGTTATTCTAGCAACTGTATAAGTTTATAAGACCAATATTTAAAACCTGCCCCTATTTTTGGACCTTTGTCCCCCCATTATAGGTTCATAGGTTCATAGGTTCATACTAGGCTATCTGCCCTAGGGCATTTATAAGCCTAGCCAGAGTGTGTTTGGCTTTTGCCACCCATTTTAAATTAATTTTGCTATGCCCTTTTTCGAGGTTAGTATACTGTGCCTCTGTCTAACAGTGACACAGAAGTGATACCCAGGGTAAACCTACAATCCCCCATCCACTCATCAAGATTCCTCTTGAAGATGGTCAATAAGGGACTCTGCCTAACCTGGACTGGGATTTTATTCCAGAGTGAAGGGAGCCTCTGGGTTATGAATCTGTCCCTCCAGCATGTCCTATTTATTTCAGTGCTGAGGTTCAAGTCTCTCGAGCACGTAGCTCGATGGGATTTGGATTTTCTGAGGTGCAGCATGTCCATTAATTCCGGGTTTGACATGGCTTTATACGTCAGGTACAGATCACCTCTGAGCAGGTGGTATGCCACTGAGTAGAGCTGGAGTTTCTTTAACCGGGCAGCATATGGCATCTGTCTGAGCCCTTTGATCCTCTTGGTGAGGTACTTTTGGGGTCTTTCCAGTTGCTGCAGGTGTCTGGTAAGGTACATCCCAAAAGGGGTATTGTACTCAATTATGGGCCTAATGAGGGATGAGTAAAGAGGCACGATGACCTCCCCTGATCTAGATGTAAATCCCTTCATGATTAGGTGGGCTATATAAAATGTTTTTCTAACCACTTTGGCCATGTGGTTGTCAAATGAGAGATTGCTATCAACTTGGGTCCCCAGGTCCCTAATTACTTTTCCCTTACTTAATGGATTACCACCTATGTGGTAATTTGTGGACACTTTGTTTTTGCCAAAGGGGATGACTATACACTTTTTGGCATTTAGCTTGAGGCCATGGCTCTGGCACCAGTTGTCTGTTTCTATGAGGCCCTTTTGGAGGATGCTTGTGTCGGCTGGAGAGTCGATTATAGTGCCCAGTTTGCAGTCATCAGCGAACTTGGTCAGCCACAGTCCTTCCATGTTGGCCTGTACCTCCGAGAAATATATACTGAACAGGAGAGGTCCCAGGACTGAGCCTTGTGGGATGCCACTTGTAACTGGTTTGGAGTCTGACATGGCTCCAGCAATTCTAACCATGTGGGTTCTGTCCTTGAGCCAGTTTGCAACCCATCTAGTGACATAGGGGTTTATATTTAAGCTGGTGAGCTTATCTATAATGCCCGAGTGGGGTATTGTATCGAAGGCTTTTGCGAGGTCCAGGTAGGCTGTGTGGACCTCCTTCCCCTCGTCAATGGCCTTGGTGACTGTTTCAAAGAAATTGACCAGGTTTAAGAGGCAGGATCTGCGCTTAACAAAGCCGAACTGGGTAGGATCCAGTGTCTGTAGGTCCCCAATATCTTTATTTATGAGGTCCATGATGATCCTTTCCATAGCTTTGCAGACCAAGCTAGTCAGGCTTATGGGGCGATACTTTCCAGGATCCGTTGAGGCACCAACTTTGTGGAGAGGGACCATTGTTGCTGTACACCACTCTTTGGGTACATATCCTGTGGTAAGGCTGAGATTGAACAGTAGTTTTATGTTAGGTTTTAGCTCTTCTTGGAGTTCATGTAGGACGCAGCCCGGGACACTGTCTGGTCCCATTGATGCTGTGTTTTTTGCTTTGGAGAGGCAGCTCTTACCTGAGCATCTGAGATGTCAGGGGCAGCACTCTGCTGGGATAGATATTTGCCCTTTTGGTGGGAGGGGAGAAGTTTGTGCTGATCCTGCCAGCTAGGATGTTGGCAATGTCTGCGGGTCCGGTGTATTTTTGTCATTTTGGACTAATTCTGAGCATATCTGGGAATTCCCACCCAGGTTCCTAACATAACTAAAGAAAGCCTTGTGATTATCCTTAGTGTCCTGTGCAATTTTTCTCTCGAAGCTGGCCTTAGACGATTTTATGAGTGCCGTAGTTTTGCTAACACTGATCAGAGATGCCTTCCCTTTTGGGATTTTGCTCTATCATGTAGTAGCTTCCACCTTCTATTGTATAGTTTGTTTATGGCTGGGGTCCACCAGACAGGACGCCTGCCTTTGGAGGATTGGGGCCTGGTTCTATTTGGGATTGCATCATCCATACATTCCTGAACGTGTTCATAGAATACATTTATAAAGGATTCTGCGGTCTGGGCTGTATTTTCCACAGGCCAGGGGGCTTTAAAGGATTCCACCTTGGTTTTGAGGAGTGTGAAATTTGCTTTAGAGAAGTTTTTCACTGTGGTTTTCTGGGCAGGGGGTGGGGTCGGGATGTGAATATCCAGTGAGATTAGTTTATGGTCTGATCTTACCAGTGAGGAATACAATTCTGCTCTGGAGCATAGAGTCCCCATGTTGCTGATGATCAGGTCCAGTATGTTTTCCCCTCTTGTGGGAGTGGTAACAAGTTGTTCCATAGCATTTGAGTTTATAAATTCTAGGAACCTTTGAGCTAGGGTGTTGGAGCTAGAGTAATGCTCCCAGTCTATGTTTGGGTAGTTGAAGTTGAGTGTTCTCAGGAAGGCTGAGTGGGGTTCCTGGGTTTGGGATGGTGGTCTGTAGCAGGCTATAAACTGGAAGGCAGTTTTACCTACTGTTAGTTGCACATGGATAGTCTCTGATGCTTCGTGCTGTGCCACCAACCTGAAGGTGTGGGTATCTTTGACGAATATTGATACTCCCCCTCCTTTTCTGGTTCGGTCCAAGTTTTGGGTCCGAAAATCATGGTATGAGGTATAACCTGGTAGTGCTGTGGTGCTCTCGGGAGCCTTGAACCAGGTTTCTGTTACTGCACAGATATCGATGTTCTCCATGCTAAGGAGAGTTTCGAGTGCATGCATCTTGAGGTTTAGACTTCTGGCGTTGAGTAGCATTACTCTTAGTTTCTTATCCCTTGTGATACCTATGGAGGAGGGTTTGTCTTTTGAGCCTTGCTTAAAAAAGGCACTATGGGGGTAGCAAGAAACTTTGCAATATCCAAAAGCCCAGGTGTGACTGGTGCAAGCCGTCCCTAGTGAAGCATCATGGCTTGTCGAGCATGTCATCTCAGGCTGACAGGCACTGGATCCCCTTTGAATGACACCAATATTTAAGCCAATTGTTGAAATTGATCATCTTGTCTTCATATTGTGGCATCATTCTTGGTGAGGGTAAGATGCTACTCAAGATCAGGGTCATACCGGCCTGGGCCACATGCTCAGAGAGCTTCTCTATGTCTCTTTTCATGTAGTCCAGGGAGGTATGTCCCAGGTCATTCACACAAGCATGGACAATGACTGAGTCATATTTGTACTTGCCTTGGAGTGACCTGAGTGCTTGTGTTATGTGGCGGATCCTAGCGCCTGACAGGCAGCTCACCGTGACCTTCTCCTTGTTCAGCCTGGTGAGCGGGACGTCAGTGTGCCTGATGACAGAGTCACCTATTACAAGTGTATCAGGTGTGTTGTTTAGCCTTAAGGGCTGTGACTGTTCAGCACACTGGCTTTGTGAGCTGTGTTGCACGTGTTTTGTTTTGGGGTAGCGGTTGCTTGGGTGTCTGCTTTGGAGGTCTCTGCTGCTTAGGCAGATTTTTATTTAGAGCCTCCCAGTATGTTTTTGTGTGTTTATGTGTTTGGTTTGCTGTCGTGGTAAGTCTATGTGAGACTGGAGTTGTAGTGAGTGTGGTTTCCTTCTCCTCCTGACAGGTTTCACCAGTATTGAGTTGAGAGAGCTTAGCCTCCAGTTTGGCTATATGGTTGCATCTCTCACGTGTTGGAATTTGTTGGGAGGAGGAGAGGGTTGTCTGTGTACATGAGGCAGTTCTAACATTGCCTCAAGATTCCCAGATTCACCAGCTGGACCGGAGAGGAGATTGACAACTGACCTTTGGACATGCTAGAATAGTATTGGGAATTCCTTTATAATTGAAAATGGGCCAATGGGGAACAAGGTACTCAAGTGGAGTTTGTGAAGGTGTAGTGCTTTTAATTTTTTAGTGCTGACTTATATAATTGCTTTAGTGAGCAAGTGCCAGGTAACTTAAATGCAATGTGTTACAGGTAACTTAAATGCAAAAATGACAAACAGTAACTTTCTTTCAAGTGAAACAAGGAAATAAGTACAGTAAGCAATGCAGATGTCACTAGGGATCCACAGAATCACTGAAAAGCCGTGTTTAGGTGGAATTAGCATTTCAGGGAAATAACAAGCAAACAAGCATACAAACAAAGCTAGATTCAGCAGGCCTGGATCTAGTCTATGCTACAACAAACAAGGTGTACCAATTTCAGTAAGAAACAGTTCAAATATGCAGGCACTATAAGCCTTTAACCAGAAATTCCCAGCTCAGAAGGGCAGAGTCCAGCCTCTCCTCCCACAAGAGTGCAGACCACGAACCTTCTTAATGTAAAATAACTGGCCTGAAGCCCAAGTGCTTAAACCAGAACTACTACATTTTTAGAATAACAGATACTGAGCCCTCAATCAGCAGTTCCCAACTTAGAAGGATGTAAGCTACCTGTCCTGCCACCACAGTGCAGGCCACAAACCTTTCTAATGTAAAACAACTGGTCTGAGCCCAAGTGCTTAATCCAAAAGACTTAGAATGATAGCTACACTTTAATCAAGTTACTACCAAGCAGTAGTAAATACAATTGAATACTTTAAAGAATGCCTGGATTAGTGCTCAAGTTATACAAACAAAGCTAGGTTCAGCAGGCCGGGATCTAGTCTATGCTACAGCAAACAAGGTGTACCAATTTAGTAAGAAGCCCAAGTACTTAAACCAGAATTAATACACTTTTAGAATAACAAAGACTGAGCCCTCAATCAGCAGTTCCCAACTTAGAAGGATGTAAGCTACCTGTCTTGTCACTACAGTGCAGAGCACAAACCTTCTTAATGTAAAACAACTGATCTGAAGCCCAAGTGCTTAAACTAAAAGGCTTAGAGTGAATTACACCAAGCAGTAATAAATACAATTGAGTACTTTTAAGATGATGCAAAAGCAAAATAAAGTAGGAAGAAACACAAATACAGTAAAAGCAGATAACTTTTTTTTTTTTTTGAGTGAGCAAATGAGATGGGCCCAGGAGGAGTATCCATGTGCAAATTTACAAGAGGGGCGGGCAGTTTCAAAGCCACCAAGATTAACACCAACACAAAAACAGGGAGGGTGGGCAGGAACCTACTGAAAAACAGAGTCACAACTTCCAGCTAGATATTCCTCAATGCAACACAAACAAATTACTTTAAAAAGTGCAGATAAAAGTTACTTAGCTTCACTTATGCGTTCAAGTTGATAGCATGCAGGTCTTAACCAGCCAAAGCTCACAGTTTAAACAGGAGATAATTCACTGTACCACTTGTATAAGACAGAACTGAATAACAATGAAGGAAACTACCCCCACCTATCACTGGCTATGCAGGTTTTTAACAAGCCTTAACGGAAAATACCACATGTACTACTGAAAAACAGAGTCACAGCTTCCAGCTAGATATTCCTCAATGCAACACAAACAAATTACTTTAAAAAGTGCAGATAAAAGTTACTTAGCTTCACTTATGCCTTCAAGTTGATAGCATGCAGGTCTTAACTGGCCAAAGCTGCTTTGTCTAGATTTCTAGCATTAACAGGTTGATAGGTATGGGGGGGGGGGCAGCTGGCCAAGGCTGACACAAAAGGTAGTGGGTGCATGTGAATAAGTCAGACAGGCATGCAGTAGTTTGGATAAAGTATCAAATGGTCACAGAGACAGAATGAGCTGTAAGTCTCACGAATGAGCCATGTAACCTCTATGCATGTGCATCTGTCTTGGTAGTCAAGTTGAAATGTCTATGAGAGTGTCTGCAAGAACACAGCCAAGCTATGTGCTAGCTGTACATCCTAGTATGTTGGACAGGTGTGAGCCATTCAATGTAGAGGTAACAGTTCATTGCTATCACCTCCAACTGCGAGAACTGGCTCTGCCAGGAGTTGCACCGGTTCATTTATAGGCACGGTCAGATGTGCTGCTACATGAACTTGATTGATATCTGCTGGATGAGCTCTCCACACAAATATGTTCAGGACCATGAACCCATGGCCTACCACATCTGGGTGTGGACACCTCGGTGACTGACAGAGCAGTGGATGTAGTGCCACTGCAGGAGTGTGAACAGGTACAGCTATATTGGCTAACATCAGATGCTGCTGCTGACCTACATCCATGTAGATGGTGTCCCCCTCCAAGCAGACATTCCATCACAGACACTGCCCATTCCACTGTGTCATTCATCTGATCCATTGAATCAGCCACATGGTATAGGCAGTCATGCCTGTAAGCGAGTGCTTCATCTACTACCATAAGCATGTCCTCAGAAGCCCTAGTGGAACATATCTGAACTCCATGATGGCCCTAAACATACATTGAGTGGCATGGTTTACTACGATAATGTAGAAGCAGACTCGGTCAAATGATGGCACCCGTGTCCATTTAATTGACAGTGTTGAATTATGACATTGTCAAAATACATCTTGACTTCAGCCTTGGAACAGACTTTAACATGGGTCGAGATAGAGGCAAGAGTTGTACTTTGACAATGTCGGGTTCGACATTGTCGCAGTTCAGCCTCCGGAATTTACCTAAAGTGGATTTGACTGAATACTATTCAATGTTGTCATAGTAAACTGAGTTACATATAAAGACACATCAGGATCAGGTGGATGCTGGACAGCAGGCTTTCTCCAAGCACTCCTAACAACCCTCCTGCATGGCACCTCACCCACACTTTGGCTATGGCTAGACTCAATTAGTACTGAAGCCACAGTAACCACACTCCCTGATCAAGTGTGTCACCTTCCACTTGTCCAATATCTGAGGGCTCAGTGGAATAGGTATGCACAGGCGTACTGACTGTGTACAAGTGAAATACAGGGGATGGCTGAATGTCAACATCAATGTCATATTTAACTTCTGCACTCCAAGCTGTGCCTGTCTTTGGCCACCATCATCATCAGAGTCTGCTGATACTCTGGCATCAGGTAGTAAGAGTCCTACACTTCCGCTGTCAGGATGACCTGTGATATTAAGTAACAAACACATGAAAGAAATTAATACCTACACTAAATATTTAAAACAATTTATATGATAACACACTAACACTGGTCACACTATCGGAGAGGGTACAGCAATACACACAACACTCATTACCCCCACCTCACACATACAGATAAATGCATATATCTGACAAATTTTCATCAGTAATCAAATAAAAATGTTTGGCGGCCACGGTGGTGCAGTGGTTAGCGTTGCTGCCTCACAGCAAGAGGTTCTTTGGTTTGATCTTTGGCTGTGGTGCTTTCTGTGTGGAGTCTGCATGTCCTTCCCGTGGGTTTCCTCCGGGTGCTCCAGTTTCCTCCCACATCCCAAAGACATGCTGTAGGTGGATTGGACACTCTAAATTGGCCCTAGGTGTGAGTGCATGTGTGCCTTCTGTGGAAGGTTGGGCACCGGGCTGGCAACTAGACACCGTAAAACTCCACTGCCAATCATGAGCGGACAGGTGATCCGCTGTGGCGACCCCTAACTGGAAAAAGCTGGAAGAAGAAGAAGAATCAAATAAAAATGTTTGCCTTACCTTGTGCAGATGACTCCACACTTGGTAGTGAGGATGGTCCTGGAAGAAATGATGCAAGGTAAAGATGCAATCCTCACAATTGCAATAACACAGGGGGACAGTGAATATACAATTTTTGCCCATATGTCCATTAACAATAATTTTAGCTGGCAAAAAAAGATAAGACACTCCTAGTGTGTTTGTTAGGTTCACTAGTATTATAGTTCAAATCCATGGTTGTGTAAAAATCTGTAAGGTGTGTTAAAAAGTATTTTGTAATGTTGTTTATGTTTCCTTTTTTAAAAAATGTTAATATTTATGTGACACAGGGCTTAGCACAAATACGGTGAAATGAATAAATAAATTAAGATGAATGGAAAATGATTCTATGATAAAGACAGTATAAAGCAGAGATGTGAATCAAATGCATGTGTAGCACACCTGGTAAACAATGAAGCCTGCAGCATATAGGATATGTAGATCATAGTTCAAGTGCCGCATTCATTTTTAAATGATAGAAAATAAGAAACTCTTTTTTGAAAAAATAATACATATTGAGCTTTTCCTGTCAAATTTGCACTTTGCTTACCTCTATGCAATCGTGGTAATATGCCCCAGACAAGAAGCAGACATTGTCAATGTCAGGAAAGATACAGTGTCACAATTTTTGTCTTACATTGCACAAACACGCTAAGTGGTGTTGCACAGTAGTCAACACACTCCCACAAAACAGTTCCACAACACCTGCAGACAATAAGGAGACATTGTCAGTTACCAGAAAGATACATTATTACATCTTGTGGTTCCATCAAACAAACATGCTAAGCGGTGTTATGCAATGGTTAGCATGCTTCCACAAACCTGCATACTTGTCAGTATCTAAAAAGATACATTGTAACATGTGCGGCCTTCCATCGCTCAAACATGCTAAGCAGCATTGCATGGCACCTAGCACTCATACACAGTACTGACTGTAAAAATCACACCTGCTACCTTGGTCTTCCTTTGGCAGTAGGTGTCAGTTAATGCCAACAGTACGGATAAACCAGGGTTCTAATACAGCAAACTTTAAGTTTTATTAATGCTGGCCCACTGTAATTTATATAAAAATTAACAATATAAAAATAATTATACATAAAAATAACTATGTATAGCAGGTAGATTGTGCATACACATGATATATATATTATATGTCTGACTGTAGTTATCAGTACAATCATGGTTCTACAATTAAACATTTATTTTCTGCACTTTCATGTCACACATACATGGTTAATCAGTCAACACTTTAATGTGTATATATAATTAATGAGCATGCATGACAAATATCCACAGGTGTAATAAGCAGTCTGCACAGTAATGACTGTAGAAAAATACACCTGTTGCCTGGCCTTTCCTGTGACAAATGGCATAAATTCATATCCCCAACACAAGTGAGTCAGGGTTTGAATCCAGCAAACTCCTACTTTTATTCTTGCTGTTCCACTGCAGTTGATATTAAAACTAACAATATAAATATAATTATAATTAAAATGACTACATATAGCAGTAGATATCATATGAATTATATATGTGACTGAGGGTATACTAACAATTATGTTATTGTACATAAGTGTCTTTTCTGCCTTGAAATGGTCTCCATATTTCAGTGATAGTCATATGCACATGAACTTGTAAACCAGGACATTGTCAGGTCACACACTTATATGGTTAACTACTTGCTCTTAAATGTGTCTACATAATTAATGAGCATGTCTGGTCTACACTTTTTCCGTGGCAAGGAGGTAAAGCATATATGTGGAAGATTATACATTGCCTATTTTATATAGGGATGAATCCCACATTGTACAAAATACTTTTATTACTGTGTAAAGCCACCAAAAATATATGTTAGGTCATAGAATTTATGCATCCCAATACATGTCTGAGAAGTTAACTTATCTAGCAGGTGCATCAGCATCCAACCCATAAACTAATACCAGCTGTCACATTACCCTTCCTAATTTATAAACTGCCTTCCTCTCTTTTTCATTGTTGCTGTCTGCTTAACATCACACAAACATGGTTGGCATCATTGTGTGCATTTGCTAACTATCCTTTTAATGCAATATAACAAATTGTTGGGAAAACACTTTAACTTTTGCTGTATGACCTATGCAAACATGGCAGGAGCAATAAAAAAGTGCCCAATTTAATGCTCAAAGATGGGCTGCAGATGAGTCCAGAATATTCGCTGGACTCCATGTAAACACTACAGCTGTAGGCTATTGCAGCAGGACTCTACTGGGTCTCAATTTTAATCAGAGGCTTGCAATAGTCTTGACAAAGCTGTCTCCAGTATGACTGGCATTCACTGCAGAGCAGACCAATGCAGGCACCACTTCAATGACCTGAAAAGGTGTAAGCAGGCACAACTAAACCAGTGGCTGGATGACTTTAGGACTGGTGACATCTCACAGTTTTGTAAGTATACAGATAAAGATACTTTAAATTATAATCAAATCTGGAGATAGGCAAGACTGGTACGCAAAATGATCTTCTCTTTTTCTCTCCTCTGTATTTTACACCTGGCCAGGAGATTGCAGCAAACAGGCAAGCCCATGCTAAACATTAAGAAAGACTAAGAGAAGCAAGCTATATGTATGCAACACAAAATATCTATTGTATTAAAACTAGTACTCTTTTGCATATTAATTGTAAAGTAAAGATGCATGCTTCATTCTGCAGCTCAAGGTAATTGTCAGAGTCAATTGTAATTATGTATTCAGATGTTGTAGGTTAAAATCCCACAGATAAATATATTGTAAAATAATTTAAAAATATTAAAGATTAATTAAAAAAATTGGCCTAAATGCCATATTCTGAACTTAATCTGTATTATTTGAAAAAACATATGTGTAATACATGCATATTGTAAGGATTATTTGGAACAATTATCAGTTCTAGTTTGTAATGTTTAAAAAGTATAGTTAATGTAAAAGTAAAATAATATTCATATTTTACTAATCTTTTGTATATGACATATGATGGTTCTAATTATGTTTTTCTTTTTTTTTTTCATTTCTTACCCCACCCCTTATCTCTCTCTTTTTATATTTATGTGTGTGGTCACAGTGTTCTGATGTCATCAATTTCTGTTAAAAGACAAAATGATTTCCAGTACAGGGAGGTAGGTCAAACAGTGCGACTCAGCATGGCACCCTACAACGGCTACTGCACCAATGCCTAGCACATCTGGAATGCAACCTGGCAGTACTGCCTCTGCAGCCCATCCACTACCTGGGCATTCAACATCAGGTAGCATTACCCAGACATGGTGTGTGAGGTCATAAAAAGTACCATTGGTACATGCCTCAGCTAGATGGAGAAGATGCTCACTGAAATGCAGAAGGAAAAAAAGTCAAGCACTCCAACAACAAGCTGAAGAAGGGGGTTGGTCATGACAGTTATGAGGGTGAGGACTAGATACTCACTGTCCCCATGCTTGATGGGCATGGGCCTCTGATGTTCCCTCCCTATGCCCAATCATGGTGTCCCCCAACCTTTTGTGTGCCTCACCATCTCTTTCTGTGTTTTGTCTGTCCTGAGTGTCTGCACCTACTTCATCACCTACTCGACTTACTTGACCCTATCATAATAATGTCCCTTTCCACACATTCCTCTCTTACTGAAATACAATAAAAAATTAGCACCTGTCCCACAAAAAAAGAAATATTGTCCATACTTAGCTCTCCAATTCACATTTGGGTCTTCTTGACATACTTAGCTATACAACATGATCGCATTGTTGTCACCTTTCTTCATTGAGGTGACAGTCCAAATCCATCCAGTATTTCATACATGTTCATTTTACAGTGTTGAAGAAGTAGATATCTATGGTTAATTCCTAATTCTCTACTGCAAATTTTTATGCTGCTTCCCCTTTGTTCTTCCCCCAACTTGCCCCCATTTCACCTCTTTCCTTTCTACACCACTTTCACATCTTTAATCTTGTCAAAATATAGAATCACATGCCACACACATAAATAATAAATCCCTAATGAAGCCCTTCACTTTTTGTCCTTTGCATTTGTGCACAGTTTTGGAATTGAGCACCGATGTTAAGTGAATATGAATAACTCTTCATGTTCTATGGCATGTTGTTGATATCTCCATGCAATGCTACTTAAACCCAGTACACTAAAGAAACACACAGTTAAAGTAGGGTAATAGCAGTAATATTAAATATTTCTGATCATATTTATTTAGACTGATGAATGTTTTAAATGCCAATCCATATGTGTACTGTTGACATAATTCAGTTGAGTGGTGTTTGTTTTTATACAGTACATCACTGTAGTCATTCCCTCTCACATTTGCAAAAAATATCATATTAAATTATTTAAAGCCATCCTTAGCACATATTTAAAAAATATATTGAGCTGGATTCACACCCTGTATACTATAATTAAAAAAATCCTCTGCTGTTATAACTGCTGCCACACAGACTGGTAGGCAGTAATTGCTTTTCTTACACTCAGTACTATCCAAAGTGGTCACTACAATGCCTCTCCACTTAGCACATTTGAATGGAGGAAAGCAAACCAATAGAACTAGTATTATTTTCTCAATGAAGCAGTGATCTGTGTTTGATCATCACTAAAGTTCATACATTTTGCCATTGATCACTCAAACCAGCTGCTCAGTGGTGCACTATGGAAATGATAGGCTTGAATTAGTATCTTTACTATCCAGTTACTTTTCATCACATAATAATTAATGTAAAACCACAACCAAAGGGAATGCACTTGTTATTGACTGCACACATATTTACTCAGTCACATGTGTGCCCTATACCCATGCACATGAAAATGGATATGTCAGTACTAGCAGGTTCCTATTACGTTATCAAAAGATAACATAATTGAACACTCAGAACTTTAAAACTGCTGCATTTCGAAGATCGCATTGTGGGATCGCAATACAGTGAAGATTGGGATATTTGCCCTTTCCTCACTGTAGTGCTATCTTGGAGTTGAAATATATATTTAGTAGGGGGAGTGGTGGGGTACAGCCTCCACCAATAAAAGTTTCGATATGCGGCCGTTTCAAAGTTCTGAGCATTCGATTACATTATTTTTTAAAACATAATATGAACTCAGTACTAGCTCCCAAATGTCAACTACACTAAAGAAATAAATACCACCATCTAAAACTTTATACTGACAATAGATATATTAAGATTGTCTTATACATATATTAATGTGGACATCAATTCATCACAAATATGAACACACGTACATAAGCAGTTGCATGCATGCTCATCACAAAATGAGTGTGACAGTATGTGCAATGTACACAATATATTGAGAAACAGCTGCATATGATCAGTTCTGCTACATGCATTCCTGACAGCTTTTTGCATCTAGTTTGTGACGCTGTCTTTTAAAGTATACCTGCATATTAGAAACACAACAGAAAATACCAAATCCACACGTTGCACACCACTCTCTTAACAGGATATGATGATGGCATCAACTATAAAGACCAGTATAACAAGGCAAAAGCTTACTTCAGGAATAGGGTGATTATTAACTAGTGTGTTCTGCTGATGGGAACAAATACTTACGTTACCACAACAGCCACATTGTGTGTGTGTCTCTATGTATGTGGAAGAATGTGTGCAGAGTCAGAAGGACATGTGTCTGTATCCTACTGTCATCAACCCAGTCCCATTCGGGAAAAAAGCGTACAATAATAATGGTGTTCACTATAAATTGTCCTTCAGCAGTATAAAAGTCAAACTTGTACTGTGGCTCTTGCATTAAGTCCTGAGTTCTCTAGCTTATGTGACTGGTTAGGTAAATGTTCTAATCTCACTGTAGTTAACAGGTGTTTGTGTCTAGTCAGAACAGCATGAATTTGTACCCTACTGTCAGCAATCCAGCCCTATGCAGAATAAATATTTTGACACTCATGCATGCCTACACTACACAGCCATTTCCAACAGACCTCCCAACATCTTCTTATAAACATACAGTGATGATGCCATCTACTATAAATTGTCAAGCAGCAGTGTAACGGTCACCCTTGTACCATGGTGCTTGCATTAAGTACTGATGTGATTAGCGTTTGTAACTAGTTTGGTAGGGGCTCTAATCTCACTATAACCAGCTGGTGGCTGTATGTAGTCAGAATAACATGAGTCTGTACCCTACTGTCAGCAGTACAGTCCCATGTAAAACAAATATTTTGACAGTTGTACATGCCTACACAGCTATTTCATACAGGCCTCCCAACATCTGCTCACAAAAATACACTACTGATGTCATCAGCTATAAAGTGTTTGACACTGTAATAGCCAGCCCACACTTGCTTTAAGTACTGTGTTTTGTAAATAGTTAGGTAGGGGTTCTAATCTCATTGTGTTCAACTTGTGAGTGTTTGTATTTAGTTAGTTTACATTGGAGAGAACCATTTTAGAGCAGCATGTGAGACACTCCTAGTACCATCTTCTTCGCACCAGACACTGCTGATGTTGTCATCTGTAAAGTGATGTCTGACACTCGAATAACCAGACTTGTGTTGTGGTGCCTGCATTAAGGGCTGTGTTCCCTAGATAATTAAATAAGGGTTCTAGTCCCACTGCGCTCAACGTATGTGTGTGTTTGTGTTCAGTTAGTTCACATTCAAAAGATCATTTTAGAATAGTATTTGAGACACTCCTATCATCATTTTCTTCTCACCAGACAATGCTAATGTCATCAGCTATAAAGTGTTGCCTGACACCATAATAACTAGACTTGTGCTGTGGTCCTTGTGTTAAGTTCTCTAGATAGCTAGGGTCTATAGTCTCACTACAGTCAACTGCTGTGCATGTGTTCATTGAAAAAATCAGTATGATGGCAATTTTAGACTGTCATTTCAGTCCACAGTTATGTCAGACAGTTCTCCAAACATCTTTTTGTAACATACACTGATAATGTAATCCTATATAAAGTGCACGCTGACATTGCTTAAGACAAGCTTGTATTGTAGCAGTAATGGTAAATGTGTTCTACAGCTCCTACAACTAGATATTTCTTGACTCTAATCTGACAGCAGAAAACTTGAGTATGTATACTTTCATATAATATTTATTAGGCAATTTTACACTGAGATGAGAGCCCACATCCATGTTAGATACTCTTCTTAACATGTTTTCAGCATGCAATGATGCTATCATTCTCTATAAAGTTTAAAGTGACAGAGTTAAAGTCAGACATATGTGGTGGTGTTACTGTTGCACTGTATGGAATTCAGATGCAGTACTTAAACTGGTGTAATGTTAAAATCAGACATAGTCTACTACTCTGTGTGTGTGTGTGTGTGTGTGTGTGTGTGTGTGTGTGTGTGTGTGTGTGTGTGTGTGGTTGGTGGAACATTACTGTCATTGTATGATCATTTGAATTGCTTTTCATTTCACTACCATTTAGGAGAACCATTAACATAACCCCACACATCCAACTTCCCCCTTTTTCCCTCTGACCACATGACATACTTCCTGTAGAGGAGCGGAGGATGCCCTCATGTCTAAGACAAATGCACACATCATGAAGCAGAGTCCTTCCATGAGCCTCTGCAAGCCATTGCCAGACAACTGGATGTGTGATTGCTAATTCTGTCATGGGGTGGTGCATGTGTGACATGTGGAGAGAAGCAGTATGTAATGCAACCAAATACACAGATACACAAGTAGCCTTATTATCTTCCAGCATATAGATATAGGAAGTTTGGTTTAATTGCTATAATAATGCCTAGGATTTTATGTGTTGTTGGTCAGTAGCTTAGTAATGACCTATGCCCTATGAACATTTCACATGTCAATGTTGCTGCCATAGACATGTGCTATTTTGAGGTGTGTATGAATGGTAGGCCTACAAAAACAAGCTTTGCTAAGAGGTAGGTTTTTCATGGCTGCTGCTGCCATTTCATTACATATTCCTTCCATAAAAGCTGTAGTAATATGCCTCCTAAGAACTGTTGACATGAACTAATACTATGTATATTGTTGGTGTAGTAAGGCATGTGTTTTTGTAGTGGATCAGATCAACATTCTATGTAGTTCTCATTCAACTATCACAGTGACACTTGCAGTACAGCACAGGTTTGCATGTGTGTACCTTCCATCATTAAATGCTCTGTGACACACATCAATATAACTTTATAATAATTACATGGGCACATAAGTCTTGTTTCATTCACATGTTGTAATTCAGTGATATGCACAAAAATATCACATGTTTTGTTTCAATTGCAAACTTGTAGCATCTATTGTATGTGCAGTTGTGTTGCTATTCCCAAGAATTATTGAGGTCGTCACCAGTACCATTGTGCGACTATCAGTATTTGTGTCAGTAAATGTTGTGCATGAGCCACAACAAACTCATTTGTAATGTGCCCTTATATGTTATCAGACCACTGAAACATAGCTCTCTATTGGAAAACAAATGCATATGTTGTGCAATTGATGTAATTTCATGACATTGGTAGAGTTGTATGACTGTGTGAACAGTACCACTGTGTGGCATGTGATGCATAACCACAGATGTATTTGGAGGTGTTGTCACAAATCATCTATTTCAATAAATGTGAAATGTTAAGGAGAATGCACAAATTAAGCACAGAGCTGTTTGTGGATGCCAACACCCATACTCAAATGGAGAAAATAGACAATCTGCTAGCTGACAATTTGTCTCATGCTTCACCCCCCCCCCCGTCACCACTGGCCATCAGCCAAAGTATGCATGCAAAGATCACTTTTTTCAGGAGAGCAGCTCACCTATGCACTCTGAAAGGCTAAAAACACAGGATCAATGCTCCCTGACAACATCCAAGGTTGCCTATACTGTGACTTACCACCTGACCTAGCAGACACAGTTAGATCCCTACTTAAGCACAGCCTTAAGACAACCTATGTTCTTGCAGATAGGTGTACAGCAACAGTCATCCATCTGAGCAAGGGAGGGCCATCACCTGATGCAGGGACATAAAGACCCATAATTCTGACTTTCCTCATCTGTGAGGCAGACCATCTACTCATCATGGACCTTATCAAAAAGGACACAGGTAATCTCCCGACTGTGTAACAAACCCATATTTGATTTGTTAAGGCTACATCATGTCAGTTAAATCTGGTTGAAGTCTTCAAGAAGGTCACTAAGGGAATGCATGAGAAAAAGAGTGTCATCCTGCATAACATAACCTGGCCAAGGCATTTGACACAAATCCACACTCAGGTTTTACAGAGAAACTATCTCAAGACATTTGACAAAAATCCACACTCAGGTATTATAGAGAAACTATCTTAAGTTGACATAAACACTTACATGACCAAGTGGCTTGACAAATGGATCACACACAGAACACATAATGTCGAAGTGTGAGAAGTCATCTCTTGATAGAGTTCAGTGACCAGGTCCGTCCCTAGCAGTTCTATATTAGGCCATTTCCTGTTCAATATTTAAGTCTCAGAAGTCAAGACTAACACTGATATCATTTGTCTAACCAGCTTTGTGGATGACTGCAAATTGTGGGCAATCATTGAATCCAAGAATGGTGTTGATATACTGCAGAAAGTATTAATACACAAAAATGATTGTTGCCAGAGCCATGGAGACATACTATATGAACAAGAAGCATGATTATTACCTTTTGAAAGGAAATACACAAGCTAATAACAGTATACACAGCATACTCTTATGAGCAGACCGAGTGTTATGTGACCTTGGTAGTCAGTTAGATAGTAAGTGCAACTTCCACCAGCATGCAACCACAGTGGTGACAAATCCCTCATATGTAACATAACTCCTGAGTATGGACATGCCATCCACATCAAAGGACATTATAGTCCCATTTGTCTCAGCCAGCCCTTGTCAAATAAATAATTGAGTCCAATGCACCATTTTGCATGTACCTCACCACTCATCTTCCATGGATGATTTACTCAAGTGTATCACATTTGCCACAGTGTGCTTCCACACATCTTTCTGCTCATACATAAGTATTCTTTGTGATGCATAACCATTAGGAGTTGACAGTGCAGACTTACTATTAAGGTGTTATACAAGATGCATGTCTGATATATCTTGCTGTAATGCACCCAGTAAATCACAGCTCATTGACAACATTGATGGCATGTGTTACATTCATGCAAGTATGGATTGTGGCACATATATGCCATGCAAACCTCTCAACTGGCCAGGATTGCTCCTAATTTAAAGTACAGGTGTAGCAGTGTCCTGCTTAATACTTTCCAAAAGTCTTAATTTTTGAGGAAGGTGTTCTTGATTTCCTTTATAGATTACTGATTACTACAGTACTACACGTGTGCAAGCAAAGCTTGTTAATAACTCACAATCACATCTTTTATATCAATGAGACAGATTAATGGTGGTATTATTCTATTTTCCATGATTGTGCATGCTTCTGTCCACTGTTGTTCATGAGCCTGTTGCTATGTGTCTCAATTCATTATGACCTATGCTGACATTATATTCACGTTCAAGCAACTGTTTTGCCACATCTTCACAATATGCACATACACCCTGTTGTATATACTGTCCTTGATAAATGTCCTCTCAGTGATCCTGTCAGGTTGCTTATATTACAAACAATCATCTGCACTGATATGTGAACTTGTCTGGGAGTCACATAATATACAATTAAGTGTGTGATAATATGAATGAATATACCCACACAGGAGGTTGTAATTAGCAGTACACACTTTATTATGTGCATATGTGATTGCATGGTACAACTGTCTTCTCTTTCAGGTGTATGTACATTGACATGCCCTTATCTGGTGTACATTATCATGTTTCACTTGTCCTCTTACCCATTCATCATTCTTACCATCCCTGTCTGTGGCCCTTTTTATACACACATTTACAGAGACTACTATCTTTATAATGCAGTCTATGCACCCTTGATGATCATTGCTGCAAACCTTTAATTCAGTATGGCAAAAACAATGTTTCTACTATACTTTGCACTGAGTACACTTTCTTGTTATATGTTAGTAATGCTTTAATTGCCTTAAATTAATCCCTGGTAGTCATTGTAGCTGTCTTTGCAATCCTGCAGAATTAGCTTGTCCATAGGTAAACATGTCTGCATGTCTGAATGTGTTCATGCTGCCTTATACAGTTTCCTGTACGGCAACACTGTTGCTGAACATGAAACCTCACTTGTATCTGTGTAAGAGCAATGCACAGCATACATATGCAATTAGCCCTGCCACTCGGTGCCCAAAAAAGTAAACTCCATGTAGGCTTTGCTCACCTGCATGGAGTTTATTGAAATCTCAGCATCATCTAGTATCTGTATTAACAACTTTCACACTACTCTCCCACAATGTTCAGTAATCCAGTATGCTGATGACTCTACAATAATAAGCACTACAAATTCCAGCTCTGAACTCCATCAAATTGCCCAGAATGCCCTCACGTCTACTGAATCTTTGATGCTTAACAATCATCTTGCCCTAAATCCAAAAACAAAAACTAAACTAGTAATTTTTACTCCTAAGAAAACCACTCCATTTGATAAAAAACTCTTCACTATACAAGCCCAAGACAATACCACTATAGAAGTTGCCCCACACACTAAATTACTAGGTATTATTATAGATGAAAACCTTAACTTTGACCTGCACATAAACAATAACATCAAAAAACACACCAATAGCTTGGTATGCTCTACAGGCACCAACACTTTCTTAGCCTTTCTACTAGACAAACCCTTGCAACAACCTTTTTATTACCCTCTCTTATTTATGGTGCCCCTCTCCTCACTAATATCCAAAATTCTATAAAATCCAAACTTGCTATGTGTTACAACAGAATAGCAAAATTTGCCACCAAGGCCAAATTCTCATCCCACCACTGTAAGTCACTGAAGCAATTAGGGTGGCTGGAACTCCCCCACCATCTCTCATTCACCCAGCTAACTACTGTGCACAAAATAATCTACAGACCCACAGACTGTCCTGCTCTCTTAACTCTGCTTGCCAAATACCATTCCAGCAGGCATCTAAGATCTGAAAATCATCTACTTCTAAAAGTAGATAAGCCCACCATACCTGCTGGTCAACTCCTCTATTCCTTCACCATTGCCAAACTATGGAACTCATTTCCACCTTCTATAAGAAACACAGTCAGCACCACCACCTTCAAACAAATACTGAAAAATCATCGCAACTCTTCCTGGTTATGTTCCTGCTCTATAACCTAACCTCTTCACTCTCCTTATATGATTATTAAACTTCTATGTCTTTTGCTACTAGTGACTGATGATACTTTCTCCATATTTATTTTTATCTTCACTTGTTGATTAATACATCTCTGTTTATACCACGCTGATTGAATTCATTGAATTTTGCTTTAATGTATATTTTCTGTATATATTACTGTAATCAAGCAAACTAGATTCCTGCTTTTATGTATATATTCTGTATATGTTACTATAGTTACTATCTGTAACACTGTTTCTGCTTCTGTACTAATTAATGTTTATATTTTTTCTGTATCTCGTTGGGGCTTTTCTTCCCGGGCCTCCACTGAAAATGGGCTCTTTTAGGCCCAGTGGACTTTCCCGGTAAACAAATGCAATAAATAAATAAATAAAATCTTTACACTGGAAACACTCCTTACTTTGGAAGATACCAATGTCTGTGCAGTCACAGAGACCTGGTTCAAGGCTGCAGAAAACACCCTGGCCATGCAAGGCTACAATGCCTTCCCCATGTTCAGACCTCAAAACAAGCATGAAAGAATCAAAGGCACCAGTGTGCCCATCTACATTAAAGACAAAGACACCACAAGACTGGTCAAACAGTACAGCTCCCTAAAGCTACTCCAAGTCCAACAAACTGTCAGTAAAACCCCCTTCCCTATCATTGTTAGCTATAGATCCCCCACCATGAACCATGAGAACCACTCTGCCTACTTGGACCTAATTGAATCACTCACTATACTGCCAAGCACCTTTATCATGGGTGTTTTCAACTATCCTTCTATTGATTGGGGATCATATATGAGCACAAACATGCTCACCCTAGGTTTTCTGGACTTTGTTAATACAAATGCAATGGAAAAGATAGCCTACACCTCCACAAGTAACTCAAATGTCCTAGACTTAGTGCTCACCAACACATGGAGTCTTTGCACTACTCCCTGTGTGTTGCCCTCCTGGTAAGTCCCGATCATAAATCAGACTCATTTTAAGTAACGATCATACCTGAGCCCCCCCACCCCCCCACCCCAAGAGCAAAAAGAATGAAAACTTTCTTCAAAGCAAACCATAGCCTTGTAATCAATGGCATAAATAGTTTCAAACCTCCTGCTACCACTGCCAACAATGACTCCTATACAGAAGTGTACACAAATGCCCTGTATAAACTCATATACAAATGTATAGACTCAGTTGTACCTGAATGGCTCAAAACAAGGCCCTCACTAAAAACGAGTCACTCTGGTGGACATCAAGCATAAATAGGTTATACAACAAGAGGAAGAAACTAATGTCCAAGAATAAGAGGGAACTGACTCAGCAGAGGAACAGCACCCTCCACAGATTGAACAAGCAAATTAGATGTCTTATCAAGTCCTCTAAAGCCAATTATGAAGCTAAACTAGCATCCCTGGCTAAGGATAATCACAAGGCATTCCTTAGCTGCTTCAGAAATCTGAAAAGGAAGGCCCAGCTTTGTGCTGAACTAGTAGTGGATACTATCACTCATACTAAACCTGAGGATATCACTAACCTGCTAACAGACAGATTTGTCTCAAACTTCTTCCCCCTGTCCCCAACAGACTTACCCAAGACATACATGACCATTCCTCTACCTAGTATCTCCAAACAGCAGGTCATAACTGTACTCTCCATTGCCAAAAACACAACCACTATAGGACCAGATAACATCCCAGGCTACCTAGTAAATAGTCTAAAACAAGACCTACCGGAACCACTTGGCACTCTCTTCAACCACAGTCTATGTACTGGCTTTGTCCCACCAGAGTGGAAACCAGCAACAGTAATTCCTTTGCACAAAGAGGGTACATCAACTGATCCTGGGAAATTTAGACCCTTAAGCCTAACCAGCCTTATCTGCAAGGCCAAAGAGAGAATCATCACGGACCTTCTCAACAATGATACAGGTGATCTTCAAACTCTTGACTCAACCCAATTTGGCTTTCTTCAGGGTAGCTCATGCTTATTAAACTTCATAGTTTCATAGTTTCATAGTTTAGTACTAGGCTATCTGCCCTGGGGCATTTGTAAGCCTAGCCATAGTGATGTGGCTTTCACCACCCCATGAAATGGTACAAAAATGCACAGAATAGATTTAGAATACTGTGCCTCTGTCTAGTAGTGACACAGTGAAGGTCCCCTTATATAATAGAATTAGTTTACTGTGCTCCTAGTAGTGAGTTGTCACATGACCCTGACCTAGTGTACTTACTCCACCATCCTCTCATCAAGATTTCTTGAAGAGAGTTAGTGAGGAGGGCTCTGCTAATGAACTGGGATTCTGTTCCAGAGCATGGGAAGCCCTCTGGGTAATGAATCTATCCTCCAGCATGTCCTATTCATACTTGTGTTTAAGTCTTTAGCTAGCTCTCATGGTTCTGATGGATTTTGATTTTTGAGGTGGAGCATGTCCATCAGTTCCTGATTGGACATGGCCTTGTATGTCAGGCACAGATCACGAATAGAGCTGGAGTTTCTTTAGTCTGGCAGAATAAGACATATGTTGGAGACCCTTGATCCTCTTTGTGAGGAACTTTTGTGGTCTCTCCAGCTGTTGCAAATGCCGGGTGAGGTACATACCAAATGGGGCATTGTACTTAATCATGGGTCTGATGAGGGAGGAGTATAGGGGTGCAATGACATCCTTGGATCTGGATGTGAATCCCCTCATGATAAGGTGTGCAAGGTAGAATGTCTTTCTAACCACTTTGGCAACATGGGTGTCAAATGAGAGGTCACTATCGACTTGGGTCCCTAGGTCTCTGATTACTTTTTCTGTGCTCAGTGGGTTGCTGTCTATGTGATAATTTGTGGGTACTTTGTTTTTCCCAAAGGGGATGACTATACATTTTTTGGCATTTAGTTTAAGGCCATGACTCTGGCACCAGTTGTCCATTTCTGTGAGGCCTTTTTATAGGATGTATGTATCCGCTGGTGTATCGACTATGGCACCTAGTTTGCAGTCATACTGGCTTTGAGTCTGGCATTGCTCCAGCGATTTTAACTTTATGGGTTCTGTCCTTTAGCCAGTTTGCAACCCATCTAGTGACATAAAGGTTTACATTTAAGCTGTTGAGCTTATCTATGATGCCTGAGTGTGGTATTGTGTCGAAGGCCTTAGCCAAGTCCAGGTAGGCTGTATGGACAGCTTTGCCCTCATCAATGGCTCTAGTGACTGTTTCGAAAAAGTCAACCAGGTTCAAAAGGCAGGATCTGCCTGGGATCAAGTGTCTGTATGTCCCCAATGTTTCTGTTTATGAGTTCCATAATGATTCTTTCCATAGCTTTGCAGACCAGGCTGGTTAAGCTTATGGGGTGGTGGACTTCTTTGAGAAAGTCACCAAAGCCCTGGATGAAGGCATACCTCTGAACCTGGAAACATCAAAAATCTGGACAAAGCCCATGAAAAATAGGTACAAATCTGTACGCTGATTAACATAACATTTGCACACATAATTGTGTGGCCCCACCCACTCTGATGGAATTGTGGGGGGCCAACTTGTAAATGCAAACTGAAGAACAGACAACCAAAATATGATCAGGAAACATAAAATAAGAACAACAATAGTGTTTTTATATTAATATTTGAACTTGTGCAAAACTAAAATACAATATTATTTTAGAAAAATAACACTGGGCGAGGCTGCGCTTGTCTTTAGCCTTCTTTAACATAAAATATAAACCAGAACAATAAATTATATATCTATATATATATATATATATCTATCTATATATATATATATATATATATATATATATATATATATATATATATATATATATATATATATATATTATTATTATTATTATTATTATTATTAATAATTAACACAAAACTTTGAGCTTGTATAAAAATAAAATAGTCTGCAAATATATCCCCTTTCACTAGGTCAAGTCCTGTCCCACTCAATCTGTATCACCTCTACTTTGCATCCCAACACAAACCAACAGATATACTGCTATACTGTTGTTGTTTGTCTTTTGGCTTTTCCCGGTTAGGGGTCACCACAGCTGAACTCCGGTCCGCTAATGATTAGCAGTAGATTTTTACAAACGCCGAGGTGCCAGCTCGACGTCCATCTTCAACAAACGCACACCCATTTGAGCATGTCTTTTGAACGCCCACCCAACCACGGGGAGGACATGCAGACTCCCCACAGAAGGCACTCCCCGCACTCCAGCCGAGAATCGAATGGGAGAACTTCTTGCTGTGAGGCAACAATGCTACCGCTGCACCACCACAGATTATACTGCTATACTATAACCCCTAAATAATTCTTCCAACAAATCAAAAACAAAGAGTATCCCTCAGGCAATTAAAAGTCATCAGATTCACTATGAGTCTTATCACAGCTCTAACAATAATACATATTCTATGTCTACTGTCCTCCTGTGTACCTACACAGAGTTTATTCCTGGCCCTCAACTATACCTTTTCAGTACAATACAACATACATTGTAAAACTTAACTATCTCTTCTTTAAATAACCTTAGTGAAAACAGGTAGCATGTTAAATAAACAGTTTATCCATTCAACAACTTGACAATCATGTTTGCTATTTCAGAATTATGGGTAAAATGAAAATCAGATACATACTATATCTGTACAACTACATTCAACCTTCAATATTCCTCCTCCTCCTGGAGGTATAAATATATCTACAGTACTTGACTGAGTTATTATGACTCAAAAAAACTTAAGTAAAAAAAAAAAAACACACCACAAGACAACATTTTCAATTTATTTCTTATCTTTTTTTTATTTACCTGCTGGTGTTAGAGGGTGTGCAGGAGGAGCCAGGGGAAGAAGCACCAGCTGCAGCAAAAGAAATACATTTTTTCATGATGACTGATGACTTTCCTGGACCAGGAATCAGATTAATTATTTTATGTACACCACTACTGCACAGCTCCGAATCCGTTAGACTTGTGTTTGCCCAGTGCCTTCTCCTTCACTTTATGCAAGCAAGCAAGCCAAGTGCCACTGGCTGCCAAGTTTGTCAACTTCCCCCAAGTCAATGAACCAAGTAGTAGCTAGCTAGCAAGTGCCAAGTATGCTGTATGGTTTAATTGCAATTTGCAAGCCAAGCAACAGACAAAAAAAAAAAACACATTTTAAGTTAAAAAAAAAAACACACTGTCTTCCCTGAGATTTTGTCTGTTATCAGCTGTGCTGCTGGCCTGCGTGGCTGCATCAGATATTCAAATGTCAATGCTGGACCAGTCTGGTGCTTACTCAATGCTCATTGCTCACTCTCACAGGCTTCTGTTACTGTCTCGTCGTCTGTCCCAAGCCAGCCCACCCCTCTCTCTTTATTCCCTACAGCAGCGGGTTGTAGTGTGCAAGACGTGTAGTGAGTGATGATGAGTCCAGGCTGTCCAGCACGTGCATTGCTGATGCTTAAATGTAAATAAACAAAGCAAGCCTGGTGAAGAAAAGAAGAAAAAGTTAATGTATAAGTTGTGTCTTCCTTCCCAATACCCCATCCTTGCTCTTAGTCTTTTACGTCTTGAGAAGTTGAGGTGGCAAACAGTAATTCTGGCAAAGCAAAACAGATGATCTAATTTCTCATTTGGCACTAAAGATTTTAAGTTTATAGTATATGGAGAAATGGAGGACATTGATCGGGTGCTGGTCCGTCTCGTCTGGACATTATGAAGCAGCAGCAGTTCTTGTCATTTGGCTAGGATCTACTGTCTGCAGCTGCAGCTGCTAATGCTATATTAATTTACTGTTATTTATTTATCTTGTCTGTGTACAAGGTCAAAGCAAAGGATTTAAGGAAGGAGGCAAGGGGAGTTGAAATTTTGTGGATAAAAAAGGAGGTTTACAATGAATGACCGAGAGCCTGATGTCATATCAGTTTGCCAATGAGCATGCAGCATAAAATGTATTAGCAATATTAGCATTGGGGTTGGGGACAGGGTGAAAATGCAATTCCATTTCTACCTGGCAGTGGCAATTCTTCCAGAATGCATGTTATTGTATAGCTGCTCTCGCTGCCTGCCTTTTGCCTTAAAGTGTCCTAAATTATGCTATTGCTGTGCTGTTTAATAATGATATTAATATTATTATAATGATATATTCTCAACTCTAAGATGAGCTGGCAGTTGGGGTGAAATTAAAATTATTTTATTTTAATGCATTTTATTTGTAAAGGGATGGGACAGGTCATGGGAGTTCTTCTATGAGTGTGTGTGTAATGTAAAACTCTGTGTACTGCTACTGTATGCAAATGCATTTTGTCTTGTATGTGGGGTAACATGGCCTGGTGTGTTTGTTTGTATGCTAACTTGTTTATACTGTTGAAGAGTGTTGAATGATGATGACTTCTCTAGTTCACTTAACTTAACTCAACTCACTGCCTGGTTACTTATACTATATTTTCAGTCAGTCGGACTCCCTAGAGCAGCCCTGCCTCCTCAGCCGAAATCCAACAGGGTGGCAGGCTGCTCACATAGTTGACATCACTGTGCATGCCTCTGCATGATGACTTCACTCTAAAAAAAGACGGAAAAAAAAATTAAAATAAAGTCGGGAAATTTGGAAATTACCCTAAAACTTGGTAAAAACTGAGTAATTTGGTCCAGTTGGGAGATATGGAAGAAAGTAAAACAGTACATACAGCCTATCCTGACATAGCCTAGGCTTTTAACACAATTCCTCACTCAGGCATCATTGAGAAACTCACCCAGCTGGGAATTCATCCTTAAGTCTTGGTGAGCACCTTCACTAGGTGGACCCTGTTTTTCACAAAATCTCACCATGAAGACACTGATATATAGACTGTATTTTATATAGCATATATCATGGACAGAAGTAGGTTAAAAATAAAGAAGATAGCTGGGTGCACAAGTCCCAGGATAAAAAAGTACCAAATCCTGGTAGGTGCACTGGTACCAGGACTGGAAAAAATGACAGTGTAGAATCCTCAAGACATGGAAATATTCCTACAACAGGGGGGCTAAGCCAGGCTCAGGGGGAGGATGCCCCCCCCCCATTGTAGAAGGAAGTAGCAGACCACAAAAATCATAAAAACTGATAGGCCAAAAAAGAGACATACAGATAATAGAGTGGACTACTGAGGACAAAAAAGTAATTATGTATTGTTACTATTATGCAAAAAGCTCAGAATTTCCAGACAAAAGATATACAAAAAGATTAAGAGACAAATAAGAGTAAAGAAAAATACTTCCACAAGAACAACAGTTAGAAGCTTCAAATAAAAATTTGTGTTCATTAATACAACAGATCCAAGAAAAACACTACATAGACTAAGAAACCTTGTCCTGTTTGGGCAAAGTAATGACTAAGGAAGTGCAAAAATTTAAAGAACAAAATTTAAGGACATTTGAAGGGTATAAAAAGAAATATGGACACGGGAAAGAAAGAGACCTCTGTCATGGTACAATATTTATGCAAAAGAGAAAGCCAAATTAATCAACACAAAAAAGGCAGCCCAAAAGATATTTAAAGAGAAATATAGGCAAACGCATCCAGAAATAGGTTCATAGGTAGGTACTAGGCTATTGGCCCTAGGGCCTATATAAGCCTAGCCAAAAGGTACCCTGGCTTTCGCCACCCAAGAAAATTATTTTCCTGTGCCACTGTCGAGCAGAGCCACAGAAGTGATCCCCGGGGTAAATTTCCTATCTCCCATCCAGTCATCAAGATTTTTCTTGAAGAGTGCTAATGAGGAGCTTTGTTTGATATAGATAGGTAGTTTTTTTCCAGAGTATGGGAAGTTCTGGGACAGGAATCTATCTCTCCAGCATGTTCTGTTTATTGGGGTGACAAGGTTTAGGTCCCTAGAGTGTGTAGCTCGTAGGGATTGGGATTTCTTTAAGTGGAGCATGTCTAAAAGCTCTGGGTTTGACATAGCTTTGTGTGTTAGGCAGAAATCGCCTCTGAGTAGGTGATATGTGACGGAGTAAAGCTGCAGTTTTTTTAGATGGTCTGCGTAGAGCATCTGTTTGAGGTTGGTAATCTTCTTTGTGAGGTATTTCTGTGGCCTTTCCAGTTGTTATAGATGTCTTGTGAGGTACATACCAAAAGGGGCATTGTACTCTATAATGGGTCTAATGAGTGACGAGTAGAGAGGAACAATGATCTCTTTTTTCCTGGATGAGAAACCTTTTGTGATGAGGTGTGCCATGTAGAAGGATTTCCTGACTACTGTGGCGATGTGATTATCAAAGGAGAGACTACTGTCCACCTGTGTCCCAAGGTCTCTTATCACACTTTTGGTGTTAAGTAGACTACAGCCTATGTGGTAGTTCATAGGTACAGAGTTTTTACCAAAAGGGATGACAGTTCACTTTTTGGCATTGAGCTTGAAGCCATGGCTTTGACATCAGGCATCTGTTTCAGCGAGGCTCTTTTCTAGGATGTCCACATCTTTTGGAGTTTTGATTATGGCTCCTAGTTTGCCATCATCTGTGAACTTCATTAGCCAAAGACCTTCAGTGTTAGCCTATCTATAATTCCAGAGTGGGGGATGGTGTTGAAAGCCTTGGCGAGATCTAGATAGGCTGTGTGAACCACCTTACCCTCATCTACGGCTTTGGTGACTGCTTCAAAGAAGTCTATCAGGTTTAGGAGACATGCTCTGCCTTTTACAAACTCGAACTGGGTGGGTTCCTGAGTTTGGAGATTACCAATGTCATTGTTTATATGTTCCATGATGATACGTTCCATGGCCTTGCAGACCAGGCTCGTTAGGCTAATGGGGTGGTAGTTTCAGGGGTCTGTGGTGGCTCCCCCTTTGTGGAGTGGGATAACCTTTACTGTGCACCATTCAGTGGGCACATAGCCTGAGGTGAGGCTATGATTCAACATGGTACTTAGGTGGGGTGCCAGTTCGTTCTGTAGTTCATTTAGAACACAGCCTGGGATGCTGTCAGGTCCCATGGATGTTGTGTTCTTGGCTTTGGATAGTGTGTTTTTTACCTGGGCAGCCGTGATTACAGGAACTTTGCATTCTTCTGGTATAGAGATGGGCCCTTTAGGGGATGACAGGGGGGCAAAGTTAGCACTGAACCTATCTGCCAGGATGTAGGCAATATCAGTTGGTTCTGTATATTTAGTGCCATTGTGCTGTAACTCAGAGTAGATCTGAGTGTTGCCATTGAGATTCTTGACATAGCTATAGAATGCGTTGTGGTTGTCTTTAGAGTCAGTGGCGATTTTGTTTTCGTAACTAGCTTTGGAGTATTTTATGAGGGATCTCAGCTTCCTACTGAGGCTGACCAGGGAGTTTCTCCAATCATGGGACTTTACTCTTTTTTGCAACAGTTTCTTCTGTTGTAGAGTTTGTTTATGGCAGGGGACCATCAGATTGGCTTCCTTCTTTTGCAGGATAGCATCTTGGTTCTGTTAGAGATTGCATGATCCATGCACTTGTGTAAGTGCTTACAAAGTGCATTTGTGTAGGATTCAGCAGTCAAACCTCTATTGTCCGTCAGCATGGGTGTCGTGAAGTTTGCCACTTCTGTCTTAAGAAGCGTGAAGTTGGCTTTGGAGAAATTTTTTACTGTGGTTTCCCTAATGGGGGTGGGAGAGGGATGTAGATGTCTAGGGTGATTAGCTTGTGGTCGGATCTGACCAATGAGGAATTGATCTCTGGTGTGGAGCACCGGTTGCCCATGTGGGTAATATTCAGGTCTAGGATATTGCTGCCCCTGGTGGGGGTGTGGATAAGTTGATCAAAGGCAGTGGAATTTATGAATTCCAGAAAACGTTGTGCACAAGAGTTGGTACATGAGTAGTTTTCCCAGTTAATGGTGGGGTAGTTGAAATCGCCCATTATTAGGGTGTTAGGTTGTACCCTAATATTTTCCAGTGTATCAAGAAATGAGGAGTGGGAATCCTGAGGCATGGTGGGGGATCTGTAGCAAGATACAATTTGGATTGCGGTCTTGCCCAGAGTTAGTTGCACTTAGATAAACTTGGATGCATTATGCTGAGCAACTAGCCTGGAGGTGTGGATATCCTTAATGAATATGGACACGCCTCCACCTTTAGTGTTTCGGTCCAGGTTAGATGGCCGAAAGGTGTGGTATGAATTATAGCCTGGTAATGCAGGGGTACTCTCTGGAGCCTTGAACCAGGTCTCTGTCACTGCACAGATGTCGATGTTCTCCATTTTGAGGAGTGCCTCGAGTGAATGCATTTTGAGGTTTAGACTTGTAGCATTGAGTAGCAATATCCTCAGATTCTTCCTGCTTGTACCTGTTACGGTAGTGAATTTGTCATTTGAACCATGCCTAAAAAAGGCACTATAGGGGTGGCTAGAGCCTTAGCCAGTATCCGGAATCCGAGGGGCGACAGGTGCAGGCCATCTCTGGCAAAGCATTGCGGTTTGTCGATCATGTCATCCCAGGCAGACAGATACTAGATCCCCTTAGAATAACACCAGAAGCTTAGCCAATTGTTGAAGTCAATCATTTTGTCCTTGTACTGTGGTATCATTCTGGGTGATGGCAGGATGCTACTCAGGGCTAGGGTCATACCTACCTGGGCTACAAGATCGGACAGCTCCTCCATGTCCCTTTTCATGTAGTCCAGGGAGGTATGTCTCAGGTCATTCACACCAACATGGACAATGACAGAGTCATATTTGTACTTGTTGTGGAATGACCTGAGTGCATGCGTTATGTGGTGGATCCTGGCACCAAATAGGCAGCTGGCAGTGACTTTCTCCTTGTTTAGCCTGGTGAGTGGAAAATCATTGTGCCTGACTATAGAGTCACCTATGACTAGAGTGTTGGGTACATTGTTATTCCTTATGGGCTGAGGTTGAGTGGCACACTGAGTTTGTGGACTATGTGTCATTTGGGTTGTGTTGGAGGGGGTGGAGGTTGCTTGTGTTTCTGTTTTGGAGGTCCCTGTTGCTTGGGCAGGTTTCTGTTGTGAGCCTCCACGAATGTAGTTGTGTGTTTTGTGTTTCTATGTGTGTGTTTTGGTGGTGTATGTTTTGAGGGACTATGTGCTGAGTGTGATGTGGTGCAAGTGTTTACCTTCTCCTCTTGACTGTCTTGTCCAGTCTTAGGTGAAGAGAGCTTTGCTTCCAGTTTGGCTATATAAGTGCATCTCTCACAGGTTGTAGTGTTGGGTGGTAGGAGAAGAGGGTTGTCTGTGTACATGAGGGAATTGCTGCATTGCCCCAAGATGCCCAGATTCATCAGGTAGACAGGAGAAAACACTGGGAGCTGACCCTTAGACATGCCTGGATAGGTGCTTATTTGTTAAGTACTAGAAACTGTTTTCCACTAGACAGTGAGGAAAGTTGAGTGCTGCAGTAATTTGTAGCTTATTTAGTGCTTACAATAAGTTCTGAACAAGTGCTGAGCTCAAAGAAACAGACTTGAGTGCTGCAACTAAAAAACTGGCTAGTTCTGAGAAACAAAATTAAGCTAGAAGGCTTCCCTCCAACACAGAAAGGCTTGGGGGCTTAGAAGCCCACAAATAGTCTTGAACACAGCAAATCTGTATCCAGACTAGACTACCCACAGGAAAGGCAGGAAACAAGCTTAGATTTTTTTTTTACTGAGAGAAAGGAGGAGCAGAAACTAAGCTGATTGGCCTTCTCAAATGTTCTCCCTGTATTAGGTAGAATGAGATAATGACACTAGACAGGGAGGAGGGTCCCAGATCAAATTTACAGTAGGGGCGGGCAACTGCAAAGCCACCAAGTATAAGAATAGGATACCAATAGGTAGGGAGGGTGGGGACCGAAAATCAGAACAAACAAACCCAAACAGATGCTTAACAATTGTAGAAAATTTCCAGTTAATACCGCACACACAGCGAAACTAGCTAGAAAAAAACTGCAGAAATGTTTCTCACAGCAGCAAAGCAGCCGTGAGCCTTTAAATGAAAGTTTAAACAGCTAAAGGAGCCTCTAGAGAAAGCTTTTAACTGCAAACAAGTTATCAAAATCAAACAACCCAACAGATGCTTAATAAAAGTGGACAATTTCCAGTTAATACTTCACACACAGTGAAACTAGCTAGAAAAATATACAGTAGACAAAGTGCTATAAATAACTCGAAAAAGTAAGCAAAAAAACAGGATACTTAATGTTATATATTATGGATCCGAGTTTTCTCAGTGTCCTTCCTTCAATTAGCTCAGTTTGAAAAAATGAAAAATTTCACAATAAAAAAATAAAGTTCACAAAGAGAGAATGTAGAACAGAGGATTAAACAAGTAGAAGTTAAAAAAAAAAAACAGAAGCTGAAGTTATGGAATATTTGCGAAGTGAAGAATTCAGTGTAGAAAGTCTAACACAGGTCATATCACAGCATGATGAAAAAACTAGTCCGCAAAGAAGAAGAAATAAGAGGAGCAGGAGACACCTGAAGAAGAAATATGGACATGGGAAGGAAGAAGAGATTTAATATGGTGCAATAGTTATGCAAAGAAGAAAGTAAAACTAATCAATGCAAAAAGAGCAGCACCAAAGATATTTGAAGAGAAATACAGGCAAAGACATCTGGATATGGAACATTTCACAATATAAAAAATAAGAAAAGAAAGAGGAAAAGTAGAAAAGAGGATTAGTAATGCAGAAGTTAAAGGAATAGAAACTGAGGTTATAGATTACCTGCAAAGTGAAGGATTTATTGTAGAAATTTAATTTGGATAAGAATACAACAGGATAGAGCAATGGACACCCAAATAAAGGAGAAACCAGAGGAGCAGGAAGCATCTAATCAGTTGACATATGAAGATAATTTGGAGCCTCCCATAGGAAACCAGTACAACGGTTCAGCTGTAGCTATACAGCAAGGAAAAGAACATGAAACTGTGGCAACTATGACATTGTCAATGTTGAAGAGTGACAACCCAGTGATTTATCATATGAAAAGCAATAGATGACACAAGGTGAAAGTGAAGAGAACATGGCACACCAATAAGCTTTGGAACCTTCTATAGAATGCCTGCAGGAAACTGGGAACAAAGAATGTTCCCTCAATTTTGAAGAAAATGATCTAAGAGGAGTGTTGCTTGATTTAATAGAGATGGCTAGATATATTAAGATCAATGAAAGAAATAGACTGCAGAAGGTCAATAAAACCCAGAAAGATAGAAGTTTGAAAAAACAAATGAACACAGTAATTAGGACTGTACATAGAGATTTATGCAACATAACATCAGTAAATAGGATACATTACTGTACAGCCAAATTAATAACAGATAAAGTCCTACCACAAGAACACAAGGTAATAAAGGAAAGGACGGGGAGAAATTGAATGCCATCATGGAAGTGTCAAATAGAGAAAACAATAAAGCAATTAAGACAAGAAGTGTCACTGTTTGAAGGGTATAGAGGAGGGAACAGATTAACAAAAATATTCAGAAATATAGACATGATAAAAGCAATGTGCAGTACTATGAAGGATCAGGATTTATCATGCACTATCGCAAATAATAAACTAAAATATCAGCACAGGTAGAACAACTTAGAAGATACACAAATAAATATAAAGGAAATGTACAAAATGAGCAATTTATCGATGACTCAAAAATGTTTGATAGAGAATTGGGAGACAAGGTAAAAAGAATTGAAAGGCCACCAAAAAAAGAAGAAATAGATACATTTTGGGAAAATATTTATGAAGATCCTGTGGAACATAACAAAGATGCTAAATGGATAGAAGAAGTAAAAGAAAGAATAAGAAGTTCAAATGTACAGGATATGAAATGGGATGAAGTTAACAACCAGAGAGATTAAAACAAAGTTAAGAAAAGCCTTTAATCAGAAAATCCCAGGCCCAGATGCAGTACCTAACTTCTGGCTAAAAGTATTACCATCTTTGCATGACGATTTAGCCATGCGTAAGAACTATTTATATGCACACCCCTAACGGACACCAGCCTGGCTAACAGGAAAAACAATGCTTCTACTTGAGTGAACCTGCAAACTACCCTAAAAACTATAGACCAATAACTTGCCTTCAAATGACATATAAACTGTACACTGGAATTAATGTTGGCAGAGTTTTTAGTCATTTAGAAGAAAACTCAATTATGGCAATAGAACAAAAGGATAATAAAAGAAAATCATATGGAATAAGGGATCATTTGTTTTTAAATAAAGTCATAGTGGAGAACTGTAAAAAGGGGAAAAATCTAAGTATGGCATGGATAGACTACAATAAAGCATTTGACAGTATCCCACATTCATGGATAAAAGAGTGCTTACAAATGTATAAGATATACCCTACGCTGATAAACTACATCACAGCGACCATGAAACAATGGCAAACCACTTTGCAGTTAAGCCATGATAAAGGACAAATTATTTTTCCAGGGATAAGGATCCAAAGGGGGATTTTCTATGGTAACTCTCTGTCACCACTGGTCTTTTGCCTTGGCCTTAACCCATAATTTGGCTCCCAGAATGCAACAAAGTATAAACACTTCTTATCTTCTCTTTGTCGATGATTTAAAAATGTAAACTTCATCAGATGAGGAACTGACACCACAATTGCAAGTCGTCAAAACTTTTTCTGATGATACAAGAATGTCATTTGGATTTAATAAATGTGCGAAAGCAACCTTTAAAGCAGGAAAACTGCTGAGGCATGAAAACATCAAGTTGGGACAAGAATGTGATATAAAAGAGCTTGAGCTAGAGGGAATGTATAAATACTTGGGAACTGATGAAGGATCAACAGTAAAACATGAACAAATGTGAATAAAACTCAGTAAGGAATACTTTAGAAAACTTAAAATTAATCATGAAAACAGCATTGACATCTAGGGACAAAGTTCAAGCTATAAACCAATTTGCTCTTCCTGTCCTAACATATAGTTTTTGGAGTGAATGACTGGCCCCAAAAGTTGTTGGATAGATTAGATTAGAGAACAATAAGGATGCTTCATGTACATCAAATGATTTATAAAAGTCAATGCATACCAAAATTATATATTCCCTTTCCCTAAGGAGGTATGTGCCTCCTTGAAATTAATCACATGTATAGATCTGCAATTATGGGACTGCATACATATCTGCTGACCTCAGAAGACCCAAAACTAATGAAAGTTTTGAAACATGAGGAGAATAAATCTAATGTGACTTCCTTGCTTAGTCTAGCAGAACCATATCGGCATCAAGTAGGAATGGAAATTAAACCAGAAATAGATAAACATCAGGCAGCAACTGAATGTACCAAAAACCAAAATAAATAATATAAGGTGAAGGATCAGATGAGAAGGCAGGAGATGTGGAAAATGCATAAATATAGTTGAAAGTATAAAAACTGGAACAACCTCATGTTGATCAGGATCGAACACAGGAATGGTTTAGGAGAGGCAAATTTAAACCAAAAGATGAAAGGTTAATATTGGCGGCCCAGGATAGTGGACAAAGTACATTGAACTTGTGGCGGAAACAGACATATGTAGGTTTTGTAAAACAGAATTGTAAACAGTTGCACACCTTGTTACTGGTTGTGACATACTAATGGCAGGAGGACTGTATACTGAAAGGCATGATACTGTGGCAAGACTGTTGCACTGGGGATTGTGCAAACAGTCTAATTCTGAAGTAGCTGAAAAACACTGGAAGCATGAACCACAAAGCATCATAGAAAATGATGAAGTCTACATCACATGCAATCACCCATTACCAACAGTTCAAAAGCTAGATGTGGGAAAACCAGATATAGTGATCCATGAAAAGAAGACAAAAGTAGCATTGATCATTGAAATCACTGCACCCAGTGACTACAGTGTCTTGCATACAGAGAGACACAGAGTCATAAAATACCAGGATTTGCAGGAAGAAATGAGCAATGTGGAAGAAAGACACCCAGACAGTTCTAAATAGTAGGAGGAACAGGTCTTATAAAAAGAATCTACAATCACATTTATTTATGATACTAACACATGTAAATCCATATGAATTGCAGAAGGAGTTGTTACTGGGCACATTACGGGTGCTGTGAGGAGCACTTCTAGCTAACATCAAAGATTGAAACAATACTAATTTCATAAACTTTAATCATACTTAGTCTTAGGAGTGGCGTCCATTCCTGTCATGGTATTAAAAACCCAAAAGATTTGGAGAAATTAAAAACTAGGAATTAACCAACATGTCACTAGATGTGTAGCCAACTGGCTCACCAACAGAACACATGTAGTCAAAGTCAGGGATTCCACCTATACTAGTAGACCAGTTACCAGTTGTGTACTATGAGGATCTGTGCCGGGCCCCCTACTGCTTGGAATCTATTTCTCAGAAGTCCAGGTAAAAATAGATGACCTGTGAATTACCAGATTTGCTGATGACTGCAAACTCTGTGCAATCATTGAGTTCCCCAATGATGCTGACATACTACAAAAAGGACTTACACAGACAAATGACTGGTGCCAAAGCCATGGACTTAAGCTAAATGCAAAAAAAGCATTATCACCCATTTCAGCAAAGGGGAAGACCCTGCAAATTACAATATTAACAGTACCCCCCTAGCTCAAACCAAGTGGTGAGAGATTTGAGAACGTAAGTGGATAGCAACCTTAACTTCAATCACCATGTGTCCAAAGTGGTAAGGAAGGCCTTCTATGTTGCACATCTCATAAGTAAGGGCATTGCATCCAGAGCTAAGGATGTTATTACTCCCCTGTACTCTTCCATTATCAGACCACTCAGAGTACAATGGTCCCCTCTGTACTTACCTCACCAGACACCTGCAGCCGCTGGAGAGACCTCATAGGTTTCTCACCAAGAAAATTCAGGGCCTTCAACACATGACCTACATGGACAGACTGAAGGCCCTGCCACTGTACTCTGTATATTATAGGCTGCTGAGAGGTGACTTGTGCCTGTTATACACAGCAGTCTTGGACTGTTTCCTAATGGAAATCCTGCACATCTGCAAGTCAAATGGGACAAGGTAAGCTGACTCTAGGAATCTTAACCTAGCTGCGACATTAACAGGACATGCTGAAGAAACAGATACTGCCACTCCTCTAGAACAAACTCCCAGTTCATGTAAAACAGAGCACCTCAGTGGCCCTATTTAAACATAACTTAAACAACTGGATTGGAGACTGTAAATTTACCCCGGGGTGTCACCTATGTCCCTCTTGGATAAGGGCAGTCAGTGCTGATCATAGACTCACACTGCAAATATAGACCATGCAACTTGGTTAAAAAGGGAATAGGGCTATAACATGGCTAGGCCTATAAAGGTTTTAAGGCCAAAGGCCTGGTAACCTGCTATGAACTTATGAATCTATAAAATACTTCACTTCTGTAGGAAAATAGACAGCTATGTTTATTGCTACCGACTGCTTTAACTGTTTCCTACACTTGTCACCTGGCATGCTTGCTAGACTAATTTATTTTTTGATAACTAGAATTCATGTCCTGTTAATCTTTTTTCTTCTGGAATTTGAATGGATTCTTCTTTTATAATTTGGGTAGACATTTTACTGTTTAAATACTTATGGGGATGTTGAGAAAATGTGAAGAATAGGTTCAGCACAATCTCAGATGTGGAAGTTTCTCATCCAGATCATGAAGACAGCTATGGTGCATGGTATCTGCACACACACACACACACACACACACACACACACACACACACACACACACACACACACACACACACACACACACACACACACACACACACACACACACACACACACACACACACACACACACAGCCTCTTCACAATTAAACCTTGTTATAATCTAGTAGAAGAAGAAGGCATTCAAGCAAAGTGTGCTCCCAGTGTACAGTTACACCTCCCTGGTATCTCCATTATATGCCAGAGAAAATGTGATGAAGTCTTTGTAGAGTGAAAAAAAGTTGTGTGAATCATTTTCCATGACAATATGATCAAACTGGAGTTAACTCATATTTTAGCCTTTCTCCACATGTAAAATTGAGCTCAAGTGGATGAGCCAGCCTAATCCAAAAGTCTGCGGTCAGAGTTAACATCATGTTTCAGATTATTTTCTGCTATGTTGGTGAACATCTTTCTATCCATATAAGGACTAATTATGACTTCCCAAGGCATTGTCTCAGATTAAAATATCCTTATCACGATGAAAGCTAACCACTTTTATTTTGTTTTCCAAGCACACATCATTTGCAACTCAATTGCGATCACTTAAATTGGCTTGTTATTTTGGGGTCCTATTGAAATTTCAGCACTTGAAATGCCAAATGATAACAAGTGAGGAAAAAAAAATCAAAAATGCAAGAAAACAGTGAATTTAGAACATATCTCTTTTCCTTTAAACTTGCCATCCTGCACCCTCTGATGTGCCGTACAGACTTACATATACTAACTCCCAGATCGCCATACCTCAGGGAAAATGGAATATTCTGAGAAATGGCCATCTCACACTTAGCATATGTAAGTCCATTTTTTCTGTTATTCTATCTCAGTGTTTTAGGGCTCAGTCTAGAAGGTCCTGATATTTTAAATGGTTATTGTTATTTTTTTTAATTAAGTATCCTGACTTGTTTTTCAGATTTACTAGACTAAGAAGAGGGTGAAATAGATTATCTTGACTACTTGGTGCAAGGCTGCAAAGTCAAAACTTACTTATAGCCCCTAATGTGTAAAAAAAAAAAAAAGGACAAGGTTAATGTTGCTTTTTTTAGGGGGGTGCAAGTTGACATAATTGCTCTTGATAACATGTTTTCAACTTGAAAGTTGTTTTTTTATTTTTGTTCCTCTTTTTTGCTGGTTAACTCTCAGATGCATTAACACTTGTTGAGGGGTTGAGATAAGTGCCAATTAAACCAGTGGTCTCCAACCTTTTTTGCACCATGGACTGGTTTCATGTAAGACAATTTTCCAGGGACCCTCAACTGTGTGTGCATAATGAACAAGCAAAAATGCTGCCCAACAGGGTGTGTGTTAATGTGTAATTAACACCCACCCAGGGGGTATTATGAGGCCTGACACTGCAGGCAGAGGACCTCTATACCCCTGGAAGGGCATTAATTACACATTAACACATACCCTGGAGGGCATTTTTGCACTTAAAGAATGGGATCTCTGTAACATTGTAGTGTTGTACTTGCTTATTTATTTTAAGTATTATATTATTTTATATATATCTATTTTTGATGTGAAATAGATCCTCCAGCTAATGTTTCAAACTTGTTGTAGTATATGTTAATGGTATTGGAGGAGGAAGCATTTTACATCCAGAATATAACACTTAAAAATATCCAGGCATTTACTTAAATTTTTGGTCCCTTACTCCTAATGCATTTAGTTTGTTGCCAGTTATTGGAGATTGAAGTTAATAATGGCATACATTTGAATTTCAGACTATTATTTTCTTCAGAAAAATCATACTAACACAAATCCTTTTATTTAAACAAGTTGGTAATTTTATAAGTGGAGGAATTATAATCTGTTCTTATTTTTGAGCCTCTGTTCCCCCTTTATTTTTAGGGTTTATCTAGATTTCATCAACTGAAAGGTCCAGAGATATGCAAACCTCCTTACTGTCACTCTCACTCATTCTCTCACCCATACCTTTGTTTCAGAAAATGTATGCTAACACAAATCCTAATAATCAAGTAAAATATGTTCCTTTTTGATCCATTGTCCCCCATTTATTTTAGGTTTATCCAGATATCATGAGCTAAGAGTCAGCAAAGCATACCTTGCAGCTGTCATGATTTTTGCAGAATGTCCAGATTTTTGGCACTTTTATTTGGTCCCATCTTTATAAAATTTGTAGTTTTCTGGCAAATGACTGGGGACTAAAGTCATTAAAATAATTATAGACATTTGGGTTTCTGATTATATACTGTTCAGATAATACATGCTAATGGAAACACTGTTGTTCTAGCAACTTTCTAAGTTTATAAAAGCAACATTTAAAATCTGTTTTATTTTTGGTCATTTGTTCACCATTATTTGTGGCTCTTTCCAGATTTCTTGTGCGGAGAGGTTGAGAGGTATAGTTGAGAGGTACGCAAACCTCTTAACTGATGCTGCTGCTGCCAGGGATCACTCTCACTCTTCAGTCTCTGTCTGTCTCTCTCTCACACACACACACAAATGCACACAGACACACACGCACACACACAAACACTATTTTTCAGTTTCTTATTTTACACTTGCTAAACAGCAGAAGCGTTGGTAAGTGAGTGTAAAATAGCTCATTTGATCTCACTGTTCACTCTGTCTCATACATGCATACACATTCTCTTCTGCTTTCACATACGCACACACACACACACACACACACACACACACACACACACACACACACACACACACACACACACACACACACACACACACACACACACACACACACACACATACACACACACACACACACACACACACACATATACATTCTGCTTTCATGCATGCATTCGCTCGCACACACAGACAGAAACATAAATGCACTCATACATATACATGAGCACATACATTTTATTCTGAACAGTTGGGCACCCAACATAAAAAGTGTTTTATTTTTTCTGTGAGGCCCAGTCAAATGATCCATAGCTCAGTATTGGTCCACAGCCTGGTGGTTGGGGACCACTAAATTAGATGAGTGCTGGGGGCCATGGTTGTTGGCTTGGCAACAGCTCTCATTGGCAAATGTGTTTTTTATCTTAATGAACCCATTTTGCTCATCATGGATGAGAGGAAGGAATGGATGTAGACTGTCTAGCCACCATGTACAACTTGTGATCTGTATTGGCAAAAATTTGGATCTGTGAAATACATCATGCATTGGTTCCCTGCCAGTTTAGATAAGAGTGAAATATATGCTTCTTTCTATGAACGAAAGCTGTCCTATATATAATGACAGAGCATTGAACAAGTCTTTATAGGGGGGTTATTAGAATGACAAGAGCATCATTGTCTCTCTCACTATGGAAGGCTGCACATCACCCTAATGTTAAATTCCCTTACACTCAACCTGCTATACCTAAGAGTATTCCCTCTTCATTACAGTAGATTAGAAGTCAACACCTTGAACTGAATGTTACATTCCAGTAACCACTGAGCTTTAGTATTAGAACAAGCTTTCCTTTGGGTTAATTGCTGGGAAAACACCTTTGATAAAATAGCATTCACAACATGGAATCTAACAAGAAAGTATTTCAGGAGGAATATTCAACAGAGTATAAGGGACAATGGAATACAGGAATACTTATACTAATTGCTAGATGAGCCCCAATAGTGAGGAGAAAAGATAATAATGGTAGATTTGTGTTAGCAAGATGTTGCTGGCAAGAAGATTATGCTGCCATGTATTTATATTCCACCTAAAACTGCTATTATGGAGCTTAAAAAAATTGTGAGAAATTATCAGTTCTCAACAGGGAATATTATTGGCGGTGACTAGTACTTGATTTTCAACAGTGAAGATGCATCTAGGGGACCTGGAAGAGAAAATATAATAAAAGAGGGTAGATTTCTGAAGAAATTTATGAAACGTTTTGGTATGGAAGATGTGAATTCAGTAGTAGGAACTCCGAGTGAATTTAAATATTATTTTCCAAGGTACGTTAACTGGGCTGAACAGAGATAAAATTTTAAAATGAACATGTGAATTTAATTGAAAGCTTCAACACATATCCAATAACTATTTCAGGTCATGTACCGATAACAACTACAATAAAAATGCAAGGCAACAAAGTATAAATGAGAAACTGGTGCTTCCCCATCTACCTGTTCAAAATAGAAGAATTTAAGGAATGGGTAGTAGACATGCTTTGAGCGCTATTAGGGATAATACTAAAGTTCTTCACAAGTTATAGCTAGCGAGTAGGATTAAATGAAAATGGAGGTTAAAAAAATATGGTAGGAATAAAAATAAAAAGAGATATGTTTAAGAAGTAATAAAAATGATTTAGATGGGCTGACCAATGTTAAGGTACAGCAGAGTAAGGAGGAGATCACAGAACAAGAACAGGCGCAAATGCAGAATGACAAAGAAAAAAATAAGGGAGTATCTTGATAAATGCATGAGTTAAGAAAATTTCTGTTAAGCAACTCATCATCCTCCTCCTCCTCCTCCTCATAATCATCATCAGTCCCCCCATCCCATTTTTCTACATGGAGTCGGGGTATTGTGTTAACTGTTGCCAACTCTCTCAATTCAGTGCCACACTCCTGCCTTCTTTGACACTCATGCCTGGCTGTCGCAGATCTTCTTTCACACAATTCATCCACCTCTTTTCTGGACATCCTCGCTTCCTCTTACCTTCTTCCTATCTGTCCCAAATCTTCCTCCCACATTGTCTTCTGTTTTTCTACTCATGTGCCCAAACCACCGTAATCTGTTCTCTTTGATCTTTTCTGCAATTGCAGCTACTTTGGCTTCTGCTCTTATGTCCTCATTTCTTCGTTTGTCCTACAGTATGCATCCTTCCACCTTTCTCAGGCACGTCATTTCCATCACCTCTAGCTTCTTCAACTTTTCTGCCTTTACTGCCCAGGTTTCTGTACCATACAATAGTACTGGTTGCACCACTGTCTTGTACACCTTACCTTTCAGCTTCTTTGGCATTCTTCTGTCATAGACTACACCTGATACTCTATGCCAGTTGGCTGCAGCCCCCCTGATCCTTGCTTTGACCTCTTCATTCAGACTACCCTTCTCTTCACCCACCCCCCAGATACTTGAAGCTCTTTACCTGTTCTACTATCTTCCCTTCTATATCTATTCTCAGCTTCTTCTGATTTTCCCAATTTGCTGCCATTACCACTGTCTTATCTGTGCTTAGTTTCAGCCCATATGCCTTCACATTTGCATTCCATTCTCCTATCCTTTGCTGAAGTTCTAGCTCAGAGTCTGCTTGTACTGCCACAGTGTCTGCATACAGCAGCTTTGTTGATTTGTCCCCTTCAACCTGTTTTCTAATGTAGTCCATCACCAGTATGAACAGTAGTGGGCTCAGAGCTGAACCCTGGTGTACACCCACTCCCACTGGGAACCCCTCTGTGAGGTAGAACACTGTTCATACTTGAGTCACTGGGTCCTTGTACACAGCCTGCACTAATTCTACCAATGTTTCTGGGACTTCAAACCACTGCAGTGCTGCCCAGATTAGCTTTCTTGGGACCTTGTCATATGCTTTCTCCAAGTTTAGGAATGCCCAGTTGGACTCTCTCGTCATCTCTAGCTTCTTCTAAAGTAGCTCTCTCAGTGCAAACATCAGGTCAATTGTGCTGCATCCTGATCCGAATCTGAATTGCTCATCTCCCATCTTGCATTCTACTTCTCTGTGCATCCGTTTATCAATCACCTTCTCCAGAACTTTCATGCAATGTGGCAGGAGTTTGATGCCTCTGTACTGCCCACAGTTGTGGATGTCTCCTTTGTTCTTGTACACTGGTGCAAGTATGCTTATTCTCCAGTCATCTGGGATACGCCTTCCTCTCCACACTGGTATTTCTCCCCTATCTCACCCAGCATCTTTATCACATCTGCCGTGACCTCATTTGAGCCTACTTACTTCAAGGACTTTATCTTCCTTAGTGCTGTTCTTATTTCTTCTAAGGTGGGCTCCTCCTCTACTCTCATTGTAGGCTGTTTCTGGGGCAGTACAGCTTCTGTGGGGTTTTCTTCATTTAGAAGCTGCTGGAAATACTCTTTCCATCTGTCTTTGACGTCCTGTGGACTGGTTAGCAGGTTGTTGCTGGCATCCCTTATGAAGAGTGTTTGACTATCTTCATCTTTTTGTCTTTGCCTTGCAACCTGATATAGTTTCTTTGTGCCCCTTACTGAGTCACTTTCCAGAAGTTGGTAGAGTGCCTCCGATGCCCTATTCTTTGCTATTGCAACTTCTTTCTTAGCTTCTTTGTTAGCCAACCAGTAGTCCTTCCTAGCTTGCTCAGTATTTTCTATCTCCCACTTCTTCCTGCACTCCTTCTTTCTTTTGATGACTTCATGGACTTCTGCATTCCAACACCAGCTTCTCTTATGTACCTTATTTCCATACCTGGCTTGGCCACATATCTTTTCTGTAGTCCTAACACATGCTGTTTTTAGGTGCTGACACTCTTCTTCAACTCCACTTATTTTCTCCTCATCTTGGGGTGCTAGAGTCCTGAGTAATTCCTTGAACTGCTGTACTTTCTCTCCAGTCAGCTTCCAGGTCTTCAGTCTGGTCTCTGTTGACCTTAGAGCCTTGTCTGACCACTGCTTGCAGCTGACTGTAGCAACTAGTGGTTTATGCTGTGGGCCGACTGTTTCACTGGGGATGACTTTGCCATCATGGATTCTACCCAAGTGCCTTTTCGTGACTAGGAGGAAGTCCACCTGAGTTGCATGTTGGCCACTCTTGTAGGTGACCTAGTGACTGTCACTCTTTCTGAACCATGTGCTGGCTACTATCAAGGCATTTGTCAGACAGAAGTCTAGAACGGCTTCTCCTTCTTTATTCCTGTTGCCCCACCCATGTGGACCAAGGCAGTTCTCATATCCTGTTCTGTCTGTCCAGATATGTGCATTCAATATCAACATCAATTCATGTTGTCCTGCTTTATCTAGTAGGTCCTGCAGCTGCAGTTGGAATGCACTCTTTTCCCTCACTATCACAACCCTGTTGTGGGGCATAGGCTGAGATTATGAATACTGCCCTATCATTACACTGGAGTCTGATTGGCATGAGTCTGTCATTAATTCTGATGATATCCCTCACTGCCTTCTGAAGCCTCTCTCTCACCACAATTCCTACACCATTTCTAGCCTGTCCCCCACCTGAGTAGTAGAGTCTGGATCCCAAGCCAAGTGGCTTTGTTGCACTGCCCTTCCATCTCATCTCTTGGATACATAGGATGTCCAGCCTTCTCCGTATCATGTCATTCACTTACAAGCTGCATCCTGTCAGTGAACCTACATTAAGCGTAGCGATTCTCAGTTCATGTTTGGCAAGTTGGTTGGTTTTATGTTCAGCTTTCTGTTAAGCAACTTTTTTTTGATCATTTCCGAGCACAAAAACTTTTTTTTTGCACAATGACATAGGTAACAGAAAGTAGGAACAGTTATTGCTAAACTTAGGAAGCCTATAACTTGAAAACTAAACAAAGATCCTATAGCGGTATTAGAGATATTCTGGAAATTTTATGAAAAATTGTATAAAGCAGAGGAATGTGGAATTCCAGAAAAAGCACAAATGGAAATATTTATGGAAGACTTAGGCATGCCAATGTCAGAGGTAGATGACGCTCAACAATTAACAGTTAAAATAGGAGAAGATGAGAAAAAATGTCGATGTATAATCAATCTGTAGAAAAGACTCCAGGAATAGATGGCATTCCTGAGGAAGCTTAGAAGCTAGGTGGGAAGAAAGTGATAAAAATCTGGAAGGTTTTGTTTATCATTATTTTAAAAGGAGGGGAAGCACCAACATCCTGGAAGAAACCTGTGGTGGCTGTAATACCTAAAGACAGTAAAGACCCACTAGATCCAGTTTCATATAGGCCCATTTCAATTATAAATCATTAGTATAAAGTATTTATGTCTATAATAGCTAAAACAGTGGCAAAGGTGTTGAAAAAATTGATATATATCGATGAATGTTGTTTTGTGGATGGGAGGCAAAGATTTGACAACATTAATAGAACAATTATGATCCAAAGGGAAGCAGAATGTAAGACAATACTGCTGTTAATGGTGGGTCTTGATGCAGGGAAAGCATTCAACAGAGTAACCTGGGATTTTATGAGTAGGGCAATGGAAGCATTTGCATTCTCTTATACAAATATAAGGTTAAGTAGGGGGATAGATGATAGATCAACAGCAAAATTAATATGGGAAGGTTCCTCTCTTGTAAGCTGTGTCTGAACAGAGAGCCAAGCAGGGTTGTCCTCTTTCTCCTTTGTTATCTGCATTATATTTAGAGTCATAGGCAAAGAAAATAAGGGACCCAAAAATTCAAGGATATAATTGGTATAGTAATTAAGAAATGTTGTATTTATTTATTTAACATACTAGGAAAAGTCTGACTTGGAACAAAGCCAATTTTCAGCGGAGACCCAGGTAGAAGCACTCTAGACATGTGTCTTTGTAACATGAGAGGAAACAAGAGTACCTGGAGAAAACCCACACGAATGCAAAGATGATATGCAGACTCTGCACAGAAGGCACTCTAGCTGAGAATTAAACCAGAGAACATTTTGCTGTGAGGTGACAACACTACTGCTGCACCACTGCACGTACAAATTGCCGATAATATTATTCTGTACATGATAAAACCAGAAAAGTACATCTCAGTCTTGCGTATCATTCTGAGACAGTTTCAAGTCTTTTTGAGATATAAAATGAATTAAGACAAAGCAAAGAATATAGCTGTAAACTATGCACCCACAAATTAATTGGTTAAGCAATACCTATATTTATGGGAACATGATAAAATGAAGTATTTACAATTATGGGTTAAACAGGAATCTGTTTTGACCGCTAAGGAGATGTGGAAATACAAAAAACTGAAAAGCTGAAAGCTTTTGTTTAATGATATAGATAGTGAGACAGAGGCAGTGAAAATGTTTTAAGTCCCTTCAGTTTTATATATAGGTGAGGCTTATTTTATCAGCCAGAGAAAAAGTTAACAGTAATTAATAAAGAGTTGACTGATTTTATCTAGGAGGGGAAGAGGGCAGGGGTCAAGTGGGATAAGTTGATCCTTCCAAAAGAACAAGATGGTTTAGGATTACCTGATGTGAATAGATATTTTAGAGCTACACATTTAAGGCTCATATACATAACACACAGAAAGCTACACTTTAAAGTGGAAAATTATGATGAAGAAACAGGTGGGAAACTCAAGTAATAAAGAGAGAGTATAATTTTGGATGTAGATCCTTAAGGAGAACAACAACAGCAAGACAGAATATTAAATTTTAAAGTTGCTGAAAATATTCTAAGAGAACCAAGCCTATATGAGAATTGAAAAAGGAGATGATAGGAATGACTGTAATTAGAGGTACAGAGTATAGGCAAAAGGAGGCTGAAATTCACTAGACAAAAATGGCAAATGAATCAAGGTATTTGCAGCAAATAACTAGATATAGCCAGCATTAGGAACCAGCGAAACCCACAGTCACATGGGGCCCCCCAGTTGACTTTCTGTTTCAGAAGGCACCAGGGGAAAGCAATAGCACTGGCTGGCTGTGGGATAGAGAATGTGCAAATGCATTTATGAAACTGGTAACAATGGCAGGCTTATTTGGACATCTGCTTCTGTTCCATGTTTTTCAATATTAACAGTATGGAACTGTGGGAATGTCATTGTGAAGCAGCAATCTTTCAGGTGCAAAAGATGGACCTGATTGGTTGCAGAATTACTTGTCATGCGTTTCCATACTTCCATGCATAATGGGTAATAAACAAACGAGAGAATGGAAGGGATGAAATGCTAACATCTGGCATTACTAGTGGTGTAAACAATGAATCAAAACACCAAAGGGCGGAAGTAGGTAGAACACCATCAAATTAAAGTATCACTGCACAGAGAAAAAAACTTTAAATTAGTATCACATAAATCTGTAGTGAAGTGAAAGATTAGAAGACAGATGGGTGAATACCAGGTGCCAGACAATTACACAGAGCGCTCCTGCCAGTAAAGCCTTAGAATGAAAAAAATAATGCTATTTCAAAAGTAAAGAAAAAATACAAAGGGGGTGAAATTAACATAAATTAGTCAATAAGAGTAGAAGCATTTCAAGATAATTAATAAAAATGAAGGCAACCATAAGAAAGCGGTGAATAACACTGACACCAAAAGATGACTAAATTTTAAAAAAGTATAAAATTAAGGAAAATAAGGAATGGACAAGGAAGAATATAAAGAATGTATGAAAGACGTAAAAGTAAAAGCAGTGGTAAGTAGGAAGATGAATGCCCATGTACAGATTTTTCAAAGTAAATATCTGGCACTATAAAAACAATAAGACTAATAATGCTGACCTTAAATGGCTGAGAAAAATACTTAAAAAAGCAGTATGTTTTCAAAGATCAAAGCTAAGCAGCTGAAAAAAAGACTAATACTAAAGGAGTATAAGGATTAATGCTTAAATTCTCAGAAAATGGTATCTTAACTTTGGTTACCAAACAAGTGTATAAATTGCAGTAATAAGAAATTAAGTTGATATATTAATGAAGGTTAACAAAACATGAATGCTGTGCATTACCAGTCCACAGATAAAATATTGTAATGCAGTAAGTACAAATAATATCACAAACTCTATAAAATGCAATATATTGTCCAGCTTCAAATCCAAGAGCAAGGTAGTGATCTTGAAAATGAATAGGCAGAACAATATTAATCATACTGCTTAAATCATTGTGTGTTCAGATCATATTGAGTTATTATTTTCTTAATCTTCCTCACAAATAAACCTCACAGATGTGCATAGAAGGTCACAATAGCTAGCTTGGGGTCTGGGAACTGTGTGGTCATTACTTCTTTAACTTTCTTCACAAACTTCAGTGGTGATCACATAAAGTTGTTATACATTTTGTTGAGGATGAGGCAGTGTGGTCATTATTTTATCTTTTCTCACAAACCTCAGATATGTGTATAGAAAGTCACTATAGTTTGTGTGGGGACTGCATACTGTCTAGGAATAACAAGGTGAAATATAATACTGTCATCATTATTCAGTTTCCTCACAAACATCATACATGTATGCAGGTGGCTATATTGTGGGGGATGGGAAAAGGAGAATGATGTTTATATACACCTGACAGCAACAGATTGAAGTATGTTATGATATTCTATTTTTTTAAAGTTTCCAATGCATAAATCCACTAATGAAAGTAAGGAAGCACAAGCTAGTTCAAGTCGAATCTTCTTTTTTTAATAAAGAAGATTTGACTTGAACTAGCTTGTGCTTACCTATTTTCGTTAGTGGATTTATGCTTCGGAAAGTTTTAAAGTATTTCTATCGCCTGTTATTAGGTGGGATACAAATTATGTTTTTTCTTAGGTGCATGAACTCTAAGGAACTGTAGGGAATCTTAGATCTTCCAAACAGAGAAGTTGCCTCATTATTTTATGTTCTATTTTTTTTCTTTCATTTTTGTCCCAGACTGTTATCAGGGCACACAGAAGGCAGCTCCCTTTTGGAGTAGGGTGTGAAGGCATGCGGTGTGTATGTATGACACCAGCCACTTGAAATACATGACTGTGGCCATTAGTGCCTTTGCTTTCATGCCAATATAATATCACAGGGTTGCACAGAAAGTGACTGCCTTTTTGTTGGGTAGGGTGGTTGGAGTGGCAGGCAATATTCCCAAAGAGGATTTATTTATTTGTTTTCCTTAATTACTGCAAGTCACTATTTTTTCTCAGCTTTGAATATTAAGTGCCTTATTCCAAAATACTTGTTCTCAGTGCAAGGTACCACTTGCACTAAGAACAGGCTAAGAGTAGGTTTTTTAGAATCTGGTCCTTGGTATATGCTTGTTTATAGACAGTCCTTACACCAAAGTAAATCACTTACACTGACAGCACTCTTTTGGAATCTGGCCCAAAGCCGTGGACACAACTTATGTTTTAATTTTATTTTCTTACAGGGAAAAAATAAGACTGAATTCCTTTCCCTACGATTATTGTTCAGGCCATCACTGGAACAAAGCATTGAAAAAATGCTCTAAATTGTACCTCACAGCATCTGCAACCCCATGCCTTCAAAGGGCCTAGCAACCTTCATACGCCTGTTTAATTGTATTATTTTCTACAGAGTTATTGCTGTGCAGTCTTGGTCATTAAAGCTGTGTTGAATTGATGCAAGAAAAAGTAAGTTGACAGCATCACTAAATTTTCTTTATTAGTTCTGAGTTTTTTCAAGCTATCATTGGATGAAAAGAGTCGTTAAAAAACTGAAACTAAAATGCATCTCAGAGCATATGGAAAACAAGACTCCTGGAAAAAAGATGAAGAGTAAAGCAAAATATGAGGAAAGGAAACAAAACATTCTGTATGGTGTGGTGAGGCCAAGATGGAGGAAACAGGGTGTACTGGGATCTGTGTACTGGAGAAAGCAGCTGGCAATAGGAGAATGTTACAGAGCTCTTAATCTAGGGCACCATTCCACCTAAGGCCAAGGCTAGCCTTGTGCATAGGATTGTTGCAATGCATCATCTTTGCAACTAAATGCCAGTAACTGTGAATGTCCCAATGTGAGATGGGTCAGATCTTCCCATACCAGGTAGTTGAATATATTTTCCAGTGCTTTTACTGCAATGGTGTATAATGGGGTGCTGTTGTGCTGCACTCTTGAGTGTGTCATTTTTTAGATGAGATCTTAAACCAATATCACATCTGCCTGAGTTGATGGTAGCTGAAATGGATATAAAAGATTCCATGACACTTACTGAAAAGTGTAGCTGAAGTTCCCTAGTGATGTTGCCAAATTTCCTCTAGTTAATATGAATAGCACCTTGGGTCTCCCATGAAAAGCATCTATTGGTCTTCTGGGATAACCTGGTCAACAAAGTATAAATAAACAGTTGTTGAGGTGCAGAGCCCAGTCATAATGTAAGACCATTATAAATACAGTTCGGTCTGTTTGTACTCCTAAAACTTTTCACCATGAGCTAAAATGCTGTGGGTAGGAGGGGTCACATTGATAGGATGATACATAAATTGGAAGTGCCCAGAGGCCCCCATCTTGATATTTGCATGGGCTCCCAAAATGCTAGCACCAGCCATGTAACTAGAGAGAGAAAGAAAGGTCATAGAGTTGGAAGAGGCCAGAAAGACATTTCGACTGAAGGCTAGAGACTGCCTTCCCTATCAGGTACTGATACCAGAGTATTGGCAAAGAAAAAGGTACAGGGGAACCCTAAGTGAAAGGCCTGCTCTAGTAGAATTTTTAGCTGAATCTAGAAATTATGTTCCTGTTAAAAATGAAATTTAATAGGACATATAAAATGTTGCATGATAACTATAGGAATCATTCACAGGAAATTAGAAAAGATAGAGAAGAAAGACTAGATAATCAATTCACAAGGAAACAATGGGAGGACACCCAAATATACATCAAAGTCTAGAAGATTTAGGATTTTTGCTTGGAAGTGTTAGCATAGATATTTTTGTACCCCAAGCAGACAATTTTTCCTCAGGTAGATGGCAAATGTTGTATGTATGATGGGGAAGAAAGAGGTAACTAGGAACATATTTTTTGGGAGTGTAATGAGTTGGCTGACATTACAAAATATATACAGAATACTCTGTCCAAAATATTGGGTGAGCAAATTGGTGTAACCAAGAAAGTGATTTCTTTTGAGCTGGGATACAGGGTCTCAATTGTCTAGACACAGTAAGGACTTGTTAAGTTTAATTTTGGTGGCTGACAAAAATGGGAAATCAGTGTCTAAACCAACTGTATTTCAAATACTGAATATTGTAACAAAGATAAAAGAAATGGAAATAGGAGCTTTAGAAAAGGTAGGAGCAAATTACATAGAAAAAATGGAAATTTGGGGAACAGGACGTGCATAATGTTTCAGTAGAGTTGCTTTAGAGAAGACAGGAACTGATCAATTTATGTAATGTTGGATCGATGAAAATTTTATATAAAAATATATATGTGATGTATAATGACTGTAACTGTGAACATGTTAATATAGTTTGCTTTTTTTATTAAATGTATGCTTGCTTATGTCTTAAGTGTTTGTTAAAAAAAAAGAAAAAAAGATTATATATCCCTCAGTGAAGGTGGCATTGGCCTCCTTGAAATTGACTGTACATGTAGGTCACTGATTGTCAGATTGCATATTTATTGACTTTGTCAGATCCAAACATACTGAAAGTTGAAAAACATGAACAAAATAAATCTTAAAAAATCTTTACAAAAATGATCTCTTTGCTTAGGTTAGCTGAAGCCTTTAAGGGACAAACTCCAAAACTGGATAAAAAACAGGTGGCAAAAAAGTGTAAAAAGGCAAAAGAAAGAAAGAATACAAAGAATAGGATCAGAAAAAAAGGGAAAGATGAATGGAAAGCTCACAATTATAGCAAGAAGTATAGATGGCTGCTGGTCTCTAGTTGCATATTGACCAGGAGTTGCTGTGCAAATGACTCGAGTAAGGTGAATTTAAACCAAATGATGAAAGGTTAATATGTGAATTATTTTCTTGATGGTTTGCAAAATCTATCAAAAATGTAGGTGTTACAGACAAATGTAGGTTTTGTGGTACAGTGCTAGGAACAGTAATGCATCTTTTTGTAGGGTATGATACACTCATGGCTGAAGTTTGCATACTCAAATACATAACAATGTAGCAATGTTGTTAAACTGGAAACTTTGTAAACATTACAACCCAGAAGCAGCTTTGAGACATCTGAAACACAAACCACAAAGAATTGTTGAAAATGGAGAAGATGAGATTACCCCCATGACAGCAGTTAAGACGGTTGAAGCAGATACTCCAAATACTGTAGTTCACAAGAAAGACAGAAATAGCTTTGATTAATGAAACTGCTATACCCACTGAGTACAATGTCTTTTGAATTGAAAAATGCACATTTGTAAAAAATCAACACTTTTTGCTGAAAATATTTCAATTCTGCATAAATTAAAGCACGGCTGGTGATTCTCTGCTGAGTGAGGAAAGTAAACATGTATTTTTATCTGTGACTGATAGATCTGCTTTCTGTTATACCTACTTCATTTTGGTTTATGTTTTAAGAAATCTACATGGCCTGGTGTTTTTGTTCTATGTGAGAAGTAGACACTTAAATTATCTAGGCTGTACATTTTACGTTTTTATATTGGTTAATTGTCTCTTGAGCGGTACTTAAATACACAGTGAATTTCTAGCCCTTTGTCTTTTGCTGAAAATATTTCAAGCCTGCATAAACTAAAGCACTGCTAGTGACTCCCTGCTGGGTGAGCAAAGTAAACCTTTATTTTTTTGTCTGTGACTGATAGAGCTGCATTCTGATTTATCTACTCCATTTTGTTTTCTGTTTTAAGAAATCTGCTTGGCCTGCTGTTTTTGTTCTGTGTGAGAGGTAGACACTTAAAATATTTAGGCTGCACATTTCACATCTTTTCATTGGTTAATTATCTCTTGAGTGATACTTAAATACACAGTGAATTTCTGTCCCTTTGTCTTTTGCTGAAAAGATTTCAAGCCTTCATAAATTAAAACACTGCTGGTGATTGCCTGCTAGTGTTTTCCAGCCAACCTCCACTTTGTCAACGTGCTTTCTAAATCTGAAGATTTTAAGCTGCCCACTCCTACTGTAAATTGAGCTTAACAAGCTCCTCCCTATCTGCAGCACTGTTGATAATATTGAATTATGTATTTGCCTTTCCTTGTGCTTGTATTGAAAAAGTGCATTTAGCCTCTCATTGTCTGCTCTACTGATTTACTTGATCATTTAATTAATTTTCTAGCTAGCTGTTGGATAAAGTAGCATCTTTTTACACTCTAGCAAGCACTTATTTTTACATCAAGAGGTCAATGGACTTTCCATCTAGTGCACTGGGAGGTAGCCTGGTCTGCTTATGTTGGGAAAGCACTTGAGATTACTGCATCAAGAAAATAAGTATATGTTGTATCTCTATTGCACTTTTTAAATGGTATTGGATCTGATCACTGCTTTTTTTCTGCTTTTCACTGTTCTGGCTGCATATTTTCTGCACTTCTTTTCAACTGTATTTTCAGTCTAGATAGCATACTCTAGATTCAGACCTGCTGAATCTAGCCTGGTTTTCTTACAGTCAAGCACTAAACTACCCATCTTACATTAGGAAAAGCTCCTGTGAACCCTTATGACAAAAGAGTGTGGATCCAGCCTTGCCTGAGCTGGAGATTTCTGGAAGATGGCTCATTGTGTACTTTCCTATTGGTAGATTAGCTTAAACTGTTTAATTTCACCCATATTTAAGCCTTAGATTTGTCCCTTACTGCATATATGTAATGAGGGTTAGCTGTGCCCTGTATATATGCAAACATCTTAAAAAACAATTTTTCCCTAGACAACTGTCAGTGGAACTTTCACAAGCTTCTCTATTGCAATAAATGCAACTTAGTTCCGCACTGAGCAGTGTTGCCACAACTATCATCCATAACCCTCAATTTAACAACCCTTGATAGTCACGTGCAAAAACTTTTCAATCTAGCCCACTCCTTAGCTTGATAGTCCATGCACAAAAACTGGTCAATCTAATACACTCATTTCCCTAATAGCTTATACGGTAAAACCTGCTATAATGGACAGACAGTTCCCATTATTTCTCAGGCCAGCCTGATTGACATGGGAATACTGAGGTAATGTAGTAACTGCCTCATCTATACTGACGACTGCTTACTCCGAGAGTAAACAAATATCCTATGTGTGAGATACAAGTACACTATGAAATTGGAATCACTTCTCTCATATAACAGTAAACTGGATACCAAACACATTGTCAGTCCACTCTTCACCTCTCACATAAACTAAAAACACAACGCATCAACCTACACACATGGAGGTACTCACTAGAAGCCTACCAAAAGTTCAGAGACCTCCCAAATGTAAACAAAGTGCACATACTGTTATCCAAATAAAAAACACTGCATATAATAACACGTACAAATGTGTCTCAACAAATAAGCCCCTAACGAAAAACACCTCCAAACCATATGTCCTGTTCATAGGTAACTCCATAGTGAGACACACAGATGTTCCCCTCACCAGGCTGGATAAGGAAAAGGTCACAGTTAGCTGCCTGTCAGTTGCCAGAATCCATCAGATCATGCATGCAATCAAGTGACTCAACACAAAGAACTGTTATGACTCAGTCATAGTTTCTGTTGGGGTGAGTGACTTGAGATGTACCTCTCTGGATTATATGAAGAGAGACATGACGGAGCTCTCAGACTGTGTGTTCCAGGTAGGTATGAGCCTAGCCCTAAACAGCATTCTCCCTTTTCCCAGGATGATGCCACAGTATAAACAAAAAATGACCCCCTTCAACAATTTGCTTGGCTTCTAGTGTCAGTCCAGAGGGATCCAGTATCTGTCAGCCTGGGATAACATGGTCGACAGGCCACGCTGCTTTACTAGAGATGGTCTGCACTTGTCTCCTCTAGGCTTTTAGATACTGGTAAATGTGCTTGCCTCTCCCTTAGAGCCTTTTTTAGGAAATGTCAAAACAACAAATTTCCAATGTAAAAAAATCCAAGAGGCAAAATCAAGGTTCTGCTACTTTATGCTAGAAATTCAAACATGAAGCTGCACTCCCTGGAAGCAATCCTCACCTTGAAAGATGCTGATGTCTGTGCAATCACTGAGACATGGTTCAAGACTGCAAGAGCACCCTGGCCGTGCAAGGCTGCAATGCCTTCCACACATTCAGACCTCAAAATAAGCATGAAAAAAACAAAGGTGAAGGGGTATCCATCTTCAATAAAGCCAAGAACACCTCAAACCTGGTCAAATACTATGACTCTCTCAAAATACTCCATGTCCAATTAACTCTAGGTAAAATACCCTATCACATTATTGCTAGCTATAGATCCCCCACCATGAACCAAGAAAAGCACACTGCATACCTGGACTTACTGGAATCACTCTCCATACAGTCCAACACTTTAGTCATGGGTGATTCCAACTATCCTTACTTCAACTGGATGACATGTACAAGTGCAAACATGCTTGTCCAGAGATTCCTGGACTTTGTTAATTCAAATGCTCTGGAACAGATAGTCTTCACCCCCACAAGGGGCTTGAATGTCCTAGACATAGCACTCACCAAGTAGGGGAGTCATTATACTCTTCCCCTGTGTGATGTCTTTCTTTGTACAATTAGACCATAAATCTGTCTCATTCAAAGTAACTATTGGACCCGACACCCTCACAAGAGCAAAAAAAAAAAAAGAACTTTACCAAAGCTAACTTCAGATTATTAAGGTGTACTCAGATGCCCTGTACAAACACTTATGAGGCTGTATAGAATCGGCTGTACCTGACTGGATCAAAACTAGGTCCTCCCAAAAAATGCTCCCATGGTGGACCTCAAATATAAACAGGTTATATAACAAAAGGAAGAAACTGATGTCTAAGAATAAGAGGGAACTGACTGAGCAGAGTAAGAATTTCCTCCTCAGCTTGAACAAGCAAATCAGAAATCTCAAGAAATCCTCTAAAGCTGAGTATGAAACTAAAATAGCATCCCTAGATAAGGATAATCATAAGGTATTCTTTAATTATGCCAACAACCTAAAAGGGAATGCCCAGCTTTGTACAGAACTAGTAATAGATGGTACCACTCATACTGCACTGGAGGAAATCACCAACCTGTTAGCTGACAGATTTCATGCAAACTTCAAGTCCTGGTCCGACTGTTCATAGACCCAAAACTTATCCAACACCAGTCCTCTGCCTAGTATCTCTAGAGATCAGGTCTTATATGTGCTCACAAAGGCCAAAAACACTGCCTCAATGGCATTAGATAACATCCCAGGATGCTTATTAACCAATGTAAAAAAGGACATAGCAGACTCACTTAGCTTTCTGTTTAACAATAGCCTGAGAACTAGCTTTGTTCCAGCAGCATGGAGAACAGCAGCAGTCATCCCCTTGCACAAAGGGGGGGGGGCATCAACAGACCTTAGGAACTATAGACTCATAAATCTAACCTGTCTTATCTGCAAGGCCATGGAAAGAATCATCATGGACATTATCAATAAGGACATTGGTGAGCTAAAACTCTAAACCCAACCCAATTTGGCTTCATTAAAGGTAGATCATGCTTAGGAAACCTGATGTATTTCTTTGAGAAAGTAACCAAAGCCCTTGATTAAGGTAAGGCAGTGCATACAACCTCTCTTGACCTGACCAAGGCTTTTGACAAAATCCCTCACTCAGGTATCATTGAAAAAATCTCTAAGTTAGAGAATAAACCTTATGTTACCAGATGGGTAGCCAATTGACACACGAGGAGAACACATACTGTCAAAGTTGGTGATTCTACCTCTACCAGTAGGCCCATCACCAGTGGCATACTTCAAGGTCCTCTGCTGGATACTTTACTGTTTGAAATCTACTTCTTGGACATCTAGGCTAAATTAGACTGCCTTTGGCTTACCATGTTCACTAATGTTTGCAAACTGAGTGCAATCATTGAGTTCCCCAATGATATTACCATACTACAGGAAGTGATAACACAGACAAATGACTGGTGCCAAAGCCACAGTCGAAAACTAAATGCAAAAAAGTGCATTATTATTCCATTTGGCAAAGCAGAATTCCCTGCTAATAACAGTATTGACAACGCCCACCTAAGCTCCAACCCAGTAGTGTGAAACCTAGGAACATTGGTAGATAGCAATATGAACTTCGACTACCTCATTTCTTTTGTAGTAAGGAAAGCATTCTAAGTTGCGCACCTCATAAGTAAGGGCATCCAGGACTAAGGATGTTATAGCCGCACTGTACTTGACCCTCATCAGACCACTAATAGAGTGCAATGCTCCCTTTTGCACATACCTCAGTAGAAACCTGCAGCAGCTGGAGAGACCACAGAGTTTCCTCACCAAGAAAATGCAGTGCCTCCAAATGACATTGTATGTGGATAAACTAAAAGTCCTGTCACTGTATCCTGTATCATATAGGCTGCTGAGAGGAGACTTGTGCCTGGCCTACAGGACAGCCTCTCACCCTGCCTTGATGGATATGCTTAACATGCACAAATATAATGACACGAGAGACAATCTAAGGATTTTAACCTACTCTGGGACATTAACAGAACATGCTGGAGAAACAAGTATGTCTCCCAGAGACTGACGCTTCTCTGGAACAAACTTCCAATTCATGTGAAGCAGAGTACCTCATTGACCCTATTCAAGTACAACCTGGACAAATGGATGAGGGGCTGAAAATTCACCCTGGGGGTGCCACCTATGTCCCTCATGAACAGGGGGAGTCAGTGTTGACCATAGACTAACTCTGAAAAATATGTTCACTTAATAAGGACAGATGAAGCAACTTAGGATTAACATGGCTAGGCTTGTAAGGGCTCTTGTGCTGCTAGAATAGTAACTTCCTTTGAAACTATGAACCTGCAAGTAGAAACTAGTGAATCTGAAGTAAGGATACACAGATAGTTTCAGTTGTGGTAGGAGCAACTGGCATAATAATAAAGCATCTTCAAACATATTTAGATATGCTTCTGGTAAAAGTAGCTCCTTATAAAGTGCAAAAGAGGTAGTTCTGGGTACATTGTAGGTGCTGAGAGAAGCACTCATATCAAATGTTACAGTCTGAAGCAAAACTGATTTCATGAACTTGAATTATGACCTGACGTAGGAATGGGGTCCATTCCCATAACGGTATGTAAAATCCTGAGTATGGCGAAATTAAATCAAGAAGTATAACCTGCAGTACAGACATCAAGGACAGTTTCTTCAACATCATTTAAGGTTTCACCAGATGTCATACAAGAGTTGATAAGTTACTTGGTTTGTGGAAGTATTAATGTACATATAGAAATACTGCATATCTTCAGAATTACTAGTAAACACTTAGCAACATCCAAAGTATGATGGAGAGTGCAATGTATTTGTCAGTCTTCTGCCATGACATTCACACTATTCCTCTCAGTAACATGCAGCTCTCTCAGTTATGAAAATATGAATGTTAAGTATGAATATATAAATAAATTCTAGCAGAAATGTACACTTAAAAATGTCTGGTGAATTGAAAATGGGCTAAAATTAAATATTAAAATATGTTGCATTGTTGCAATGGGCAGACAATCCCCTGGCATATGACATTGACAATACCTGACTAGAAATGAAAATATAGTTACAGATCTGAGAACCTTGGGATGGAAATTCCTTCTCTTTTGACCACCATGTTGAAAAGATGTTAGGAAACCCTTCTACCTGGTGCAGCTGATCACCAAGAGAACTTCATCAAGATATTGCCCCCTTATTCTTCACTTATCAAGCCAGTTATAGAATACGATGTCCCCTTGTGTGAAGTACCTCACTGCAGGTTCCTAACAAGAATGATCATAGGCTAAAAATTCATAAGGTATCAGAAAAATTAGAAGCACTTTCCCACTCATCTGTGTCCCATGTTTTTTTGTCCCACAAATACCAGGGAAAGAAATCTATTGGTTCAATAAACCAAGGTGGAGAGAGACAGATTCATTACTCAGCATCTTTTTTCATCTCTGGAATAAACTTACCTTGGAGATAAGGCAGTGTGATACAATATCTTCCTTTACATGGGACCTAGATAATTGGATGAGTATTCATAAATTTATTCTGGTCAAGACTGGCGTAGCCCTTCTGAAGAAAGGAGATGGGAGTTGGCAAGACATAATGGTTGCAAGAGTTAGTAGCTTTGAACTTCCTGTAATTCTGATGAAATAGCCAATAGTGTTTAATATCTATTTTATATCATTTATTCATTTATTTTGTTTTGACATTTATTAACCATGCATGTCTGATTGAGTGAAAGCCCATTTTCAGCAGAGGCCTGAGTGGGGAAGCCACAAATAAATAATAATTACAAATAAAGTTACAATAACAGTTACAACAAAGATTATTAATTACAAATAAAGTTACAATAACTGTTACAACAAAGATTAACAACAATTACATAAGATTTTAAATAGATAAAATACAAAACAAAAGCCAATTAGAACAAAGTAGTTTGATATAAAGTGAATTACGAAAGACAGCAAGAAAAAGAAAAAGATAAAAGAACAGGGGATTAAAGGATAGAAATGGAAGAGCGAGAAGCAGGGAGTAAAGAAGAGTGAATAATTAGCCAGAGAAAAGAGAAGAAGTAAGACGAGTAAAGTAGAAAGTGAGAGAAGCAAACAGAAACAGTTAGTAGATGTAAGATGTTAAGCTATGCTTTTAGCATGAACAGATCCATGAATTTAGTAGGCTTTCCTTTAATATTTTTTGAAGCTATGTATATCGGCAGATTTCTAATGTTAAGTGGAAGTTTGTTCCATGCTAATGCAACTGAGAAGCTATATAAGTGGTGTTCAATTAATGCTTTAGGCTTATAGTTATTTAAGAGAGACTGATCAGTGCTCCTAAGAAAGTAGGTAGGGGAATAAAGAGATATAAGGGAAGAGATGACAGGGCAGGAGGAGGTGTTGTAAAAAATGGAGTGAATCAGGGACAGTTGGGGGATTAAAAGTAGATGGGGAGTTCTAGACAGTGAAGAGAATGGAGTGAAAGGCAGTGGTGAGAGTTGTATGGTTGGTTACCAGCAAACCTGGCAACTTTGTTGTAGGTTAACTCAAGCTTGGTCTTAAGAGAATTGTAGATTGGTCAAAATTAGAGAGGCATAAAGGACGGTGGGAAGAAGAATGGCATATGCAAGAGAAATTCTAGAGTCATAAGTGAGGTATTTTGTATTTCTGTAAACAAGACCTAGTTTTTGGTGTGTCTTCTCAATACGATTTAAAATATGCAAATCAAATTTAAATTGGTCATCTATTATAACACCCAGCAGCTTAGTATGTGTTTCAAGCGTTTATGACTGTGTTGTTAAGTGATGTGATAGTAAATGATGTTTTGTGATGGAAAAGGAACTTAGGTAGAAATAGGAGTAATTTAGTTTTTTTATGGTTAAGTATAAGTTGATTGTTAGTGAGCCAATTTTCAAGAGAGTAAATGTAGTTTTGGGTAAGTAAGAGTAGGTCTGAGATGGTGTCAGAGGTAGAAATGATAGTGGAGTTATCTATTGAATTAGAGTGGAATGGGACCAGAAGGTATGAAGATTATTAGTGAAAGTGTTGAATAGCAGTGGTCCTAGGATGGATCCTTGGGGTACACCATAGTAGATAGGAAGAAAGGAAGAGAAGTTAGATTGCCATTTGACTGATTGTTGCCTGTTGGAAAGGTACCTAGAAAACCATGTCAAAGTCGGTTCAGAAATGTTAAGGTCAGCTAATTTGTTAAGGAGTAGGGAGCCAGAAGTAGTGTCAAAGGCTTTGTGGATGTCAAGAAATAGACACAAGACAAGTCTGCTATTGTTTCTGGTTTGTGCTATTGATTGGATGAAGGAAATTAGAGCAGTTGTGGTGCTGTGGTTGGGGCAGAAGTCATGTTGTGCGGGTGTGAGTAGATTTTTCTGCTGGAGGTACATCCGTAGTTGAATATGGATGCATTTAACTAGTAACTTTGAAAGGGAAGATAGAATAGCTATAGAACAAATGTTAAATAAGTCAGTGCAGCACCCACCCTTGTTAATGGGGATAATATAAAATTGTTTCCAGATAGATGGGACATAAGATTCTTGAACTGATCAGTTTATCAGGATGGAGACAGGGTAAGCTAGAAGGCTAACAACAATTTTTAGGAAAAGGGGATAGGCTGTCAACTTAAGAAGAGCAAGACTTTAGTTTGGTGAGAACAGATTTTATGAAGGTAGTGGCGATGGATTTGACAGAGAAGAAAGTAGTTTGAGTTGATGGAGGGGAGGAAACGGTAGGTAAGTGGTAAAACTATTTTGGGTTAATTTAAAGATGGAGTCATTGAAGTGAAAATCAAGAATGGAGGCAGTTTCAAGAGTGGTGTTATTAGGTCAAGGGTTAGGGGAACTAGGGCTTCCAGAGTAGAAATTTTTATTTACACTGTTCCAGAATTTAGGTGGACTTTTGAACTGGCTAAATAGAGCTTTTTGGTAGATTTTATCTTGTCAATAATAACCTGCTTTTTAGTGAGGTTACAGAAATGTTCATAGTTTTGAAGATGAGCCTGGGGTTTAAATTTCAGCCAGTTTTCCTATGCCTTATCTCAATTCAGCATAAGAGAGTGAGTGATAGATATGGTGCAGAGTGGGATTTTATTCTAACTTTCCTAAGGGGAGCTAGGGAGTTAAGAGTTTCAAGAAATATAGTGTACCATCTGTGCACATCTACATCAAGTGGTAAATGAAACAGGAAGGACCAATTTATGGAGGAGAGAATGTTATTAAATTCTTCAGGGTTGATTTTGGTGAGAGTGTGATGGTCTTTGTCTCTGTGTGTTTTACAATGTTGTATAGTATATCCTTGGTATAACATTCGAGATTAACAATCCTAGCATAATTTTGCTTCTTATTGCTTTTCATTTCTTACATTGATATTAATTTGCAATTCGCCTAATTGGGGAAGCTAGAACCAAGAAATGTGAAGACAGTGTAAGGAGCTTTGCCTGTTAAATAGAAATATAGAACAAAGGCACTACACGTGTAAATGAGTTAAGGCTGACAACATATTTTATATATTATTGGGTCAGAGGCTTCAGCAAAAAGCAGACTGTATTATGCGAGTTTCAGCATTAATGGGATGAGAGTAACTGTGGTAGAATAGCATAACATGAAGGAGTTCAGACATTGTTATAAAACTGAGTTCAGTAGACTTAACCCAGTGGGGTGTTGGGATTAGGTATTTTCTTTTCAAAATGGAGTTGGTGCCTGACAGACTGTGAGAGTAACTTAAATCTGTGTGATAGAACAGTTATTTAATTGTTAACTGGTTAAGTGAGCTGATCTTTTAAACACCCTATACATGCATGAGATGTGTCACAAAAGTGTGGCAAATGGAATATTTAGTAATAATTAGTAGACAAAGTGAAATATGAAAACTGCGTGCTGGCAATAATCTTAGTTCAGGCTTGAACCTCAAGCCCAAAAGCTGATGTATTTACAATGAGTTACAAAAGTGATATAATTTAACAATAATATCATATTTGTTGAGCAATAATAGCTGATGCCAGCAGGAATAAAAGCAGTGACAGTTTAGTTCAAAGCAGAATTGCTATGAACATTCTCAAGTAGCCCTAGGTTAAATTTTTTAGACTCTGCTTACCTGATATAATTCTGAGGAATAGACTTATCCAGAGGGTGATCACGGTTTGCACATTACACACACACACACACACACACACACACACACACACACACACACACACACACACACACACACACACACACACACACACACACACACACACATATATATATATATATATATATATATATATATATATATATATATATATATATATATATATATATATATATATATATATATATATATATATATATATATATATATATATATATATATATATATATATATATATATATATATATATATATATATATATATATATATATATATATATAGATATATATATATATATATATATATATATATAGCACGGTTGTGGTGCTGTGGTAGCATGGTCGCCTCACAGTAAGACGCTTTCCGGTTCGATTCTCAGCTAGAGTGTCTTCTGTGTGGAGACATGCGTGAACCGGCGTACCTTTGTTGAAGGTCATGCGTCAGGGCTGGCAATTCAGCATGTAAAAATCAACTGCCAATCATTAGTGGACCGGAGTTCCACTGTGGCGAACCCTAACTGGGAAAAGCCGAAAGACACAACAAAATATATATATATATATATATATATATATATGTGTGTGTGTATATATCAATCCTCAAATGGGTGAACACAGAAAGAATTATCATTTTAGACTGAATCTAAAAATGATGGAAACTTAAAAAAAGAGAACTATTTTTTTTCAGGGAGATAAGCTCCACTGCATGCCATGCACCCCTTGCTAATTATATACACCAACTCAGAGATCACACAATAGTGTGGTAAGGGCAAATTTCCTTACCCTGCTGTACAACAATCTTATTGACAAGACAGCTAGCAAAAACTTCAACTCATATATATATATATATATATATATATATATATATATATATATATATATATTTTTTTTTTTTAAAAAAATAGTGAACAATTAAAAGCCATGGACATTCAAAAACCATATAGTTGAACCAATGTAACATCATTAAGTAGTCATTTTCAAATTGCAGTAGGCAGATATCTGAAAGTAGACTCCAACATGATCTAGAATTGCATAAGACAGAGATCATGTAACTAACTTATGACCAATTCATACTGGCACCCTGTATCCATAGTAAGTGAGCTATATAAATAAATAATGAACACAGCAAGTAATATGGCACACGTGTCCCTAGTGTCCCTATACAGACTAGTACCCTAATATGGCCTCACAGAATACTGCAATATGCTGAGTGAATCACTACTTTTTTTCTACTGTCTACCTTCATGCAGTAAGTTCTATTTCAGTGAACCATACCCTACACAATATTTTGATATTGCGTAGTCCAATATTTAAAAAAATCCATTTTTATCAGCTGTAACTTATGGATTGTGAGTCACTGACTTCCTCATAGCACAAGCAATCCTGCTTCTTTGGCATTATCCTGCTGCAATAAGTTATGATTTCATAACACAGTATTTTAATTATTTTATTCTTTCCTATACAACTATTTGTTTTTTTTTCCTTTTTTCACAAAGTAGTATAGAGTCTCGGGATTTAGAGCAAATAGACTGAAAAGGTTGAGAACTTCACCATGTTGTCTTGGGTTTGACTGCCTCGTTCTCTACTTACTTTCAGCAAACAACCAGACAGTGCTCTCTGGTCAGCAATAAAGAGAGAGATATGTTGTGGACTTAATTAATTAACATTAAAAAAAAACAAGAAAAATAAGACATTTAGCTTGGCTATCAGATGAGCACACATTCTGAGGCTGACATACTAGTGTATAACTCTTGAGCATTGCTTATCAAAATACAGCCGTAGTGAGGGAATTTCTTACAGATATTATGGAGCAAATCTGCCCTAGTGGAATGAAATGGGGGCTTGTCATAAGGCTGCTGCATTTTAGCCAGATACAGGTACAGTGTTATCCAATACATTCCAACAATAAACTGCCGAGAGTGCTGGAGGGAAGCTGCAGATGAAACATGAAAAGTACCACATATTTTTATGTATGCATGTTGATTAATATAAGTCCCTAAAGACAGGTACAAGACAGCTCTAGAAAACAGATCTCCTTTTATAACAGAATAGAAGCTATGAGCAGGAAAAAGAAATATGAAATCCCATGAAAACAGGATCAAAAAAATAACAATGTCTGTTGGGGGGGGGGGGGTCAGACATGGTATTGCATAGGTAAGCATGGACAGTCATAGCAGGACAAGCTATTTATCAACTACAGCAACTGATGAGGCTCTACTCAGTTATACTGTGTAGGCACTGAACTCTGTAAGAAATGAAGTGTCTCTACTGATGTATTATAAGTAAGTCATCACATTTCCAATAAACTCTTGCTCATATAGCACCTTAGGAAAGTATGTCCTTTAACTTACCTATGCTCTGATTAAATTTTACTGAAACTGATATAAGCTTCATACTACCTGTGTTTCAGAGTATCCAATAAAAAATAACATTCTTAATTTCCATTGGAGTAGCTCTCCCTCAAAAATACTATTGTTTGCTCAGCTGGGAAATTGTGAGCTCTTACCTCTTGCATGATGTTCCAGATCTGGCACTCAGTCTCATCACTATTACTGAAAACTTCAAGAACTCTGTCTTCCCCTCTGTTTGTAAAATAATTGTCATTAACATGTTGGGATTTTCAACATGGATAATGCATATTTGTTGGTCAAGGAAATTCACCCTGGGGATCATGTCAGTCGCTGTGCTAGACAGGGGTCCAGGGAAGTAAATACTGTTGGAAGAAATAGCCAGAGAATTGTTATGGCTAGCCTTGTATAGGCCCTAGGGTCGATAGCCTAGTACCAACCTATGAACCTATAATCTATCTATATTGCATTATGCTTGTGTCTGCATTACTTTAGTAATCCTTTAAACATTACTGGTTCTCTTCCTTGACAGTTGATGTACATATTATGTACTCAGTGCATTGTGGACTATTATCTAAACCATTCCATCTTTAAATTTAATATGAACATTTATATTCCCCACCTATTTAAATGCTTTTGTGTATTTACATATGCTATTCAGGTCTATAGGGAGTACTAGTGCTTCTTAAAATCATGTTTGACCCAATTCAGCAAATCTTTTATTTAGTTTTATTTATTTATTGCATTTGTTTACCGGGAAAGTCCACTGGCCATAAATGAGCCCATTTTCAGTGGAGGCCCGGGGAGAAAAGCTCTGACAAGAACATAGATAGAGAAAAAATTATCATTAATTGGCACAGAAGAAGAAACAGTGTTACATATAGTAATTACAGTAATATATGCAGAATGTATACATAAAAGCAGGAATTTAGTTGATTTGACTACAGAAATATATACAAATATATACCTAAAAGCAGGAATTTATTTGGTTGCCAGGTGAATTCAATCAGAGAGGTATAAACAAGGATGTATTAATCAGCATTATTGTACTAGTATCAAGAAGTGATGAAAAAATAATGATTATGGAGAAAATATCATCAGTCAGCAGTAGCAAAAAGCAGAGGAGTTTAGTTATCATATAAGGAGAAGGAAGAGGTTAGGTTATATAGGAGGTATGTAGCCAGGAAGAGTTGAGATGATTCAATTTTTTTCTGGCTATACTGCTCAGACAAGCTCCTCGTGGTCCTGCAGAGGCTTTCTGGTGGAATAGCTTCTGTAGCTTACCCTGACCTAGCTTGAACTGTTTTTTTAACTGTTTGCTGCATTATTTTAAAATCTGCACTTAAAGTTACTTTTTAGTCGAATTTGATCGAAAGTTTATTTGCTTGTTTGTTTAATTTAACTTTTGAGGCTGCACACTAAAGTGTGCTAGCCTGTGTGATTTATCACTGTTTCTGCATTTTCTGTGTGTTTCTATCAAAAAAAAAAAAAAAAAATAACTTGTTTTTCCCGCCTCTCCTCAACTAGTTTAGACCAGTTTACAGGCATTGCTGTATTCTGGGCTGTATTACCTTACTTGGATAGAAGGAAGTTTCTTTGCTCACCAGTGGGGCACAAGAAGCTGTAGTAATTGGTTGTTTTGGACCATTTCTAGCTCTTTTGCAGTTCCTATTTAAAATCCCTTTTTTTTTTTTTTTTTTATCCTGCTCAGACAAGCTCCTAGTAGTCCTGCCTGGTGGTCCTAGCTACAGAGAACTCAGAAAAGCGACTACTTTCTAGATTTAAGTATCTTTGCTTTTTTTCACTTGGAATAGCTTCTGTAGCTTACCCTGAACTAGCATGAAGTGTTTTTGTTTAACTGTTTGCTGCATTATTTTAAAATCTGCACTTAAAGTTACTTTTCAGTCAAATTTGATCGAAAGTTTGTTTGTTTGCTTGTTTAATTTAACTGTTGAGGCTGCCCACTAAAGTGTGCTAGCCTGTGTAACTGATTTATCACTGTTTCTGCATTTTCTGTGTGTTTCTATCAAAAAAACAAAAAAACAAAAAAAAATTCTTGTTTTACTAGTTTAGACCAGTTTACAGGCATTGCTGTATTCTGGGCTGTGGTGTAGTTCCTGTGTTGTCCATTACCTTACTTGGATAGTAGGAAGTTTCTTTGCTCACCAGCGGGAGTGGAGAGCCTTGAGCAGCCTACCTGCCCCTGTAGGAAGTGACCTCAGTACAAGAAGCTGTAGTAAATGGTTGTTTTGGACCATTTCTAGCTCTTTTGTAGTTCCCTGTTTAAAATCTGCCCCTGGGCGTTGTTTTCTGGCTATACTGCTCAGAGAAGCTCCTCGTGGTCCTGCAGAGTGGTCCTAGCTACAGAACTACTTTCTGGATTTAAGTATCTTTGCTTTTTTTCACTTGGAATAGCTTCTGTAGCTTATCCTGAACTAGCTTGAACTGTTTTTTTTAACTGTTTGCTGCATTATTTTAAAATCTGCACTTAAAGTTACTTTTAGTCGAATTTGATCGAAAGTTTGTTTGTTTGTTTAATTTAACTGTTGAGGCTGCCCACTAAAGTGAGCTAGCCTGTGTAACTGATTTATCACTGTTTCTGCATTTTCTGTGTGTTTCTATCAAAAACAAAAACAAAAATAATCCTTGTTTTCCCACCTCTCCTTGACTAGTTTAGACCAGTTTACAGGCATTGCTGTATTCTGGGCTGTGGTGTAGTCCCTGTGTTGTCCATTACCTTACTTGGATAGAAGGAAGTTTCTTTGCTCACCAGTGGGGAGGAGCCTTGAGCAGCCTACCTGTCCCTGTAGGAAGTGACCTCAGCACAAGAAGCTGTAGTAATTGGTTGTTTTGGACCATTTCTAGCTCTATTGTAGTTCCCTGTTTAAAATCATCTGCGGCTTTACTTTGTTGTTGCGTTTGTAAGCGCCAGAGCCGGTTAAACAAGGTTAATTCTGGCTCCGCCAAGTCTGCTCTTCAAATTTAGTATAATCACACTACTCACTATATTATAAGCCTAGAACTTGTTCTCAATACTTCTCTACTAAGTAGGTACTCTCGTACTAAGTAAAGCACTACATCTACCTACCACCCCTGTGAATATCCACTTCCTTATACTGTTCTAGTGGTAGATTACTGGCGTCCTCTTCTGTTTAGCTGGTCAATCTGGGTATCTTGAGACAATGCTACAATTGTCTCATGTACACAGACAACCCTCTCCTCCTCCCAACAAACACAAATAAATGTGAGAGATGCAACTATATAGCCAAACTGGAGGCTGAACTCTCTCAACTCAGGGCTGGCATGACCAGACAGGAGGAGATGGTAAACACACACACACAACAATCCCAGTCCCACATAGACCTACCACAACTGCAAACCAAACACATAAAAACACAAAGACAAACTCGGAGGCTCTAATAAAAAACTTACCAAAACAACAGAGGCTCCCAAAGCAGACATCCAAAAATCCACCACCTCAAAACAAAACACATGCAACACATACTTCAATAAATCAGTGTGTCAACCAATCACAGCCCTTAAGGCCAAACACCATACCTGATACACTAGTAATAGGTGACTCTATAGTCAGACACACTGATGTCCCGCTGACCAGGCTGAACAAGGAGAGGGTGACTGTGAGCTGTCTATCGAGGATCAGATCAATAAACACAACACACACAGTCACAAAGCAGCAGTACAATATGACTCCGCCATTGTCCATGCTGGTGTGAATGACCTGAGACGTACCTCCCTGGACTACATGAAAAGAGACATAGAGGAGCTCTCCGATTATGTAGCCCAGGCTGGTATAACCCTGACCCTGAGCAGCATCTTGCCCTCACCAAGAATGATACCACAATACAAAGACAAGATGATCAGCTTTAATAATTGGCTCAAGTACTGGTGTCATTCTAACAGGATCCAATGTCTGACTGCCTGGGATGACATGTTGGACAAAACCGCTGTCATAAGGGATGGCTTATACCTGTCACCACTGGGCTTCGGATATTGGCTAAGGAATAGTGCCTTTTTAGGCAAGGCTCAAAAGACAAACCCACCTCCTTAGAAAACAAAATGGAAAAACTAAGGGTAATGCTGCTCAATGCCAGAAGTCTAAATCTCAAGATGCAGGCACTCAATGCACTCCTCAGCATGGAGAACATCGACGTCTGTGCAGTAACTGAAACCTGGTTCAAGGCTCCTGAGAGCACCCCAGTGCTACCAGGCTATACCGCCCCAAACCCTGGAGTGTCCATATTCATCAAGGACACCCACACCTCCAGGTTAGTAGCAACACATGAAGCATCAGAGACCATACAGGTGCAACTAACCATAGGCAAAACTGCTATACAACTGGTAGCATGTTACAGACCACCCTCCCAATCTCAGGAACCCCACTCAGCCTTCCTGAAGACATTGGAGGATATGAATGTATCACAAAATACCATCATACTGGGAGACTTCAACTACCCAAACATAGATTGGGTACATTATTCTAGCCCTAATACCCTAGCCCAAAGGTTCCTGGAATTCATAAATTCAAATGCACTGGAACAACTAGTCACCTCTCCCACTAGGGGAGATAATATACTAGACCTGATCATCAGAAACATGGAGACAAAATGCTCCACACCGGAGGAATACCCCACACTAGTGAGATCTGACCACAAACTAATCACCCTGGATATACATATCCCACCTCCACCCCCAGCACAAAAGACCACAGTGAAAAACTTCTCAAAAGCAGACTTCACTCTTCTTAAGACTGAGATGGTATTCTTTAAGCCCACTGTGCCAGTGGATACCACATCCCAAAATGCCGAATCCTTCACAAATGCTTTCTATGGACATCTCCAAGAATGCATGGATCATACAATCCCAAATAAATACAAGTCCCTCTCCACCAAAGGCAAGCGTCCTGTCTGGTGGACCTCAGCCATTAACAAATTGTATAACAAAAGAAGGAAGCTACTGCACATCAGAGCAAAATTCCATGAAGGGAAGACATCTCTGATCAACATTAGCAGAAAACTAAGTTCTCTCATAAAAATATCCAAGGCCAACTTTGAGAGAAAAATCACTAAGAACACTAAAGATAACCACAAAGCCTTCTTCAGCTATGTTAGAAACTGGGGCGGAAACCCTCAGATAAGCTCAGAGTTAGTTCACAACAACAAAAAATACACTGAACCCACAGATATTGCCAACATTCTGGCTGACAGGTTCAGTGCAAATTTCTCCTCTCCCTCACCCCCAAAAGAAGAAATACTTATCCCAGCTGAATGTAATCTCCCTGTCATCTCAGATGTCCAAGTGAGAACCGCCCTAAACAAAGCTAAAAACACAGACCAATGGGACCTGAACTCCAAGAGGAGCTAAACCCACACATAAAAATGCTATTTAACCTTAGCCTTACTTCAGGATATGTACCTGAACACTGGCAACAGTGGTTCCACTCCACAAAGGGGTACCTCTACAGACCCTGGGAACTACTAACCAGCCTGGTCTGCAAAGCTATGGAAAGAATCATTATGGAACTCATAAACAGAGACATAGGGGACCTACAGACACTTGACCCCACCCAGTTCGGCTTTGTAAAGGGCAGATCCTGCCTTTTGAACCTGGTTGACTTTTTCGAAACAGTCACTAGAGCCATTGATGAGGGCAAAGCAGTCCATACAGCCTACCTGACTCAGGCATCATAGATAAGCTCAACAGCTTAAACGTAAACCTGTATGCCACTAGATGGGTTGCAAACTGGCTAAAGGACAGAACCCATAAAGTTAAAATCACTGGAGTAATGTCAGACTCAAAGCCAGTCACAAGTGGTGTCCAACAGGTATCTGTCCTCGGACCCCTCTTGTTCGGCATTTATTTCTCAGATGTTAAAGCAAACATGGGAGGGTTGTGGCTGACAAAGTTCGCAGATGACTGCAAACTAGGCGCCATAGTACACATACATCCTGGCCTCACAGAAACGGACAACTGGTGAAACTAAATGCCAAAAATGTATAGTCATCCCCTTTGAGAAAAACAAAGTACCCACAAATTATCACATAGACAGCAACCCACTGAGTACAGAAAATGTAATCAGAGACCTAGGGACCGACCTCTCATTTGACACCAAAGTGGTTAGAAAAACATTCTACCTTGCACACCTCATCATGAAGGGATTCACATCCAGATCCAAGGATGTCATTGTACCCCTATACTCCTCCCTCATCAGACCCATGATTGAGTACAATGCCCCATTTAGCATGTACCTCACCCGGCATTTGCAACAGCTGGAGAGACCACAAAAGTACCTCACCAAGAGGATCAAGGGTCTCCAACATATGTCTTATTCTGCCAGAATAAAGAAACTTCAGCTCTATTCAGTAGCATACCGCCTGCTCAGAGGTGATCTCTGCACAAGGCCATGTCCAATCAGGATCTGATGGACATGCTCCACCTCAAAAAATCCAAATTCATCAGGACCACGAGAGCTAAAGACTTAAACCTCGGCACAAGTATGAATAGGACATGCTGGAGGGATAGATTCATAACCCAGAGGGTTCCCATGCTTTGGAACAATATCCCAGTTCGTATTAGGCAGAGCCCCTCACTGACTCTCTTCAAGAGAAATCTTGATGAGTGGATGAGGGGTCACATCTGTGTCACTGCTAGACAGGGGCACAGTAAACTAATTCTATTATATAAGGGGACCTTCACTGTGTCACTACTATACAGAGGCACAGTATTCTAAATTTATTCTGTACATTTTTGTACCATTTCATGGAGTGGCAAAAGCCACATCACTATGGCTAGGCTTACAAATGCCCCAGGGCAGATAGCCTAGTACTATACTATGAAACTATGAAACTATAATTTTGATTAGTTAACTGATTGCTTTGAATGCCAACTTCATTGTGGAGACTGGGGGAGTTTGTAAGGCAATGCATAGTAAAAGTTGTTCTTACCCAGTAGTTTAATAGTTTTCAGATATATACAGTTTGCTTGCAGACACATTTGTCCAAAGACTCCTGATTAGTGAGGTGGGAGGGTATTTAGGTTGTGAGGGCATTTAAGCTAAGCAGGAGAGGAAAGGGTTAATTGGTTGAAGGAAATGATGAATAAGTCACTAAGAAGTGAGTAAAGTAGGGGAGGGGGTGTTGAGGTTTATATTGTTGTGAACGGACTGGGATAAACCCCTTTTTGAAATGTTTTGAAGAAACTCTCCCTCCCTTCCTCTTTTCTGTTAGGGCGCGAGCTTTTAGTAGGCTAGGTTTATGATCTGGATGGAGTCAGAGGAGTTCAAATGAACCCTTCTTCTGTCCATCCCTTTTCTCTTTGGCAAGCGAGCATTCAGATGTGGGTGATGGCACATTGCTTCAGAGGATGTTGTTTTTTTCAGAGTTAGTGATGTGTCTTAATACTGCTAGTTAATAAGGAAGGTGATCAGATTTACACTGCCAAATGCTATGCTACTCATTGTATTGATCTTTACAATGACGTTATATTTATGATCTACTGTAAGAATTAATCGATAAATGGCTATGCAGTTGTGGTGTGCTTATTGCAAGGAGTCTTGGAACAAATGCACATTCTCATTTAATGTTAAAACAGGTTTACTATCATTTAGTCGATTCAACTTTGTGCGATTTTCATTAGTGTGAAATGGCAGTTTTGCACTAGAAAAAGACAAATGCTACAATGTCAAAACCCACAACAGTGAATGCATAACAGCATTCGCTGTTGTGAGTGTCAACATTGGAATGCAGATTATACTATAGTGGGGATTGAGAAATGTACACTTTCCCTCACTCTAGTGTGATCCCAGAATTTGTATATATAAGTAGCAGGGGTTGCGGGGGATGCAGACCCCACATGGGGGGTGCAGGGAGGCTTGCCCCCTTGCAAACATGTTCTTTACTGTGCAACACACAGTGATGCTGTTCCCAGAAGCATGGTGACTGTTCGTACATGGCGAATTTGACATGTACGAACAGTCCTTTTGAAGTATTTTGTGATCTACATTTTGAGTTTCACATTTCCGGTTGGACATTCTAATGATTCGCCATTGTTAATTCGGTGATTTGATAGTAAACCGTTAAAACAATGTGCAGCATAGGTCTTATACTATCATGGTTCAGCTTATAAAAATAAGATATTAGTGTCTTTTTGGGAGGTAGGTAGCTCTGTTAAATATACTTTAAGTTACAACCCACTACAGAAACCACAAATTATTTTGCAAAGGGAACATGCACTTAGTGAAATATCATTTATGTTACATTTAATTGAATTGTTGAAGTACATTTAACTGCTATCAGAAATAAAATGAGTTGTAGTTAACTGATGAACTTGGTGAAAAAACAGTCAACTCAGATAGCGATCTGATAGGATTTATTGAAGATCTGACATGCAGCTATGGAGAAGAAGTGTGAATGTGTATGTATAGAGAAGTAGAAACATGTTATATGGAAGTAGAAACAGTGGGTATTGATTTGGAACAAACAGTGGATGCAGAGTGACTGATGCTGCCAGACCCTGTGATGAGGCCTTGGGATCAGCTTGGAGGCACTTTGATTTACCATCAAGCTAAAATAAAACAAACATTTTCTAGCAATAACTTTAGTACAAGATCATTGCTATAGAATTTGCATATAAATACAACAGCTGATGCCTTAATGGATGTAGTGTGCCCTCATGAGCAGTTACTTTTGACAGCTGATAGTTATTGTTTAATATGCAAAATCGTATCCCCTTGTGTATAGAGGTGGGCTACTGAGAAGGTACTGAGGGTTATTTGCAGAGTACTAGTGTTTACTAGGTTGGGTAATAGTGCCCCTAGATGGAAATGTATAAAAATAAAACTGGTTATAGTGCAATTACAGTAAATTAAATCCAGAAAATATCATACTGGAGAATCTGAATCAGATTTAATGAGATTTGAAAAAACTTGTGAGTTGGATTTTAGGATTATTATTAAAAAGAAAAACAAGGGTGTATCTGCTTATGACAACTTAAGTAAAGAAGAAAACATATTATTGAACGATATTATACACAAAAGAAAAATATGTATCATGATGCCTGACAAGGGCAATGGAATGGTGATTATGGACCAAGTGGATTATGTGTGTGCTATGAATAATATTTTAATGGATGGCACATATGACGAAATGCCTCATAATGAGATAATCATTGCTTGGCATAAAATAGATTTACTATTAGAGGACATGATTATGCAAGGGAACATTACATTAAATGAATATATATTTTTGAAAAATGAACATCCAGTTGTACGTAGTATACTTGGCATACCTAGGATCCATGAAACCTTAATTAATCCTCCATTTAGACGTATAACAGATTCAAAGAGATCCAAAACATTTTTCATTGTGCGATTGTTTTGGACAAGCAGTTTAAAAAGGCACTTCAAGCATTTGAATATATTTGTAGAGATTCTTGGCACTTTTTGGCAAATCTAAATAAAATAGAATTGTTGGGGCAAATTTATTTTGTGACAATGGATTTAAACAATTTATTTACTGTTATTCCTCACCAAATAGGTCTTGAGTGGCTTGAAGCACAATTGTTAATATCAAAGAAATTTGATGGGCACAGAATTAACACTTTAATTACTTTAATGGAAGTGGTACTATTCAACAACTTTATTTTCTTTGAAGGGCAATATTTTAGACAAAAAGTAGGGGTTGCCATGGAGGTAGCCTGTGCCCAGACCTTTGTCAATTTAGTCATGTCCTTTTGGGAATATAATATGCTGTTTACAAGTAAATACAGTGTTTTTATATCTGTGTGTGTGTGATAGTGGTGACATTTGTGACAGCATAAAGAAAAACTGGCCCTTATTAATTATTGATCAGGAATTATTAGAGCTCTTTGGCAGCACCCCCAATTTCACTTTGAAAAGGGATTTAAATTTTAAGAATCGTATGGAAAGGGGAGAACTTTTAACCAAAGGTGGATATACAAACAAGAGAACAGGCAGTTTTAAATTGGGAGGTGCAACCAATGTATGTACATTATGGAAACTGGAAATGTTTTTACATTGAATGGTATTAAATTATACATAAATTCACATTTTGATTGTTTATCTAGGGACATTGTTTATTTGGCAAAGTGTTTGACTCATCTTGCATTTTATGTAGGAAAAACTGTTAGAGCATATAAACCAAGGATATACAAACACATTTCTGACATCTCTAAAAAGGTTAAAGCCAATGCATTAAGTAGGCATGTAGAGAAGTCAGGGGACCATAAATTTAAGTTTTTAGTTATTCAACAGATTCATTATGATGTACAAGGGAGAATGGTCCCTGGAAAATTAGAGGAATGTGAGCTACGTTGGCAATTAAGACAAAATGCTACACAGTTCCCAGGGCTAAATGAGTGTGCCAGTATTTCTAGTATTTTAAAAATAAAAAGGTTTGGTTGTTTTACATAGAAGTGTGTGATATTTTAAGTGCTTGTATTTTTAAAATGTTAATTGAATTGATCATGTGACTTGTTAGTATTAGTATTCAAGGGTAGTGTTTTATATTCAAATGTGTTCTGATCAAGTCTGGTCTTATCCAGATGAAAGCGCTAAACCAATAAACTCTTTTCTGGCAGTAAGGTTGTCTTCATTCCTGGTGGTTTGTAATGTATTTGTTTGGTTAGACTTATTCGTTATTATGTCTAATGGGATGTGTGACTTGTGAAGTAAGATGTTGATCGCTGCAACATGAGGACAATGAAATAAATATAGGCACTACATTTCTGTAGCAAGGGCAATTGTTTGGTATAACAGACAGTATGATACCATAATAAACAAGGAACCTGCAGTTTCAAATCATTGTGGAACATCTTTTAGTAATGCCTTTTAAAAATGTATACAATAATAAAATGGTTCTTGTTTGTACATTGAATAAGAGCATAACACAGAGCAGTGTGTTTCTAGTTAAAATCTAGCCTGTCATCACAATAAAGTATGATTCTAAGGATAACAAGGATAAATATAAACTTTAGTGCAAATAATCATATGAAGTGTCACAGGGTGACAACAGATCTTTGAATTTTTGTGCATAGACAGTTGGAATGTAAGTAATCTTTGAGGATAGCTTTGGGATTGTGTAATGACAACAGATTAATAATTTCCTATAATTTCTTAGTATGTTTAAGTCTACAGTGTCATTTCCTGAAATATATTATGTATGAGTTCAGTCTGTATACTAAGTGTTGTGATATGTGGTGGTATTCTTTGGCTGCCTAACTGGACTGAAAAGGGTCTGTGGACCAGCCTGCCATCCAGCACACATAACAGACAGGAAAAGTAGTCAATCACTCAATAAAATAAATATATGAGTCTAGAGCTGCACTGTGTAACACAGCATTAGGCATTTTATTATTGCTCAGAGATTTCAGTGTGTTTTGGAAAAGATAGCACTAAAAATCCTTCAAAGACACATTGTACAAAAATTCTGCTTAGTGTAAAATATTAATAAGACAATCTGAAACATCTAGTGTTGCAAGACATTTTATGTCTGTCATAATTACTTTCTAAAATAAATCACAAGGATTTGTTTTTGTAAATCCAGCTGACCTTTACAGGAACAGGACAGTTGGTAGCTAATTGATTTTTTTTAATTTTTTTTAAGTTACCTTTGAAATGAATTTCAAAGCCATGACTGGAATGAAAATTGGTTCCTCTACTGATATTAAAACATTTCTTCTTCCTGTAGGATAACAACAAATCTTTTTATTTAGCTAAACACTGAATATATGCAAGGGCGTATTATATAAGGCAATAAACTAAAGTTAACCTATATCCATTTCATTAATTTAGCACTGTTAACTTGCTCATGTGATATGCATACCAGTTGTTAAAAACTCAGTATATTTAACTGTATTCTGAGTTACGTTAGAACCTTGAACATCAGTAAAATACACAGAGCCACACATATTAGTTTGTCCTTTATTTCATAGTCCTTTCTCAATCAGGCTAATTCTGCAGTGAAGTCATTATACTTTTATTTCTGTAAGATGGTAATGCTAAGTAGACATGCTTCAGTATAAACATTAAAGTTTATTTACAAAGGTGCATATAATATTTCTCCAATAACTGTAAAACATGGTTCTCGGAAAGCTTTAATTGAAAAACCATTTATGTGTGGTAATATGCTGATGCACATTTATGTCCATATTTACAGATGAGGGCAAATGACAGTATTAATAATTAACAGATTCCAAAAGAATGTGTTAATTGGATGCACAGCATCGGAGTCACAAAAAAGTATGAAACAATGTCACAGGGACAACAAAGACAGTTGAGTGTAAAACCATTTCAACAGTATTTCACCACGTTGCTCATTCTACCCATTGTGGCTTCATTTTTCCTATATTTACTCTGCTGTGCTGATGTGCATTTTTGAAGAATGCATATATATTATGGTTTTAAAGCAATGGCATTCCAAGTACCTTCATACTTTTGGTGTTATTTTCCAGGCAGTGATCGTTACAATACTATAAATTCTGCTATATGCAGGAAGGGCAGAAGCTGCATTGCAGCTGCATGAAAGAGAGTAAAACAAAAAAATTTAAAAGAAGGAAAATGTTTAAAGATTTTTTGGAATGGATTCAATAGTTTATTAATCTATTTATTTGCATAAGTATGCTTTATGTATGCATCTGTTTATTTATTTTCATTTAAAGTACATCCCTTAATGACTCATGCCAGTCTATTTTTCTTAATTTGAATTTACAAATGTTTGCCAGACAGAGAGTCATCCTTGGACAGAGTAGTAGCCAGACAACAAGTCAAGACAGGAATGGTAAGACAGCAAATCATTTTTCTCACCCCCACAAGGACCTGCAGTCTCTGCTCCAAACATTATTTTATTCCCTCACTGGTTCCCCTATTAGACCCTCCCCCTGATAATAGTGTCTGCATGCATTCAATACCTTTTCTGTGAAACATCACACCTTCATATTAGTTGGTGATAGATACCATATATCATGAAAATGTTTCTGTCATATTGTACATCTGTTTATTTAGATGCCATCTTTTTTTAAGTTACAGTGGTTGCCATGAAGTATTTTATAAAATGTTAAACTATACCTGATAATGCAGCACTGATAAACCTCATAACAATTCTCAAGCATTGTCCTTGTATAATATCTGAAACACATGAGGCATTTAGAGATATCTCCTGTCTGCATAATATTCACATCTGACATGAGAGTTATTTCCATAGTGTCAGTGTTTGGTATGTAAAAATGTCAGTTATCAGAGTTTCTTTAAATAATTTGCAGCACATCTCTAATAGAAAGCATGGTTTATCTATATACTAAGGAGCCAAAAGTGCTTTATAAGGAAAGACCATAATTGTGAAGCACAAAATAAATTAATAGCATATTCCTAAATGCTTACCTTATGGTCACCTGAAACAGTGTAACTCCCAAAGTGCAGGAATTCATGATCCTAAAAAGGTGACCCAGTGCATTCATATTGAGTCACCAAGGGTAGTTTCAGCAAGTACAAACAGATTGAAAAACATTTGTCAAAACCTTTTTTGCAGGGTAGCAAGACCACATGCACCTTCCATGTTTGGGACACTCCCCATAACACCAGTCTTATATACAATGTATATATATACATATATATATATATATATATATATATATATATATATATATATATATATATATATATATATATATATATATATATATATATATATACACACACACACACACACACACACACACACACACACACACACACACGCACACACACACACACACATATATATATATATATACATATATATATATATATATATATATATATATATATATCAACTCCGAGGTAGAAACCGCACTCTCTAAAGCTAAGAATACAGCATCCATGGGACCAGATGACATTCCAGGCTGTGTACTACATGAACTACAAAATGAACTGGCACCTCACCTAAGTGTCATGTTTAATCATAGCCTCACCTCAGGCTTCGTGCCCAGTGAGTGGCGCACAGCTAGAGTTATCCCACTCCACAAGGGGGGATCCACCTTGGATCCCAGGAACTACCATCCCATCAGTCTAACAAGCCTGATCTGCAAGGGCATGGAACGCATTATCATGGAACTTATAAACAAAGACATTGGCAACCTTCAAACACTGGACCCCACCTAGTTTGGGTTTGTGAAGGGCCGGTCTTGTCTCCTGAACCTGATTGACTTCTTCGAATCAGTCTCCAGAGCTGTGGATGAGGGTAAGGTGGTCCATAAAGCCTATCTGGACCTTGCCAAGGCCTTCAATACCATCCCCCACTCTGGAATCATAGATAAACTTATTAAGCTGGGAATAAATCCCTACATCACTCAATGGGTTGCCAACTGGCTTACTGACAGAACCCAGACTGTAAAAGTAGCCAACTTCAGATACAGCTCCAGACAAGTAACAAGTGGCGTACCTCAGGGTTCAGTCCTGGGACCACTCTTGTTTGGCATCTACTTCTCTGAAGTACAGGCTAACACTAAGGGACCCTGGCTAACAAAGTTCGCAGATGACTGGAAACTGGGAGCCATTACTGAATCCCCAAATGATGTGGATATTCTACAAAAGGTCCTTACAGAAACAGGTGCCTGGTGCCAGAGCCATGGGCTCAAGCTTAATGCCAAGAAATGTATAGTTATCCCCTCTGGAAAAAAACATGTACCCATGAATTACCACATAGGTGACAGTACACTAAACATCAAAAGTGTGATGAAAGACTTAGGGACACAGGTGGACAGTAGTCTCACTTTTGATAACCACATCACCACAACAGTCAGGAAATCCTTCTATGTGGCACACCTCATCACTAAGGGCTTTTCATCCAGAAAAAGGGAGGTTATTGTCCCACTTTACTCATCCCTCATTAGAACCGTTATAGAGTATAATGCCCCGTTTGGTATGTACCTCACAAGATATCTGCAACAGCTGGAAAGGCCACAGAAATACCTCACTAAAAGAATCACAGGCCTAAAGCAGATGCCATATGCTGACTGTTTAAAAAAACTGCAGCTATACTCTGTGGCATATTGTCTACTCAGAGGCGATCTCTGCTTAACATACAAGGCCATGTCAAACCCTGAGCTGTTGGACATGCTCCACTTAAAGAAATCCCAATCCCTCAGAGCCACATGCTCCAGGGATCTAAACCTTGTCATCACAATGAACAAAACATGCTGGAGGGATAGGTTTCTGACCCAGAGACTCCCCATACTATGGAATAGACTGCCCATACATGTCAAGCAGAGCACCTCCTTGGCCCTCTTCAAAAGGAACCTTGATGATTGGATGGGAGATAGGAATGTCACCCCAGGGATCATGTCAGTCACCCTGCTAGACAGGGGTCCAGAGAAGTAAATATTGTGGGAAGAAATATCCAGGGAATTGTTATGGTTAGGCTTGTATAGGCCCTAGGGCCGATAGCCTAGTACCAACCTATGAACCTATGAACCTATGTTAGTGGCGAAAAAGGAAAAATCCACAGTCAGTGAAAGTAGTTTTGGCAAACAGCATTCAAATTTTTGTGCATGCTACAAAACTACCTTGGTCAGCCTGACACGCTCACAGTCCAGATACCATTGTGGTTGTGGAACTCTGTATGCTGCTGAATAACAATGACTGCAGAAAAGTCTTTAGGTGGTATCAGGTGCTTCAGCAGACGTATGTTCCAAAGATGACAATAATGAGCATCACATCCTGCTTCTACCTGGTCCTCTAGTAACAGCTTATCATTCAAAAGTACATATTGGTCAAACATACATGATACAAACTCCAGTCTGGTTCTATGATATGAAGTTTTAGGCAAAAGTTGTGAAGACTTTGGAGTCAGGCAGTCACATGAATGCTAATGGCCTCAGTTGTGATGTGGTACTTACGCCTTTAAATGGGCTTCAGTTAGTCATGTAAGAAAGAAGTATTGTCATGTGCTCAGAAGAGTAGTAGCGGTAGTAGTTCAACTGTGTATCATAGTACATTAGTTGTACTACAGGACCCTCCTTTATATGACATCTCCTAGAAAAAACATGTACACCCTGTACTCCATCAACAGCTAAAGTGCCAGAAGAGAGATGCGTGACCCCTTCTCTCACAGAAGCTGATTTACAGAAGATTTAGCATCCAGCAACACCTAATATTAGTGTCCAAATGATAAGGTGTACATCATATCAGGAATGTGGAAGAAATAACACAATAGGAGGCCAGATAAAGATAAATATGATCCCATTTGGATGTAAACCACTTCCTTATTCACCTTTCCAATAAATTAGGTTTGGAACAGACCATTTTGTCCTTAGACATCTTCATATGGGGCCAGTTATATAGACTAGCAGGAATTAAGAGAATAAGGGGAGGATAGGGTCAAATACAATGGAGGGATGTTTAAGAGGAAATGAGGTAAAGGTAGGGAGGGGCTTATAGGGTTTTGTCAAGTGTAATTGAGGTAGGAGTCACATTTTGGTGTGAACTTGCTGCCGCAAGTTTTACGTCCATGACAACCTCTAGGTGCAGTGGTGCAGGTAGGCCTTGGTCTACTTTTGGTTAGGAAGTGGTTTGAGTTTAATATATATATATACATATAATTTTGATATACGGATATTCATAGTTAGTTTAATGAGGTGTGGGCATGGTTAGTATTGGTGAAGGTAGCAGCAGTTAGGGCCATGGTTTGCTCACTTTGGTGGTTATTTAATTTTGGCTTAGATATCCTCACTATTACAGGGCTTGCGAGATTGATTGGAGCATTTACAGAAGCAGTTTCTATTTGGGTTTTATCATTTGTCTGTGCTCTGTGCCACATGAAAAATACTGTTTCTTGACAGGACCTTGTTAACTGAGGTTCCTAACTAAAGCAATATACTTCAATCTTCTTATCTCCAAAAATACACAGCTTAAAGTAAGTGGTTTATCAGTCTTTGGTGGCTGTGCGGTTTGGTTAGGGTGTTCATGGGCAGAGGACAGGCCTCACTGCTGTTGCATGAAGTTGTGCTTGGTCTCTGGATGAAGGGAGATAGCATCTTATCTTTACAGATTGCTGCTGCCTGCATTTTGTTGGTTCCTTGGTGGGTTTGCTTGAGGTGGCACTCAGCGGGGAATGTGAAGGCGGGAGCAGACTGCCAGGTATAATTGTCTGTTCCTTTCACAAATCTTGGTTCTGTTGGTTTGGGATGGCATGAATCCCAACACCCCTTGTTGATTGTTGAGTATATCTTGCTGTTGCCATTCTGCTTAGTAAGAAAAAAAAAATAAAAAAACGTAACTTGAATAAAGAGGCATGGTGGTTGAAGTGCTCCATCTTGGCCTTCTTGCAGGAATGGCAGCTTTTGTGGGCTGTGAATTTGCATATATGCTGATTTGGTTTCCTTGGCATTCCATGCACCTGTGTTGATGGGGTGCAGTACACAGATTTACTGACATACATTTGCAGTGCTGTAGTGGAGAGAACACTCTGCAGTTGATGTGTATTTCACCACTGCATTGATTTTTCATAGAGTGGTTACTGTTGCTCATACCTCTTAACTGTACAGATTTTCACAGAATGTCCAGAGTGCACGGCATGCTTATGGTCTGTTTTCTCACAAAATGTGTGATTTTCTGGTCAGACTTCAAGCCTTCAAAAAAAAAAAAAAACACTTAGCATCGTGGGCTGTGCTAGATTATGAGGATTTGAGTTCTGACGACAGCTCTGGTACCTGTAGGTTTTTTCTCCCTGTCGCTTAGCTGCCTGCTCAATCTGACTTTTTGGTTTTAAGTGCAAATAGGTCTGAAGCTTCCCATTTCATTATTATAATGGGGATAACAATATTACACATGCATTTTAATTAAGGTGTGTTATGTGGCAAGTTAATTTGGGAGGGCAAAATGGTGGAGGTTAATTTGGCAGAGCAAAATGGTGGGTATGTCTGGACACGGGTATTGTACTGTTACCTTGTAGTCTACTTAGGGGAAAGGTGTCCACTGTCCTGATTTGTTTCATTTGAGGTAAGAGGTGTTCGTTTAATACTCCAGAGCTTGCTGTGTGTGTTTGTGTCTACATCATACAACCGTTGGTTTTCTGGCAATTTTGGGGTTGGTTGCCCTATTGTGAGGCCTTTGCCTCCCAATTCAGCTGGCTATGTTGGACGAATTCAAGGGCTTCCCTATCTGCTATTTTGCCACACAGGTGCGGCATGGGCAGGCTGTGCTCTGCATTTTAGGCTTTGTATAGTGGAGCTCACAACTAATGGTTGGGATGCATGTTTCGGTTCCGATTCCATTGGCAAACTTTTAAGTTGGGGTCTTTTCTTTGGCCTTTTTGTTTGAAAGTAGCTTTCAGGATCTACTTGGGAAATCAGAGGATAGGAACCATACTTAGCAATGGCACAGATTGTCACAGAATGCCCAGATTTGGCTCATATTTTGGTCAGTTTTCATATGTTGTGGTTTTAGCAGATCAGTTGCAAACTGCTGTAAGCTGACATTAGTAAATGATAGACAGTTGAGTTTCAGACTGCATACCCTATAGAAAATCCAAGGTAAGTCAAAACTTGTTATGATGTTGCACAACTGGCAGATTTGTGGCAAATTATTAAAGGCTGAAGTTTAAAAAGAAATAAATAAAAATGACAGACATTTGAGTTTGACTCCATACCCATTAGGAGATTCATGCCAATGTAAGACCTGTTCTATCAACTTTCTAAGTTTGTAAACACAATATTAATATAAAAATTGTTCCTAGTTTTGGGCCTTTGTCCAACTTGTAGTCATGGCTTTGTCCAGATTTCTTGCTCTAACAGATTGAAAGATTGAGATATGGAGAAAAGAAAAGTCAGTCATTGCAATTTCAGGCTTCCTCCCCTTTCAAAGGGCTGCTGTCATGTAGGTTCTGTCAACTTTGAGTTCCTATGAGCTATGCTTTTCTCTGTGGTTTCCCAATTATTCATGCTATTAAGTAGCATAACAGCCAAGAGCATTATTAATGCAATTAACAACTTTTGGGTGGGATTGGTAGTGACTGAGCTGGGGTATGAGTACAGTTTGGGACAAATTCTTACTATATCTTTCAGAGAAAGTTCAACATACTTCCAGCTATACTGCTGTACTCTCACAGCTGGAGAGGTGAAAAACGTCTTCTATGTACTTACATTGCTGACACCCTGATATCACGCTCATGAGTATGCATGGTTGGTATGCTTAATTGCCATCCAAGATATTGTTAACACCAGTTTTTCATTTGCTTCAGCTTCATTGCTACTGAACTAATTATGTGAACACTGAGAAGGCCAAATGTTTCATTTCACTTTCGCATTGGGAATAGTGGCGCATTTCACATAGGGTGCATCGGTTCTGTCACCTTTTAGGAATGTTTATGAAATTAGGTTGCCCGTTTTGTTTTTTTAATGTAATTTAACTTGGGTCTTAAGGCAGAGTGCTCACTACCACCTTGAGTGATCTGGTAGTGCTGTTTATTGTGGGAAAGGGGAGAGTTTTGAGTTCTCTGAGGTGTATGTATGTGTTTCTCGGGCTGCAAGGCACCAGTGGGCAATGGTCATCCGCCACGCAGGTGCAGCATGAATGGCACCAAGATGATCAGTATGGGGATTATATATATATATGGTTCCCCTTCACAAGATCGAATATATGAATACTCGAAACTCATAAGCTCGAGCCCAAAATCTCAAGTATTCATATACTCGAGATTGTGAAGGGGCACAAAAGGAAAGTAAAAATCACTTTTTCTAATGTTTTTGCAGGGGAGCTGGGCCCCCTGCACCCCTCCACACCCCCCTACTTAAATATACCAACTCTGAGATCGCACTACAGCAAAGGAGATGGAAATTTACCATTACGCGCTGTATGCATAAGTGCACGACGGGACACTTTCATTTCCTCCGCTGAAGTGCAGTCATGAAACCTGCAGATTAAGGAAGGAACAGTACAGGGCAACCCAGCCCCCTACAAAAAGGTAAGTAAAACCCTTAATCTAATATTTTACACTTCCTGTTCACAATTTCGAGTTACTGAAACTCGAGATTTTGAACTCGATCTTATGAGTTTCGAGCTTTCAGTAATTCGATCTTGTGAAGGGGAACTATATATATATATATATATATATATATATATATATATATATATATATATATATATATATATATATATATATATATATATATATATATATATAAACAACCAGAATGAATGTAGAAACTCTGTTAGTTCACTATGTATTTATTGTTTTTCAATACTTCAGGGAATATCTGGTTTGTCTATCATAGGGATGCGAGGATAGAATAAGGGATAAGGTGCTTGCCTTACAGTTACAGCATGTGGGGCTTGACTCTCACAAGGAGTAATTGGCTTATTTTGAAATTGCTCGCAAGGGTAGGTGTCTGGCTTACAGCCACAACATGCAGGATTTGATGCTTACAAGGAGTAATTGACTAATTTTAGAATGGCTCACAGGAGTGATGGTGATTAACCCAGAGACACCCTTAAATATAAGCAATGTTGCAGGCACAGGTTCATCGACATGACTTAATTGGTGGCTCATTTTGTGTTGAGGGAAGGGGCAGGGAATAATTACATATGTCAACCGTACAGATTTTGTAGAATGGCCAGATTTTGACTCAGATGGTTGTTCTGTTTTTCATGAAATCTGTGGTTTTCTTGCAGTCATGAAGAACTGAAGGCATTAAGTAATGGCATATATTTGAGTTTTGGACTTTATGTCCTCCATAAGGCATGCTAACACAGATCCTTTTATTCTAGCAGCTTCCATTCTTCTCAATAACTCAGGAAACAGTAAAAGGAAAAGAATTTAAAAGTGTATTGGGGAAAGTTGTTAACTGTATCGGGATGGCTGTCCTCAAGTTCCTTTTGAGGTATTAGGAGAAATAGCTGAACGTTATCCCTGACAGTCCATTTGTTTTACCTTTGTGTTTTCTTGGTTTAAATGAATAGTATAGTTTGGGAACTGGCTATTGCTACATTTTTCGGGGAGTTTTTAAGATAAAACAGGTAAAATTCATGAGCAAGGTCGTGCCTAGCAGCAGCTACTGTGAAGGAGTTAATGTGCACAGTTATTATTTTGTCTTTTATTTTGCAGATGGGAAGCACAAGGGACCATCAGTTGGTGGATTGTATAAGCACTCGAGAGATGAAGGTGGCTAAGCCTACTTCGGTAAGTACTTAACTTGACATGTCAGATTTCTGGCAATGTGATGAAAGGTGACTCAAGTTAACTTATAGGCAGGGTGAAGAAGGATTGACAATGTTCAAGGGGAGTTGCGGTAGCTATAAAGGGTGGAATTATTGTAACATGACTGGGGCATGTTTTGCTGGCATGAGAGTTGGGTTTTTATGTTCTTTGGGTATAGGATTGGATGATGGTTCAGCTGAGGACTTTGAAGCTTTGACAGTTAGCATGGCTGGAGTAAGCTAGGGACAAGGAGGGGTTATGAATGTTTGTAGCCATTCAGTTTCTGTATATCAGGCAGTGTTATTGGTTTGTGTGGGATTTATTGAGTGTCACTGGATAAGGTTAAATAGGCTGAGCTTTTGGTAGATTGGAGTGTGGCAGTTAATGGTTGGGGTTTGAGCACATATATAGGGTTGGTTTCAAGGTATTTGCTATTAATTACGGAGACAACAACAAAGTTGAGGATTGAGATATGGGGGGGGTTCAGATTGCAGGCTGGTAGGTAGGAGTTTGAAGGAAGGATCTTAATTGGTTAGTTTAGGCTAGTTGCTGCTGATAGCTAGCAGACGTCTTATACGAAAAGTTAAAGAAGTGGTCATTGGTGGCAGTGGGCTGTGTGACTTTAGTACTGCTAACCATTATTCTGGACTAGAGGGGTGGGATTGTAGATATAGAGGCAGTGGAAATGGGAGCACAGGCAGATTTGGGTAGTAGGGAGTTAATTTAGGGTTATATGCATTTTGTTGATTATGGAAGATGGGGTTTTTTTCATGGTTATGAGGGCTAGTGCTACGTGGATATTTCATGATTCAGCTTAGTTGGGGGAATTGGGGTTATTATTGTTTACACAAGTTGCTGTCATACAGACTGAATTGGTAGACTAAATTGCAAGAGAGTAGGTAACATTTGTATTCTTTGATTGTATATGGCAACAGTGAGCTAATCAGCCCTTACCACTTTTTGCAGGGAGTTGTGGGGATACTTTGCAGGGTTGGTCACATGAATGTTCAGCAGACTATTAGCATGTTTCATATGGAAAGCTATAGGTGATGCAGGTAAGGTATATTTATATTTAACTTATCTCTCTATAGTGATTACTTGCAACATCTTCAGTTGGTATCAGTTTCCTTTTGGTGCTTATTGAAGGCCACTGATGCTGTTGTATGTTTATTGCTTTGACTGTACAAGGATTTTATGCAGGTAAGGTGGGGTTGGGTTGAGATAAGGGAGATAGGGCAGTGTAATGGGGGCAGTTCAAAGAATAAGGGTGCTTTCTGACATGGTTTAATGCTTTTAAGAAAGTTTGATGTGTGAGTGTCATGCATTTACAGTGTTCTTTCTTTTGCAGATGTATGCAGTCAGGGCTTGAAGGAAGTGAATTTGGAAGGTGATGGATTTTTCAGGATGGCTGTTCCTACCATTCTGAATACACCAGTTGGAGGAGGTGATTTGGTCATCAGAGTTGTATGCAATGAGGTTGTAGAGGGCAGTTAGCAGAGTGAGCAAAGCCATGAAGGAACTGAGGTGAAAGGTAATGAATTCCATCGCAATGATTGTTCTGGTGCAGTACAGTGGGGTTGAGGGTAATATTACTTTATTCGGGTTCATTGAGGCACAGTTGAATTTACACTGGTTTGGGATAGTGGGGTTTTTGGGCATTGCAGGTATGTAGGTGTTCTAGGGGATAGTCAGGATTTGGATACCCTGTCTATGAGGGAAGCTTAATAAAGGTATGGTTTTGTGCTTCTTTGCAGTTGAGGGCTGGTCTTAATGATCTAGCTGGAGTATAGAAAATGGGTACACCGAATGAAGTTTGGCCTTAGGATGGAAGCTTTGGAGAAAGAGGGGGAACAGCCTGGTCAGGCTGGTGGGCGGAGAAGAGGCGCAGGCTTGCCCTCTTCTGTTCCCCCCTGGTGATGGATGTGCGATTCGATAAATTTGGAAAGAAAGTGAGCAGTTGCTCCAGTTGACAAGTTAATAAGCAAGCTGAGCTGCTTATATGGATGGTGGTATAATTCAATAAATTGAAAGTGAGTGGGATAACGCTGCCTTGTTAGTGCAAAGGTAAGTGAGCAAGTGGGGGACGCTGCTTATCAAGGGTGAGCAGTTGCACTGCCCTTATGGTTATTTTATGTTTTCTTTCATTGATGTTATTATCACTGGTGTCTTGTTTTGGTTGAAATTTATAATTATTGGTTAACAATCATATTTAAGGAAGTTTAATAAAGGTCATCAAATGTCATTCGGTGTTGTGTGTTTATTGAAGTGGACCAGGACAAATGAGGTTTGGAACAGACCATTTTGTCCTGGGACATCTTCAAATGGGGTCAGTTACATAGACTAGCAGGAATTAAGAGAATAAGGGGAGGATAGAGTTAAATGGGATCGAGGGATGTTTAGGAGAAAATGAGGTAAGGGTAGGGAGGGGCTTAGAGGGTTTTATCTAGTGTAACTGAGGTAGGAGTCACATTTTGGCATGAACGTGCTATCCTCCCACCCTTAACCTTTTTTATTAGTGGGGATTGTGGTTATTTCAGTTTGGGAAGGCAGAGAAGAGGGGAAGGCTTGCCCTTTTCTGTTCCACCTCTGGTAATGGATGTGCGATTCAATAAGTTTGGAAAGAAAGTGAGCGGTTGCTCTGGTGGACAATTTAACAAGCAAGCTGAGCTGCTTATATGGATGGTGGTGTAATTCAATAAACTGAAGGTGAGCGAGGTAATGCTGCCTTGTTAGTCCAAAGATAAGTGAGCAAATGGAGGACGCTGCTTATCAAGGGTGAGCAGTTGCACTGCCCTTATGGTTATTTTATGTTTTCTTTAATTGATGTTATTATTACTGGTGTCTTGTTTTGGTTGAAATTTATAATTATTGGTTAACAATCATATTTATGGAAGTTTAATAAAGGTCGCCAAATGTCATTCGATGTTGTGTATTTATTGAAGTGGACCAGGACAAAAGTCAGATTTTCAGATTGTTTCTTAAAATTAAGTTATTATGGACTTTTTTAAATACATTTAGAAAATATCCACTTTTAGAGAAGGCTGTACTCTCAGGAAAGCAACTTGGTCCAATGATACCAGACATTAAGGATTAATATCCTTCCTTCCTTCTTAGAGTCTATTGATTCCACTGAGACATTAATGTATACTTCTTTTTTAAAAAGCACTTTAATAGCATCTTACAGCCACAAATTATGGCAATTTTATGAAGTGATGTAGATTGCACTTCACAGCTATTTGTATAACTGGCATATATTTACCCAGGAAATGATATAAACACTGCAAAAGACTTCTGCTTGGCGTCTACAAACATACCACAGCAAAAACTAATTCTAGGTGACTTTAACATTGACTGGTTCACCATTAGCTCTGACAGTCCTACAAATGCAATTAACCTAAGTGACTTCACACAACATATCTCAACAACCACTTAATATGACAAAAATAGCAAAAAAACTCCCAATGTTCATAAGAAAGCACACATAAATCTTAAAGCAGCTCTATATCAATGTAGCCTGTAACCTAAAGCATTTTAATAGCTGCAACCTTATTTAAAAAAAAAAAAACAAGGTAAATGGAACTTACTAAAATGCTCTCCTTTAGAAGATGTTTCGGAATTTAAAATAATTTTTCTAAGCATCTTAAATGTGTCCACCACAATCCGAACAAAAAAAGTATATACATTAAATTAAAAAAAAAATAGGAAAAAATTATGAATTAAATCCATCACTGAAATTACAAATAGTGACATGAGGCAAACAACATGCCTTGTGAGTACTGTTAAGATTAAAGACAGGATTAGCATTACTTTTCGGGACATGACTGAAGTTAGAGCTTGTGTTATGTCAAAGGTATGTTTATGTAAGTAAATCTACTGCAGGGAGTACTTCACCCATGTACCACCCTTGCTTATGAAAACTAAACTCAACACTTTCTCCACGAATACCATAACCCTAACTCCAACCCTATCCTTAATGGTAATGCTAGCCAGATCCCTAACCTAGACATTCACCATAATAATCATCTACATGTAGAAGTAACCCTAGCCATAACCACAGTCCTAACTCACATGTATACTCACTCGAGAAATATTGAAATGTGGTATTTCTCCTGTAACGTAGACATTGTGACACCCTTGCAATTTACATTTGCAATGTTCTGGACTTGACAATCCAATATTTGTACAGTATTAACTTTGAGGATTTGCCCATTCTGCTGAATAGCGAACGTATACCAAATAATACTGTCGTCTCCTCCCTACACTAAGGAACTGAACATACCCTATCCCTGAGCATCAGTCCCTCAAGGGAATAAACCTAATAAAAGAAAGTATGTGCTTTAAACCCACTGTCTGTAGACATTTCAGTATATAATACTGTAGGTTTTTATTTTTACTCCCACTAGCCAGGACAGCCGGCAGCCAATACCTACCTGCTCCTAGAACCAGTCTACCTTCCCCTCTTGTATCTGCTGTTTATATCTGACACCCTCCCTCACTGAACCCTAGACCTGCTGCCTCACAGTCTCTCTTCCATTAGACCCTACTACTGCTATATAGCCCTTGTCCACTAGAGGGCAACATTGTCCTAGACCTATCCTACTTTCCCTGAACACTACTTTCAGGCATCTAGTTTACTATATCTAGGGTTACCACCTGCCCCACGTTGCGAGGAACAGTCCATCTCTGGGCAGTTGTGTCCTGACAAAAATTATTAAAAATGTCAAATGTCCTGAGGTTGTAGGATATAATTATGTCCTATATTATATGTAATAGTTGCATAATACAGTTATTCTGTATCTAAAATACCTAAATGTTATAAGAAACAGAATAAGCAACTAAAATGCTACAAGAATAAACTATCATGTAGGCAAAAAAGTAAAATTCTATCCGTTGTACTGACCGTGGGTATGTGTCAGCCTGTAAAATCTGATGTGTGTCCCGAAAATGTCCCACTTTGGCCATTTGAAAAGGTGGCAACCCTAGCTATATCTTGTTTTAGGTTGTAGTCCCACACTATCCTTTATGTTACTCTCCAGACTACTTAATCACTCTGCATACTCTCCCTACTATTAAGACTTTTATCTCCTACCTTCCCCCACCTAATAACTTACCTTAGCAAGCTGCTCTACTGATTGTTCCTTCTCCTAGGGGTCACTCCTACTGTAGCTCTACCCACTCCATTCGCTCTGTAGGCTCGCTCTGCTCCCCTACCCTGTCCCCAAATTCCATCTGCCTCAAGTGCTTCTAGATTTATACACGCCTTACCACACCCCCACTGCATTACTACCAATCACAAAATCAATCCCCCTTAAAGTGCTAATACCCACTTCCCATTAGTCTTCATCTTAATAATCTATATCTATCCCAGTAATTTATCATAAATAATCCTATTCTATTATCTCCATTAGTAAACTATCTATACATACCCCTGCATACCAACATCAACTGAATTTTTTCAACTATGCCACCTTTACCTGTTCCAACTTACCTCAAACCCTTACTGTTGTTGTCTCTCCTAACTATTCTATCTGTATCTTACTTACTTACCTTCTACAAACACCATCACCATTTGGGTTTCACTACCCCAGTAGGCAAACCTCTACACCAGCACTTATCCTTTCTTACAGTCATAATAACACATCCTGTCCAACAAAGTATTTATCAGCCAAATTTCACAGACTTACACACATTACTTACTACAGCCCAAGAGCCAGGAAATCCCAGAACCTAATTAATAAGGTTCTACAACTCATCCTGAGAGTACAGGTCCACTCCCTTATAGATGGTGGCATACACCCAAACCCTGGTCCAAATTCTTGCACAACCACAAGTCCTATCACACCAACTCCTACTAACATACACTTGCTTACCAGGCCTCCCAACTCTCTCCTGATAGCTCATCTTAATGTTCGTAGCATAAATAATAAGGTTGCTCACCTACATGCCCTTATAGATGTTCATTCATTTGATATCCTCTGTCTCACTGAAACATGGCTTAAGCAATCAATACAAGACAGTGTAGTCATTCCCCCTAGCTACAATATCTTGAGACCTGGCCGTAATGCCAAGAAGGGTGGAGGAGAGCCATACTTTACAAAAATGGACTACAAGTCACCTCAATTGACTCCAAACCTCCACTATCTAGTAATGCAGAAATTCTTATTTGCAGGACACAGCTCAATAAATGTAAATCCATATATATTATCTGCATCTACCTCTCCCCAGGGAATAATACTAACACATTAGAAGCTATCCTCAGTTGGCTCTCAACCAACTACCCACAAGAAACCGTAATACTTGGTGACTTTAATATAAACTGGAAATCTTGTTCATCTGAGCAGCCTTTTACTCATATTAACCTATATTGCTTTACCCAAACCATTACATCCCCTACTAGAACCAATAAACTTAATAACAAAGAAAACACCCTTGACTGGATTCTCACTAATAGTCACCTTCTTCTTCTTCTTCTACTTTCGGCTGCTCCCATTAGGGGTCGCTACAGCAGATCAACTGTTTCCATTTCTTCCTGTCCTCTGCATCTTGCTCTGTCACACCAACCACCTGCATGTCCCCTCTCACCACATCCATAAACCTTATCTTAGGCCTCCCTCTTTTCCTGTTACCTGGTAGCTTCATCCTTAGCATCTTTTTCCCAATATACTCTGCATCCCTCCTCAGCACATGTCCAAACCAATATAATATTGCCTCTCTGGCTTTGTCTCCAAACCTTCCAACCTGGGCTGACTTATATAATAGGCACCCTCCCTGAAGATATAAATGACCACTCACCCAACTTTCTACTTAGATACAAGACTGAGATTCCAAACCCTACCATTTACAGGACAATAAGGACTAACAGAAACTTTCACCCTAACAGCTTCCAAACAGAACTTAGAGCCTGTGACTGGTCTCCACTGATACACCTCCCACTAGATGATGCAGTCAACGACTTCAGTTCAAAATTCTTAGCCACTCTAGATTGCCATGCCCCAACATGCAAAATTAGAACTAGGACTAAACCAGCCCCATGGCTCTCTAAAACTAGCAAACAAAAAATCCACCAAAGAAATAAACTCTGGGCCAGCTGGTGTTCAACAAAAAGCCCCACAGATTGATTACAGCTCAGACAGCTAGGAAATGAAACAAAAAAGCCATACTGTCTGATAAAAGAAACTTTTACTGTCAGCTTCAGCAACCCCACCAAAATAATCCTCTGAAATTCTAGTCCAGCATCAATAAACTCCTGCACCCAGGGCACTCAAGCACACCTGCTCCCTCAGGCCCTGACCACAATAATCTCATTCAGATAGCCAACTCCTTTAACACATTTTCACAGAAACCGTTCAATCCCTTGACAAACAGTTAACCCCTGGTGTCATACACTCTTACTATGCCAACTCCAACAGATGCCCCCATTTCATTTTCAACCTGGTCCCACATCCCTTGTCTGTAACCTTATCGGTAACTTAAACCCACCACACTCCCTGCTGACCTACTACCTGCGGAATATCTGCAAAAAGCAGCAAAGGCCATAGCCTACCCCGTATCCATCCTCATTAATAGAACTATTTCTGAAGGAACCATCACATCAATCTGGAAAGTTTCTTGCATTATCCCCCTGCACAAAGGTGGTAATTCCAAAGAGGTATCCAACTATAGGCCTATAGCCATATTATCCCCACTGGCAAAAATAATGGAGAAATGCATTCATAAGCAACTTTTGAGCTATCTACTAGACAAAAACCTACTAGCCACCTGCCAACATGGATTCAGACCATTTCATAGCAGTACCTATGCTCTTTTATCCTTCATCGACTGCATTAATAGAAATCAAATCAATGACACTCTATCCTCACCCCTCTTTACTGATCTGTCAAAAGCCTTTGACATGGTTAACCACCACCTCCTCATTAACATACTTAAAAACCTGTCAATGGATGTGCTTGCTATGCAGTGGTTCCAGTCCTATCTAAATAATAGGCAACAGGCTGTATGTTGGGAAAATACCTTGTCTTCCCACCTCCAAGTTGCCCTTGGTGTCCCTCAAGGCTAAATATTGGGTCCTCTCCTCTTCTCTATCTTTACAAATGACCTTCATTCTGTAATCCCCAAGCCACCTGCATCCAATATGCGGATGATTCCACACTTATATGTTCAGCCAGTTCCCCATTAGAACTCCAGTTCGTAACCCAAAATACCTTTAACATAGTTGAAAACTGGTTTCTGGACTGGTGTCTCCTCTTGAACCCAAAAAAAAAAAAAAAAATGCTACTATTCACCCCTACGTGTAGGGCCTCCCCACTTAAATTTACTGTAACATCGAGCAATGGTACTATCATATCTCCTGATCCTACTACAAAACTTCTTGGTGTACTAATTGATAATAACCTCACATTTGAGTCTCATATAAATAACACCATAAAAACAGTGAATAAAAAATTAGGTTCCCTCTATAGGATCAAACCCTTCCTGACTCCACTATAGGACCACTATAGCCTATACCCACCTCATCTCTACCTTACTATATGCCTCCCCTATCTACACTAAACTAAGTAAAAAGAATATGAGGAAGCTAATTACCTGCTACAACAATATCGCCAGGTTTGCAACCGGGTCTACCTTTAGAACCCATGACTGTATCAATCTAAATCAACTAGGCTGGTTAGAATTATCAAATCTAATACTGTTGAACCAACTAATAGTAGCCCATAAGATTCTATATCAACCAATAAACACACTAATACTTTCTACCCTTGTCACCCCCTATAACAATCTGAAAACCCTATGCTCAGCTAACAAACTACTAGTACAAACAACTAAAACTAACAGTTCATCTGGAGATGCATTATTCTCTAATACAGTTGGCAAAACCTGGAACAACCTCCCTAATCACATAACCTTGCTAGCATCAACCAACTTATTTAAAAAACAAATTAAACCTTATCTTAAATCACACTGGTTATGCCCCTGTGTTAACCCAGACTAACTATCTAATCTTTCCCTAGATATTAGCCCTATTATAAATATAACCTTGTTTCTTATCTTTTGACAATAATGTGTATGTGACTATACAGTTAATTAATATCCTTGTACATACTTTGAATGTTTAACAACAGCTATTACAACCTATGATTTCTTGTGAAACTTTACAGTAGAATATTTGCCTTGTACAAATGTGGTGTGAATATCCATAGCTGGTTCACACCATTAGTTGCATTTGTTTTATTGTTGGTGTTTTTGTTGTCATGTTTTTGTGTGACTATATACTTAATTAGTTACCTCTGTCCTATTTTTAGACATGAATACTACATCTGCTCAGACCAGAATATTTCTTTCTTGTTATTATGCCCAACTCAAAGATATATACTGTTTCCAATTTTTTTTGCAATGTATCAACACCTTTTTAAATTTTCATGTGTATGTGGAGCATATCTCCCCGGGCATCCATTGAAAATGGACATATATCCAGTTGGGCTAGCCCGGTCAACAAATGTAAAATAAAATAAATAAATAATAAATGTTTGATATTTACATTTCAGCATAATAAGAGAAATTCCAAATCAAGCATATTTAATATTCCTAGAAATTGCAACATAATCTCTTTCTGTTATTGACCAGTGACATGGCTCTTGCTAATTTGCTGACAAAAATCTTAATTTGTCATGTAATTAAAAGCCTGAGCTTTGTGAACGTTTTCACTGAATTCCTTAAATGATAACAAAAAAAAAAGATTATCACTGTGCCCCTTCTGCTTGTGGAGCTGTGGAGCAAACATACAGCCATAATGCATGTAGTGTGTCACTTTGCCTGCTGATAGTTTAAAGGTGTCATGATACTGGAAGACTGGTGTTCATTTTCACAGCAGCGAGTGCCTTTATTCACAAGCACTTCATTCACTATGAAAGCAGCACAACATGTGATTATTTATTTTTTGATTGATCAATTGCTATTTTTTTTCTATTTGTTCTTTGATTAGGAACTGCTGACTTCAGTTCTCCTTCATACCCTTTGGCTTTTTTATGGTATGGTCACGTGCCCTCTCCAGATGTCTAATGTGAGCACTGATATATATATATATAAAGGCCTTTAATTCTTTCCTTTGCAGGTCTGCATATTCCTACAAATTTCCCATGAAAGCTACAACAGAATGCAAAGTGAAGGTGCCAGGCACATTTCTATGGACCTTGCACTGTTTGCAGTCCTCCTGTTCTCCAGTAGGTATTCATAGATCATATCACTACCTCCTGGGTTGAGTAACTGACATTGATCAGTCACTTCCATCCTCTCTCATCCAGCTACCTGCTCAACTAACAGCTGCACTAGTTCATCTTGAGTTATCTTGGTCACAGTGATGACTTCAGTCCACTATTCCACAGAACTAGACCTCCTATTTTCTCTATTTCCTAAATAATTATTATTATCTTTTACCTCTTTTTTACATGCCTGCATCTCTTTGTCTGGCATAAAACCTGTTTGTGCACTGCAGTCAGCCATGTCTATTCTTACTTTGTTCACACTCTCGCAAACTACTTTTCTTCTTGCTCTTTTCACATCATTCAGTTTTTGGGGTATAAATCTCTGTAAGTGTATTACCTTCCACAGTACTTGTGTAGTGAGTGTATTACCTTCCACAGTACTTGTGTAGTGAGTGTATTACCTTCCACAGTACTTGTGTAGTGAGTGTATTACTTTCCCCAGTACTTGTGTAGTGAGTGTATTACCTTCCACAGTACTTGTGTAGTGAGTGTATTACCTTCCACAGTACTTGTGTAGTGAGTGTATTACCTTCCACAGTACTTGTGTAGTGAGTGTATTACCTTCCCCAGTACTTCTGTAGTGAGTGTATTACCTTCCCCATTACTTGTGTAGTGAGTGTATTACATTCCCCAGAACTTGTGTAGTGAGTGTATTACCTTCCCCAGTACTTCTGTAGTGAGTGTATTACCTTCCCCATTACTTGTGTAGTGAGTGTATTACATTCTGCAGTACTTCTGTAGTGAGTGTATTACCTTCCCCATTACTTGTGTAGTGAGTGTATTACCTTCCCCAGTACTTGTGTAGTGAGTGTATTACCTTCCACAGTACTTCTGTAGTGAGTGTATTACCTTCCCCATTACTTGTGTAGTGAGTGTATTACCTTCCCCAGTACTTGTGTAGTGAGTGTATTACCTTCCACAGTACTTGTGTAGTGAGTGTATTACCTTCCCCAGTACTTGTGTAGTGAGTGTATTACCTTTGCCAGTACTTGTGTAGTGAGTGTATTACCTTCCCCAGTACTTGTGTAGTGAGTGTGTTACCTTCCACAGTACTTGTGTAGTGAGTGTATTACCTTCCCCAGTACTTGTGTAGTGAGTGTATTACCTTCCCCAGTACTTGTGTAGTGAGTGTATTACCTTCCGCAGTACTTCTGTAGTGAGTGTATTACCTTCCCCAGTACTTGTGTAGTGAGTGTATTACCTTCCGCAGTACTTCTGTAGTGAGTGTATTACCTTCCCCATTACTTGTGTAGTGAGTGTATTACCTTCCCCAGTACTTGTGTAGTGAGTGTATTACCTTCCACAGTATTTGTGTAGTGAGTGTATTACCTTCCCCATTACTTGTGTAGTGAGAGTATTACCTTCCCCAGTACTTGTGTAGTGAGTGTATTACCTTCCCCAGTACTTGTGTAGTGAGTGTATTACCTTCCACAGTACTTGTGTAGTGAGTGTATTACCTTCCACAGTACTTGTGTAGTGAGTGTATTACCTTCCCAGTACTTGTGTAGTGAGTGTATTACCTTCCCTATTACTTGTGTAGTGAGTGTATTACCTTCCACAGTACTTGTGTAGTGAGTGTATTACCTTCCCCAGTACTTGTGTAGTGAGTGTATTACCTTCCCCAGTACTTGTGTAGTGAGTGTATTACCTTCCACAGTACTTGTGTAGTGAGTGTATTACCTTCTCCAGTACTTGTGTAGTGAGTGTATTACCTTCCCAGTACTTGTGTAGTGAGTGTATTACCTTCCCCAGTACTTGTGTAGTGAGTGTATTACCTTCCACAGTACTTGTGTAGTGAGTGTATTACCTTCCCCAGTACTTGTGTAGTGAGTGTATTACCTTCCCCAGTACTTGTGTAGTGAGGGTATTACCTTCCACAGTACTTGTGTAGTGAGTGTATTAGTGAGTGTATTACCTTCCACAGTACTTGTGTAGTGAGTGTATTACCTTCCCCAGTACTTGTGTAGTGAGTGTATTACCTTCCACAGTAATTGTGTAGTGAGTGTATTACCTTCCCCAGTACTTGTGTAGTGTGTGTATTAACTTCCACAATACTTCTGTAGTGAGTGTATTACCTTCCCCAGTACTTGTGTAGTGAGTGTATTACCTTCTGCAGTACTTGTGTAGTGAGTGTATTACCTTCCCCAGTACTTGTGTAGTGAGTGCATTCCCTTCCCCAGTACTTGTGTAGTGAGTGTATTACCTTTCACAGTACTTGTGTACTATCATACTGCTTTGACTCTTTTCTGCAACATCCACACACCTTTTGATTTATTGCATTTTATCACATATTTATTTTGCATTATCTGTTTTGTCACTATAGCTTGTTTGCATCCACCACTCATTTTGACTATTATCTCTAACTTTTCAATTGACCGTGTAGAAGCTAGACATTTATTTGAAGGTCGTATCAAACTCTAACAACAGCTTTTACTTAACTTATACTGTTCAGGAGTGGTATTTATGTATAACCTGTGTTTGTTTTTTTTTCATCTTTGCAAAATAATTGTTACATGACAATAATGAATATGTTCCTGTATCCAAAAACAACATCAATATTGCTCATAGTATAAAATATTTTTTCTCAAAGATGGATTAATGCAGGGGACAATCACTTATCAACATCATGATATTTTGTTGAACAAATATCCTTTGGTACCAATTTTCTGGGATACCAAAGGTAAATAAAGAAGTTATAGACACACCATACAGACTAATAGTAGCTGCTCAAGTTCCAAAACGTATCTGTTGGCTGTGTATCTAGATGGAATGTTAAAGGTAATCTTAAAGGAATAAAAACATATCCTTACCAATTCACAGGATTTCTTAAGAAAATTAACTTCACCGCAATATAATGAACAAATTGTTTTTTTGTAACTATAGATGTGGTGGATATTTTCACTTGTATACCACATAACTAAGGATTGGAATTTTATAGACTAGCACTGATGGATTACATGTCTCTAAATAGCAATGAGATAAACTTCTAGTGGGTCTTATGGGTATAGTGGTCAAAAACAACTTTGTATACTTTGAGGGAGAGTTTTATCCACAGCATATGGGAGTGGACATAGGGGTGGCTTGCACCCCCATTTTTGCAAATTTGGTAATGTTGAATTGGGCAATGAAATATTTACTTGGTGTGCCAATAGTAAGTGTTGGAACTTTTATGGGCAATACCCGGATGGCATGTTTTTTCATCTGGGACTGTACAGAGGATAGCATTGAGCCTTTTGAAGAATAGATTTCTAAAAAAAAAAAAAACAATTTACTGAAAAAAAAAATTCTAAGCTTGCTTCCCCCCTTTCCTGTGGCAGGTCTTGTCCAGATACAGATTTGCTGTATCCAGGACTGTTTGTAAGCTCCTGAGTCCCCACCTCCACTTAACTAGGGTTAAACTATTCCTGGCGCCATAAAGTCTGCTCATCAAATTTTCCCTTGCAACTAGCCAGCTTTTTAGTTTTAGCACTCAAATCTGTTTCTTTGAGCTCAGCACTTGTTCAGAACTCGTAAGCACTAAATGAGCTACCAATTACTACAGCACTCAACTTTCCTCACTTTTTTAGAGGAAAACAGTTTTTAGTACTTAATAAATAAGCACCTATCCAGGCATGTCTAAAGGTCAGCTCCTGGTGTTTTCTCTTGTCTACCTGATGAATCTGGACATCTTGGGACAATGCTTCAATTGCCTCATGTACACAGACAGCCCTCTCCTCCTACCACCCAACACTACGACCTGTGAGAGATGCACTTATATAGCCAAACTGGAAGCAAAGCTCTCTTCACCGAAGACTGGACTAGACAATTAAGAGGAGAAGGTAAACACTTGCACCGCACCACACTCATCACATAGTCCCTCAAAACCTACACCACCAAAACACAAACACACAAGCACAAAACACACACCTACATTCACAGAGGCTCTCAGTAAAAATCTGCCCAAACAACAGAGACCTCCAAAGCAGAAATGCAAGCAACCTCCACCACATAACACAACCCAAATTATACATATCCCACATACTAAGTGTGCCACTCAACTACAGCCCATAAGGCATAACGTACCCAACACTATAGTCATAGATGACTCTATAGTCAGGCACACTGATGTTCTAGCCAGCAGGCTAAACAAAGAGAAAGTTACTGTCAGTTGCCTGTCAGGTGCCAGGATCCTCCACATAACACACGTACTCAGGTCACTCCCCAACAAGTACAAATATGACTCTGTCATTGTCCATGTTGGTGTGAATGACCTGAGATGTACCTCCCTGGACTACATGAAAAGAGACATGGGGGAGCTCTCCGATCTTGTAGCTCAGGAACGTATGACCCTAGCCCTGAGTAGCATCCTCCCATCAGCCAGAATGATACCACAGTACAAGGAAAAATGACTGACTTCAACAATTAGCTAAGCTTCTGGTGTCATTCTAAGGGAATCCAGTATCGGTCTGCCTGGGATGACATGATCAACAAACCATGCTGCTTTGCCAGAGATGGCCTGCACCTGTCGCCCTTGGGATTCCGGATACTGGCAAAGGCTCTTGCCACCCCATATAGTGCCTTTTTTAGGCATGGTTCAAAAGACAAATTCAGCACTGTAACAGGTACAAGAAAGCAAAATCTGAGGGCAATGCTACTCAATGCTAGAAGTCTAAACCTCAAAATGCACTCACTCAAGGCACTCCTTAAACTGGAGGACATCGACATTTGTGCAGTGACAGAGACCTGGTTCAAAGCTCTAGAGAGCACCCCTGCATTACCAGGTTACAATTCCTACCACACCTTTCGGCCACCAAACCCAGACCGAAACACTAAAGGTGGAGGCGTGTCCATATTCATTAAGGATATCCACACCTCCAAGCTAGTTGCTCAGCATAATGCATCCGAGATTATCCAAGTTCAACTAACTCTGGGCAAAACCACAATCCAGACTGCAGCTTGCTACAGACTCCCCACCTTGCCCCAGAATTCCTACTCCTCTTTTCTTGATACACTGGAAAAGATTAAGGTGCAACACAACACCCTAATAATGTGTGATTTCAACTACCCCACCATTAACTGGGAAAACTACTCATGTACCACCTCTTTTGCTCAACGTTTTCTGGAATTCATCAATTCCAACACCTTGCATCAACTTATCCACACCCCAACAGGGGCAGTAATATCCTAGACCTGGTCATCACCAACATGAGCGACCGGTGTTCCACACCAGAGATCAGCTCCTCATTGGTCAAATCTAACCACAAGCTAATCACCCTAGACATCCACATCCCACTCCCACCCCCACCCCCCAATTAGGAAAACAACCGTAAAAAATTTCTCCAAAGCCAACTTCACGCTTCTGAAGACAGAAGTGGCAAACTTCACGACACCCATGCAGATGGACAATAGAGGTACGACTGCTGAATCCTACACAAATGCACTTTATAAGCACTTACACAAATGCATGGATCGTGCTATCCCTAACAGAACCAATATGCTATCCTCCAAAAAAAGGAAGCCAATCTGGTGGTCTTCTGCCAAAAATAAACTCTACAACAGAAGAAAGAAACTGTTGCAAAAAAAGAGTAAAATCCCACGATTGGAGGAACTCCTTGGTCAGCCTCAGTAAGAAGCTGAGATCCCCCATAAAATCCTCCAACGCTAGTTTTGAAAACAAAATTGCCACTGATTCTAAAGACAACCACAAGCATTTTATAGCTATGTCAAGAATTTCAATGGCAACACTCAGATCTGCTCTGAGTTACAGCACAATGACACTAAATATACAGAACCAACTGATATTGCCATCATCCTGGCAGATAGGTTCAGTGCTAACTTTACCCCCATCTCACCCCTTAAACGGCCCATCTTTATACCGGAAGAATGCAAAGTTCCTGTAACAACGGCTGCACAGGTAAAAACCTCACTCTCCAAAGCCAAGAACACAGCATCCATGGGTCCTGACAACATCCCAGGCTGCCTTCTACATGAACTACAGAATGAACTGGCACCCCACCTATGTACCATGTTCCATCATAGCCTCACTTCAGGCTTTGTGCCCATTGAATGGCACACAGCGATGGTTATCCCAAATCACAAAAGGGAGGGCCACAATAGACCCCGGGAACTACCACCCCATTAGCCTGATGAGCCTGGTATGCAAGGCCATGGAACGTATCATCACGGAACTCATAAACAAAGACGTTGGAGATCTTCAAACTCTGGAAACAACACAGTTCGGATTTGTAAAAGGCAGATCATGTCTCCTAAACCTGATAGACTTCTTTGAAGCAGTCACCAAAGCCATAGATGAGGGTAAGGTGGTTCACACAGCCTATCTAGATCTCACCAAGGCATTCAACACCACCCCCCACTCTGGAATTATAGATAATCTCACTAAACTAGGTATACATCACTATGTCACAAGATGGGTTACCAACTGGCTTACTGAAAGAACCCTAACTGTAAAAATAGCAGACTCCAAATCCGACTTCAGACCAGTGACAAGTGGAGTACCACAGGGTTCAGTCCTGGGTCCTCGCCTGTTTGGTAGCTACTTCTCTGAAGTACAGGCTAACACAGAAGGTATTTGGCTAACTAAACTCGCAGATGACTCAAACAAGAGCCATAATCAAAACTCCTAATGATGTGGACATCCTACAGAAGGGCTTCACTGAGACAGATGCCTGGTGTCAAAGCCATGGTCTCATGCTCAATGTCAAAAAGTGCGTTGTCATCTCCTTTGGTAAAAACTCTGTACCACTGAACTACCACATAGGTGGTAGTCTACTTAACACCAAAAGTGTGATAAGAGACCTTTGGACGCAGGTGAACAATAGTCTCTCTTGTGATAATCACATTGCCACAGTGGTCAGGAAATCCTTCTACATGGCACACCTCATCAAAAAAGGTTTCTCATCCAGAAAAAAAGAGGTCATTATTCCCCTCTACTCATCACTCATTAGACCCATTATAGAGTGCAACACCCCTTTTGGTATGTACCTCACAAGGCATCTACAACAACTAGAAAGGCTGCAGAAATACCTCTCAAAGAGGATTACTGGCCTCAATAAGATGCCCTATGCAGACTGACTCAAAAAGCTCCAGCTTTATTCCATCGCATATCGCCTACTCAGAGGCGATCTCTGCCTAACATACAAAGCTATGTCAAACCCAGAGCTGTTGGACAAGCTCCACTTAAAGAAATCCCAATCCTTCCAAGCTACACACTCTAGGGATCTAAACCTTGTCACCACAATAACCAGAACATGCTGGAGGGATAGATTCCTGTCCCAGAGACTTCCAATACTCTGGAACAGACTACCTATCTATGTCAAACAGAGCTCCTCGTTAGCACTCTTCAAGAAAAATCTTGATGATTGGATGGGTAATAGTAAATTCACCTGGGGGATCACTTCTGTGGTTCTGCTTGACAGGGGCACAGGAAAATAATTTTATTGGGTGGCGAAAGCCAGGGTACCTTTTTTGCTAGGCTTGTATAGGCCCTAGTGCCAATAGCCTAGTACCTACCTATGAACCTATGAATATTACCCCTTTTTTAAAGTTTACCTGTGACTACAACAAAAAGGAAACCAGTTTTTCAAATGCTTCCATTGGATCTGAGGATGATGGATTTATTTCAAAAACATACAAGAAACCCACATTTTCTAATAGTTATCTTCTCTAGAAAAGTAACCACCCTTGGCACTTTAAGAAAAATCTTGTTAAAGGACAGTTTGTCCATATAGTGTGTTCTAATATGACTTTATTTGAAACAGAAGCAAAAAAACACAATATATGGTATTGGAAAGGGGATATCCACTGGAATTAATAGAGAGAATGAAGAAAGAATTTGCAAACGAATAGGAAAAATACATCCCACTACTTGGAACTGATGAACAGGGCAGTGATACCAGACAAACTAATAGTGGCATGACTCAGTCTGGCAACAAGGATTTTTTAGGTCCCACATTATAGAATACAACAATGACTCCTCTCAGTACATTAAGGACATAGTAAAAAAAGAATCAGTCTGTTTTTAAAACCAAAGATAGAATACTTAGCACAATAGGTAAGAAATCTTCTTTTGTATACACAATGGTTAGGGATATGAAATCTTAGAAAACAAAAAGTCTAGCAATGTTAGAAATAAGTGTCATGGCACAAAGATGTGGTTTCTGTAAATAATGCCCTTTTATTTTAACACAAGAACAGGTTTTACCCTTGAAAATTATTGTGCATCTAAGTTAGCCCTTCTAGACAGAAATTCTGGTACATCCAGATTGATATATATTGCCATGTGTAAGAATTGTCCTTCCTTTTATGTGGGTAAAAAAGGAAAAGCGTTATGTAAAAGGATTTATGAACACAGCTAGGAAATCAAGAAGAAGAATGCTAACAGTACTTTATGTAAGCACAGCTTAATATGTAATAATTTGAAAATAATTCCTTTGGTATATTGGAAGTAGCTGATGTAGACAGAAGGGGAGGACAAGGGAAACTTGTATTTCGAGTACTGATGTGGCACTTTAGGTTGAATACAACCTCTTTACCAGGGATAAATGAAAATACTTCAATTAATTCTGTGTTGAAAGTGCAGCTAAATTAATTAAATGTCAAACGAAAGTTTGTTTACGTTACCAATTTTTCTATGATGGCATCTATTTTAATTAATGCTGTGCAGCCTGCCATCGAAGTTCTTTTAAAGAAAACATGTTTCATGTGGATGTGTTAATATTTTTGTAGTCACAGTATTATGGTTTTATTCATATATCAGCCAATGTAGCTGTTATTTTTTATCTTTACTCTTGACCTTTTAACATTTGTAAGTGGTGCATTTCCCTTTAAAACTTTCAAAACTTTAGACAACAGTTAAATTAATTGGGTTGAAGGATATATACATGAGTGGTTTCCTTTTTTACTCAGTTCTGATGAAGTCCATTTGATGGGATAAAAGTGCTTAACTGAACTGGTTTTATTGTGTTTTTGTGCAAGCTATTAAATACTTAATTTTGTATACTCAGGTTGGATGTGTATACCCTCTCCTTTTACCTTGGAACTTTTCATGTTGCTCAATCTAGATGCACCAAATGACATGAGACATTTTGGTTACAGCATTACACATTCCAGGGGACTCAATCTGCCTTGTGAATAGGCTCAACAGGTCATGCTGCTATCTCATGTGAAGTCTCCTGCATCCAATTTTGCTGTGATCTATTTGCACCCCCATCCAACAAAAATTATGTTATCTTGATCTCCCAAAAGCAACAGTCCCTGAGAGGTGCTCTATTCAAGCAGTGGCCTTCTGAATGCCTTCATGCATAAGCTCCATTGCCCCTGATACCCAGATTCTTGCAGAAAGCAAAATGGTGCAGAGCAATGGTTATCTTCATTTCCCCATACTGACCCTGACAAATTTGGTTCACCCTGCTGATGATATTTCACAGGGAGCCAACCCCTTAGCTCACACTCCCACAGTGCATTTGTTATCTCACTCATCAGAGATGCCTCACCTAGATCACCATAATCTGAAACTAACTCAATGGTATTTCCAGTTGCAATAAGCTCCGCTGATCCTACCTTGCTTGCCATTCGGATCTTACCTCACAGAAAGACTGTACCTGAACAGTCTATCTTAAAAAAATGGAAGTGTTTTGTGTTCTGGGCTACAACTGAAAACATCAGACCCATCACTGCCTGTATTCCACATATCTTTCTTTTCTTGTCAGCCTTTTTTGACAGTGGATCTAGTTTTCCTACTATTAAACTCAGTTGGCTGCAGCTTCAGCCTTTCACTCAGCAGTTTTTCATATTCTCCAGCTTCCCACAAGCTCTGTTAATCTTTCTTAAGAGAAAATATTCTTCTCATGCCCCCACATAGGCAGCCAATCCCACCTTAGGACCTGTGTTTTGTTTATGAAGCCTTGACAAAGATGTCCTTCAAACCAACCAACTCTCTTCCACTCAAGTTCCTTTTCTGGAAAACCTTGTTCTTGGTATCCATAACAACCTTGTGAAGTCTCAGAGTTGGGTACCCTCTTAACTATTCATTCGGGCTTAGCTTTTTATAAGGCTATGACTAACCCATCTTTCCTAGGTCAGTACCTAAGTACTAAGCTATCTGCCCATGTGAGTCATTTTAAGCCTAGCCAGTTTCCCATTTTGTGCACAGAATAATCTATCCCATTTGGTTATGGATTGGCCTTACCAATTCCATGGTTGATAATTATAAATTACTCCTAATGAGAATAACTGGAATCATGCCATAGATAAATTGAGGGGAACCTTGCATAGTATAAACATTTAGAAACTGCCTATGTCTATTTTATACCAAACATAGCTTCAGAAACAAATGTAAACCAAGCAATTCAATTTCAAGTCTTTTTCTTTACTCATACATGAAGGGCGAGTATACTCTTCATATGATGTTTATATATAGACAACTAAAATTTATATTTACCATTCCACACTGTTCAGGAAGGATACTCTACTATTTGTTTCCTTTGCTGCTAACAGAATGGGATTGAAAGTTTCCAAAATAAACCTATCCAAGTAGCTATCTGACTGCATATCATTTATCTATTCTAGTCATAATAAGCCTTTATCATGCAAACCAAAGACACGTTCTACAAGATCAGTAGTGGCTATATCTACATTTTGCAAGCTCAGATCTGGAAAAGCGGCCTGAAGAGCCATCAGTGATATCAGGTGGACAGTAATAAAAGGATCTAGCATTATGGTAAGTATATTTCAACACTATTTGGACTAATTTGTGGGATTTATGCTTGGCATAGTATGTTATTCCACAATCAGTCATTTTGCAATCTGGCCCTATATCTTATAGTATATAAGATGATAAAAATACGAAAGGCTTGATTGTCAAGTTTGCAACGGTATTGAAGATGCTTGATTGTTGTAATGTCATGTTGATATTTTCACCAAAAAACACTTGCTAATACTTTTTTTGCTCCCTCCCTCCTGTATGGGGTCTGCATTTTCACCAACCTTCATATGTCCCTAAAGAATAAGCTTCAGTCATGCTATCACAAAATAGCTAAATGTGCCACTTGTATATCTTACCGCTCACATCACTGTTATGCTCTTAATGAATTAAATTTACTAGAATTCCCCCATCACTTTCATTTTGTACAACTATCTCTTGCACACACAATAATTTACCAACCAAATAGCTGTCCTGCCTCAACATCTATCTTACAGTCCTGCATTCCATCCAAACCTCTCTGTTCCGGAAATAAAGACCTTTTAACTGTATACAAACCCAACAAAAGAGCCAGGCACAACTTCTACTCCTATAGCATTACAAAAGTATGGAATACCATGTCTTCAAATATAAGTGCCTTACATACCTTTAAGACTTTCAGGTTTACACTAAAATAATACCTTCTCAACACTCATATCTGCCCTTGTTCCTTAACTAAACACAACTACACTTAATTCCCCATCTCTCAACTATTTTCCTTTTAAGTCCCCCCCTCCTTTTTTCTTTACCTTTCCTCTCTTGACAGCTGTCTGACCCTATCCTGTCTCCCAGTTTCTGCTGCTCTCCCTCCTTTCTTCTCTTCTATCCCTCACCCTACTTTTTTTCCAGACCCTTTTTGATAGAACTTGCGTACTATTTATATTCTGCTTCTCCTTAACATTATCTCTCCCAATATTATACTCCCATACCTTACAGATTAACTGTCACACTAACCTCTTTTTCTTAACCCATGTTATTTTCACATATACTACTATCCTTAACTAACACATTTCATATTTCTCTTGTAGTCTATCTCTCTCAGTCCTTCCACCTTAATTTTTTTTACCATTACTTTACTACTTTAATTTACAAAATAACAGCTACTGTACATCATATGTATGTATGTATGACTATCTGTTCTTCTAGTAGTGCATAACACCAACCTAAAATTTATACTGAACTACTGATGAATCTCTAAGAAATGTCATCAGCCTATATTATTTAAATTGTACAATGTCTGCAAATTGTATGAATATCTGCAAATTGAATATAAGACTGTATTTGTTGGAGGTTTTCTCCCCAGGCCTCCACTGAAAATGGGTATCTGACCCAATCAGACTTTCCCTGTTACCAAATATCAATAAATAATAAATAAAGTAATATTTTCATACTTCCCATATACATATAAAGATTATTTTTGAAGAATGTTGCCAACCAACTTATTCACACTGTTATGGGAAGCTTGTTCAATCCAGAAGGGCATTTTTGCAATACATTTGGCATGTTTTTATATTACTGGTATGTATTTTTAGCATTAGGTTCACCTATCTGATGCTAGTTCCCTACTACTGCATTACAGTCATAGACCTTCAAACAGAGCTGGATTTGACATTGTCTTGTTGACCAGACAGAAATTGTCACTTAGTAACCTACTAAAAAAGGAATACAATGACACTTCATAAAGTATTTATGAACAGATCTTCTCCTCCCACCCTATTAATTTTTCTACTAAACAATCATTTTAGGTGGTTCAGTTACATGTGCAAAAAAAAAAAAAAAAAAAAAAAAAACAGATTTGAGATAGAGTGAAAGGAATCAGGCAAAGGAGATGAGAGTGTTCAGCGAAGTGATGGATGGGGTGATGACAGAAGAACTGAGGCAGGCCTCACTGCCAAAAAAAAAAAAATAGAAGAATGGTTATAAATACAGAAAAATAGTGACAGCTGACATTACACAGTGACTCCATGATGCAAAAATGGGGGAAAGGAGGTTGGTAATGATGAATCATTGTAGGAATAATTGCACCTTTTCAAGTTTATTTTTTTAAGGTGGCATGTTTAAAGGCAAAAAGACTACAAATGCAGTCCTTTGACAATAGATGAAACAATGGGGTATGAATTGTCTTTGTGACCATACTGGAGTTATTTGCCATGCTATTTAGAAATAGATATCTACCATTGCCACAAGATCTTTAATGATGGTGACATTTGATATGATTTAGCCCTTATTTTTGTAGTCATAAGTCATTTTTTCAAAGTGTCATAATTCCATGGGAACTCACATAACTCAAATTAAATGGATTTCCTCCAAAATTTGTCAATAAACCGTCTTACTGTTAGACTTTAATATTGATTGGCTAATATTAAAAAATGAATTGTCTGGCAAAAACATAAATCTGTGTGGGTTTACCCAACTTATAGACACCCCAATAAGATATAACAAAAACAATAACAGAGAAAGTATCTTGATTTGGGTCCTGACAAACACCTCAGCTAAGATTACTTACACCCCCCCAACAATCTTAAGTGATTACCTGACCATCTTTGTTGTATCGAATAATAATGTCACCCCAAAAGCTCATAGCTTTAACCTATTTTGAAACATGACCGACTTTGATAAAGGTACCTTTACTAGTACCTTAAAGGTGATCAGAAAGAAGCAACCAGTGCTGCTACCACTACATGAAGCTGCATTCATTTTCAATACCACTTTGAAGCTATATTTATTTCCAATGCCTCGTCCCTTGGTATACTCAACAACCATGCCCCAGTTAGAACTGAAAGAGTTAATTTAACCCAACTATTTAATAAATGAAACAAACAAAGAAAGCTGGTAAGGAAAATGAAAAAGCAGGGAAATACTAGAAACAAAACAAAACTGAATCCAACCTCCAACAATACAGACAGCCTAGAAACCTGGCTGAAAATAACATCAAATTGGACAAAAGATCTTACCACAACAATGTACAAACCTCAAGCTGGACCAAACTTAAAATGCTCTGGTCACCAATAAGTAATCTCATCCACCCTGGCTGCAGTACCCAACCAATCCCCATAACAACCAACCACTCAGAGATTATAGCTAGCCAGTTCAACACTTTCTTTATTCAAGCAGTAACTTCACTCATAAAAGGCATAACCTCCATCTCCTTGCCTTTACAAGAGAGCATTACCACTAAAGCAAATTATCCCTTTAACATATTTAAACTTCCATCATCAAAAAATCTCCTCCTCAAACTAAAACCTGCAACACTCGCCCCTTACAATCTACCTGCTAATTATATTAAACTATCAGCATGTCTTAGTCTACCCCTTATATGTATTAAACAACTATTCTATCAAAGAGAGCTATATTCCTCTACAAGAGAAGAAGACCTACATTTTACCACTTCATAAATGTGGAAATGAGCAGAATTAATTAACTATTGGTCCACTGCTATCCTCTCCCCTCAGTCCAAAATCCAAGAAAATGTGTTCATTATCAGCTATCAAATTCCGTACTTAACAATAATCATCTTTCTGCTACCTAACATGGCTTTGGTTCACACCATAGTACCAACTCTGCACTCCTCAGTTTCTGTAATTCTATTAACCTTGTCACAAAACTGTTTACTTAATCTGTCCAAAGCTTTCCATACATCGTCCTATCAAAAACTTCTTCACCTAATCTTCTTCCTTGGTCTAGACAGAAAATCTCTCTCATGGTTCTCTAGTTATTTATTTGACAGACAACAAACTGTCATATGGAACACTGTGATAGCCTCCTTACTTCCTATATCTGTAAGTGTACTTTAAGGTTCCATCCTAGGCTGAATTCTACTTAATATTTTCATTAATGACCTACACAAAGGAAACAAACGTGCCTCAGTTATACAATATGCAGATGACTCAACACTCATAAGTGAATTGAAAAAGTCCAACAACTTACTCAGGAATCCCTGCTCCCTATAGAAGTGTGTCTCAACAATTCATAACTCCTATTGAACCTGCAAAAAAAAAAATGAAAGAAAGAAACTACTCCTCTTCATTCACAAACTATTCCATGGCAAGAAATCCAACTTCACCCTAACCTATTCTGATAACACCACAATTTAAATGGTTTCACATAGGAAGCTACTAGTAGGAAATAGCAGATCAAAACATGAAATTTGATCTCCATGTAAAAGAAGCAGTCAAGAAAAAAAAGCATCACAAACGTGGCATTATCAACAGGATTAATTCTTATTTAACTGAATATGATCAAATTATATGTAGCCACAGCATACCCACTCCTGACCTATGCCTATGGAGTCACCAGTTTTATCAATCTTCAAGCTGCTTAATCTAAACTACTTGAACAGTGCTAAATTCACAAATAACCTGCCACATAGGTTACATCATCGCTTGTCCTGAAAACAACTACATACGTTAGAACTCCCTCACTGCTTGTTATTCTTCCAACTGAGGATCACACTTATTCATATCCTCCTCCCTGAAAATGCCCACACATTGCCAATATTCTTCTTCAGTATATACCAAACAGAAACCTACTTTTGAATGATAAAAAAACTTACCAAATATGATAAAATCCAACAGTTCAGCAGGTAACTCATTTTCTCAAGCCACCGCTCCAAAATATGGAATAACATTGTATTCTCTCTAAGATTAGACTCTGCACTTAAATCCTTTAAGCAAAATACAAATCTACAGCTAATGGATGCCTGGTCTTGCTCTTGTCCCACCCCTTGCTAAATTAATCTACTTAATCTCTCAGTACTACGTAACTTTATCTACTCTCTGTCTCAATACTGCTTAACTCTATCTACTCTAAATCTGTTTTGAATGGTCTGTCTCTTACTCTACCACTAGCTGGAATAATATAATTCTTTCCCTCGGTACTACCATAGTTATATCTTTCCTACATAGCTAGTATCGAGTGAGACAAATATGTAATATTAACCATTGTTCCTTTGTCCTTTCCTTACTATGCCTAACTCCGCTATGATATACTCTTCCTATGTAATTAGCCTAAGTGCTACTTCATAGCTCCTGATCATGCTTAATCCACTGTATGTTGTGTTTTATTTACTATGTAAAATGTATGTTGCCAAGCCTCACTTACTTCTTCATTGCTTATGCATAGTGTATATTGTATTATTGAACTTAATATTGCAGCTTTTCTCCCTGGGCCGCCATTGTTACTGTTCAGTTGGACCATCACATTAAATAAATAATTAAATAAATAAATAAATGCATACATACATACATACATACATACATAAATGTGAAGTCTTTACTACTGCAGTACATAGTTTCACATTGTTTCACATAACTTTATCTGCTAAAAAGGTCTTCTAGACCATTAGTATTGTCATATCTGACAATACCACCTTTGTGTTTACTGTCCCCTATGTACTTATCTAGCCAAGGCAATGCTTAAATGTGGTTAATGTGCTAGAATGTCTGACATAGATGGAAAATGTGCTCTATATTCTTCTTATGAACTCCATCACAAAGCTGTCTCTTTTAACTATTGTGTTATCCTCTTTGTTATAACATAATTTACTCCCTTGTTTTTGGGTGTAGTTCACTTATAGTCAACCTGATTTCATTCATTGTGTGGCCTTAAAAGTCAACAATAACTTCCCTTGTACTAATCTATACAGTACGCTACAGAGATCCAGTGCCTTGAATCTGTCAAAGTATGACAAATGTTTCAGATTTACTCTGTTAGTGTAGAGTCTTTGCAGAGTCTGTAAGGCTGTGATTTCAGACACTGATAGATTGCAAAATTAAGTTATATTTGATTGTGGGCCTCACCACAGAAGTGTGTATTGCTGGAAGGACATCTTCTTTGGTGTCTTTATTGAATCAGTTTTGCTGCCAAATTGCAGTAATCTCTGCATTATTAATCTGTAATCTATTTTTCACTTTTACATCAGAGAAGAATGACCATACCTCTCAGTCTGAAAATAGAAAAAAAAGACTCTTGAAAAGTAGATACATCCAGCCAAACATGTGGACATCTAATCAGTATAAAATTTGGTTATGAAGTAGCACATAACTTTTCCTGCTACCAGTAGTAATGTGGGATACTACACAGAGACACATTAAAAAAACAGAGTGATAAAAATGAAGGGGAAAATATAAGAGCATCATCAAAGAGACTGTGTAAAATCTGTATACTTTAATGAATTCCAGTTCAAATTTCTACCATACAAGTTTGTTTAGTTTTGCTTCTGAATAGGGGGATGAACGAAGTGTGCCCTCTTTCTTTAAACCATTGATACCACTACTATGTTGGGCATGTAATGTGGTTTTCTGTGGACTAGATAGGTTCAAAAAATAAATGTGGATGGGGAGGGGTGAATTCAGAAAATTGTGTGAAAGGGTAAATCAAGCCTGAAAATAGGGACATACATCCAAAAATAGTTACAAAATCAGGCGTGAAAATAGGAACAATCTTCCAAAACAGAGACAGCTGAAAGGACTGAGAATAGCCCCAAATGAAGTGGTCCCAAGACAGTGTTGTTCAGCTTGAACCCTACTATGAAGTAATTTTAGGAAAAGCAGATAATATCTCATCCTGACTTTCTGTCCCCTTTTGCTAAACCGAAGATTAGCTGATGTGGTATTTAATGCTTTTAATTTGTCGGTTTGTCCCTTATGTGAAATAATGTTCAGACCATTAACTTCATAAAATACTGCTGCAAAAATAATGTTCAGACCATTAACTTCATGAAATACTGCTGCCACTTTTCCAAAGAATGCTACATAATTCGGGAGATAAGATATCCTGTTAATGAAACCAAGCTGTTTCAAGTCCAATAAGTTCCCTATTTTATTCTGGTAAAGCTACTTTATGACTCTTCCCATGATTTTAATAACACACTAGTCATGATGTTGTGTCTCAGTGATTTTTGGGTATCTGTGTTTACTTACTTTTAGATGTTCATCATAAGAAAGATGACTTTTTGGAAGCTGTCCTACTGAGGGTTTAGCTAGATTAAGAATTTAAACAACTGTCATGGGTTTTTCTATAGACTGAATTTATAAAAATATATGTATTCAGAAGTTTTACCATTCAAATGCTGAAGCATGTAATGTGAAACGTTATACCTACCAATAATGCAATAAGAATGTAGAAATAGATAATCCATAGTTTTACGTGATTAGCCTGCTTTGATCTATTCTCTTTAGTAATAATACTGATAGCTCTTGTATATTTCTGGTAATCCACAAATGGGGCATTTTCTGCCATAGCAATATCAGACAAGACTTCCTGTGTGCCAGAACACATATTTCTATTCTGGTCAACTCGGCTGACAATTGGCTGAGGGAAATATATGATTTCTAAGGCCTGTACTGTATTGGTAGATATTCAGTCCACCAAGAAACCCTAGTGACCTGCAAAAAAAAAAAAGTCCTTATACCTAAACATTTAAGTCAACTCGGATAAGTATACACTTCCACAAACCATCACTCCAACAAAAAATGTTGTTTGCATCTATAAATTCTCCTTTAATGTGTGTGGCCACACTTAATTTTAGTTATGTGATGTATATACTGACATATTTAAAAAGATTTGGGGAGGTAATATTTGTGATGCTTTCTCATCTCATTCCTATCCATCCACACTTCAGATGTTTCTTAAGGTTTCATGTGTTTGGATCACATTATCAGTTTGCTGACTTACCCTTTGGGCTATTCACTGCTCTAGGAGTGATCACTAAGTGTCTAGCTCTATTTATAGTACATTGCAGGCTTTGCAGGCTACAGGGTAGTCCACATCTGTCCATATGTAGACAACTTGTTTATCATTGCAGAGACTTTTTCAAATGTCAGGAACCTCTCACTTACAAAACAGATCTCCTGTGCAAGCTGGGATTCTAAGAAAACATTCAGAAGTCTTTTTGACTCCATTACATAGGAGTTTGCTCCTGTGGTGTCCGATTGACACCGCAGTACCAAGTGCTTTCATTTATCCCTTTTCCAAAGGCTTTACATTCAGACTTCAGCCATTACAAGGGAATACCTCAGGATTCTGGGTATCATGACATCCATGATTCTCATAATACCTTTGGCAACACTCCATATGAGAAAGATACAGTGGTATCTGAAGTCCCTTTGGTGACAGTAGCAAGACCCATTATCTTTTAAATTCCATTTTTTGATTTGTGAGAAGAGAAATATTTTGGTCCTTAGGACAACTTTAAGTTGTTACAGGCAATACAACAGTAATAACATACATAAACAAGCAAGGGGAAGCCAGGTCTTAACTGCTATGTAGACTAGCCATGTTTGCATGGGATGTAGCTTTATAGCACAATCTTACTCTACAGACTTCCTACATTACAAGCACAATTGTGCAGCAGACAAGCTGAGCAAGCTAGAGTCAGACACTCTTTAATGGAATAATAAAAAGAAAACCACAAATGATGATGGAGCACTATATCACACAAAATGAACTTTAATCCACTGGTTTAGTGCTTTAAGCCCAAGAATTAGGCCTTCATCAGAACAAAGTGTTAAAAAACTGTCTCATTTTTATACCATCATCAATACACATCACACCAATCAAATATCATTTTACTTAAACTTAATGTAAAAACTGTTTAAAATGTGTTTAAATAAAAATGCATTTTAAATAAAGCATACATTTCTAACAAACATATAAACTATTTACATTTGTTATAATAAGCATTTCTTTTCAACACAGCTTTATAGTTGACACCATTGTTAAGCCCTGGTGTCCTGCTTGCATCTAATAAAACCTGCCATTTAAACTCTCTAAAATCTATTTCCCATCTCTATCTCCATTAAAGCCCAATGGAACATGATTTATAACTAAAAAGAAACTTAACACTGTTATTGCTACTCACACAGTTTAAAGTGTGCTTGAAAAGAGCATTATCTATTTTTTTCTCTCTTTTTGATGGCATAATAGTGTTCATACATTCTGTTTTTAAGTTGCCTATTGGTTTTACCAGTATAGAATGAAGAACAAGTGGAGCATTCTGCCATGTATACCACAAATGTAGATTTATCATTAAAATGCCTGGAGCGTGCCACATCTTGCTCTGAGTTGCAACATTAAAATCTGCTCCTTCTGAAATGTATTTACAAAAATTGCAACTTTTACATTTAAAAGTACCTATGTTGTCTTGAGGCTTTTTTCTTTGTCCACTTTCTAACATTTCATTGAAATTCCTTCCTCTTGTGTTAACAAACATGGGAGCTTCTCCTACTACCATCTGAAGATCATTATTTGAAACTAATATTCTCCAGTTGGTGGACACTATGTTTTTAATTTCTTTACTGTCTAAGATAAAGGTTAACAACATGGACGTTACCCAATCCTTCTTGTTTTGTGTGTTTCCACTAAGCCCCTCCCTTTCACTTGTACTAATAATGTCTTGGACTATTTTAGAAGGGTACCCTCTGTTTTTAAATCTAAAATGCAATTCCTGCACTAACAAATCTAACTGTGCTTCATCACTTGTAAGTCTCTTAAGCCTTACTAACTGCCCCTTTATAATGTTATATTTCACATAAGTGGGATGCATACTAGAGTAACTCAAAATACGATGGTAGTAGAAGCTCCCATGTTTGTTAACACAAGAGGAAGGAATTTCAAAGAAATGTAAGAAAGTGGACAGAGAAAAAACCTCAAGACAACATAGGTACTTTTAAATGTAAAAGTTGCAATTTTTGTAAATACATTTCAGAGGGAGCAGATTTTAATGTTGCAAGATATGGCACGCTCCAGGCATTTTTAATTGTAAATCTGCATTTGTGGTATACATGGCAAAATGCTCTACTTGTTCTTCATTCTATATTGGGAAAACCAATAGGCAACTTAAAAACAGAATGTATGAACACTATTATGCCATCAAAAATAAAAATTTAGATAATGCTCTTTACAAACACACTTTAAACTGTATGAGTAGCAATAACAGTGTTAAGTTATCATGCTCCATTGGGCTTTAATGGAGACAGAGATGAGGAACTAGATTTTACAGAGTTTAAATGGCAGGTTTTATTAGATGAATGTAGGGCACCAGGGCTTAACAATGGTGTCAACTATAAAGCTGTGTTAAAAAGAAAAGCTTATTATAACAAATGTAAATAATTTATATGTTTGTTAGAAATGTATGCTTTATTTAAAATGCATTTGTATTTAAACACATTATAAACAGTTTTTACATTAAGTTTAAGTAAAATGAGATTTAATTGGTGTGATGTGTATTGATGATGGTCTAAAAATGAATCAGTTTTTTAACACTTTGTTCTGATAAAAGCCTAATACTTGGGCTGAAAGCACTAAACCAGTGGATTAAAGTTCATTTTGTGTGATATAGTGCTCCATCATCACTTGTGGTTTTCTTTTTATTTTACCAAAGTTACGCAAAGTGTGAGACAAGTCTACAGTTTTCTTTGAACTTTTTCTGTTACTTGCAAGATGTCTCAGAGTGGAGCACTGCAAAGGGAGACAGTTTGCTGAATGTGACCATTCATTCATTTCCTATGGATTCACAAGCTGCTGTCAAAGCTGCGGATGTGGAATTGCCATTCCGTCTGGATGAACAGGATTGTTTCTGCAGAGGTATGATTAAGGATTTAATGGCAGCACCAACAGTTATTACCATAGAGGCAGAGGACATTTCAGGGCTATCGGACTCTATGCCCAGTGTCATTGTCAACAAGGAATGGTTGTTTAAAGACTTAGAAGCTTCCCTTCTTAAATATAAAAAACTTCAGTGGGACACTGCCTTTTTGAAATACAGTTTAGATGTAAAGCGGGTCTCTAAGGGTCTGCAGGTACACAACATTCCTAATGGTATTTTTAACAACACTTTTCTTAACAAATGGCATAGGATCTGTGAGGACACAGGTTTGGTGTTCCTAAAAGTGCTTAAGGAACACCACAAAGAAGAGGAGCGCAAGCTTGCTAAGTGGATCGATGGACTTATAGACAAACTTAATTTAGCTGTCTTACCAAAAAAAATTGATGATGTTCTAAGGCGAATACAGTCTAAAGTTGAAGCCTTCGACAATTCTTTGAGGCCAAAGAAGGAGAAGAAAGTAGACGGGGATCGCAGGCTGTATAAAGAAAGGAAATGCCATTCCACCTTAAAACCGGCAGAATCAGCAAGCAACACCTCCGGTGAGCTGACATCACCACAGAACATTGCAAGAAGGGAGGAAGGAGCTGTTAGAGAGAATAGAGGCTTTCACCATCAAGAACATAGCAGATTTTCCAAGCCTTTTTTATCTCCTCAGCGCTCAAAGCATCTGCAAGAGAAAAGAACAGTGCAACATGATGAATGGGAGACTGTGACACCAGGGAAGCAAAATGTCCCATCGAGGAGGAATTTGAACAGTTACAACAATCCGACATTGATGCAGGTAGCCGAAACTTCGAATCATGCCAGTGTTTACCCATTGTTTTGCAGAGGAAAGAATCAGGAATGCCATTGAACATACAGGTAATGCCTATGGATTTTAAAATATACAACTTGTCAAAGAGGGTTTTCACAGAAGCAGAGACTAACTTACTAAAAAAGGTTTTAATTTTGTGCCCTCCAGAAGAGTGGACATTGTGGGCACTGTTGTTAATTTAAAAGGATATACCAGAAAACTGAACTTAAAGTTGTTAATGGGAAATCAGGATGGTAAGCAAAATGGTGATTGTGTTACACCTAACACTTTTACCCCACCCTTGAACCCTGTATTAAAAGCATTTGACAAACTGTGTGAAAAAGAAATTAGGGATTTGTTAAACAAAAGAAGCAAGATAAAATGTTATAATATGACAGTAGAACAGCAAATGATTTTTAACTCCATTAAGGATGATATTTCCATCAGGGTTAAGTGTGCAGACAAAGGGGGTTCAATGGTCATAGTAAATTCTGATGATTATATGAAGGGAATGCAATTATTATTAGCAGAAGAAACTGCATATAAAAAGGTTTCCAAATGTGATTTCCTAAAAGCGTATAAAAGAATAGACTCTTGGCTTTTTGAAGCCTTATCAGAAGGTTTGATTTCTAGGAACATGTATGAGTTTTTGTAGTAGACAAACTCAGAATAGGGCACCTCTTTGGAATTCCAAAGATACATAAGGATGGGCACTGTCCCCCTTATAGGCCCATATTTTCTTCACCAGCATCAAAGTTAGAGCTATGTTCCAAGTTTATAGACAGAACTTTGCTTGAGATAGTGCAGAAGTCAGAATCCTTTATTAGGGATTCTTTTGATTTTTTAAAGTAAAATCAATAAAATTAAGGTTGAATCTGATGATTTGCTGGTGACAGTTGATGTGGCATCTTTATACACCTGCTTTTCTCATGATGTGGGGTTAGAGTGGGTTGGGAATTTGTTAATCAAAAGTGGAGAATATAAATTAGAAGAGTGCAGGTTCATGTTGGAATGTATGGATAATATTCTTTCATACAATTACTTCATGTTTGACAACGAACATTTTTTGCAAATGAAGGGGGTAGCGATGGGTGCCAGGATGGTTCCCAATTGTGCCAACTTAGTTCTGGCTCACTGGGAAAACAACATTATGTCCAAGTTTACCAACAGACAGAAAATTGTGAGTTATTATCATTTTATTGACAATTTGTTTTTTATTTGGAGAGGCCCACAAACTGAGCTCTTACAGTTCATTGAAGACATGAACAAAAGCACCTCTTATTTGCATTTTACTGGTAGATGGGACAATTGATATGTTTCTTAGATTTAGAAGTTATTAAAGAGGAAGGTATAGCTTTTTTGGGGTGTTGCATCAGTTATAAGAATGTGGCAAGCAATGGTCTTTTGACTTACTCTAGTATGCATCTCACTTATGTGAAATATAACATTATAAAGGGGCAGTTAGTAAGGCTTAAGAGACTTAGAAGCAATGAAGCACAGTTAGATTTGTTAGTGCAGGAACTGCATTTTAGATTTAAAAACAGAGGGTACCCTTCTAAAATAGTCCAAGACATTATTATTACAAGTGAAAGGGATGGGCTTAGTGGAAACATACAAAACAAGAAGGATTGGGTAACGTCCATGTTGTCAACCTTTACCTTAGACAATAAAGAAATTAAAAACATAGTGTCCAACAACTGGAGAATATTAGTTTCAAATAATGATCTTCAGATGGTAGTAGGAGAAGCTCCCATGTTTGTTAACACAAGAGGAAGGAATTTCAAAAAAATGTTAGAAAGTGGACAAAGAAAAAAGCCTCAAGGCAACATAGGTACTTTTAAATGTAAAAATTGCAATTTTTGTAAATACATTTCAGAGGGAGCAGATTTTAATGTTGCAAGTCAGAGCAATATGTGGCACTTTCTAGGCATTCTTAATTGTAAATCTACATTTGTGGTATACATGGCAAAATGTTCCACTTGTTCTTCATTCTATATTGGTAAAACCAATAGGCAACTTAAAAACAGAATGTATGAACACTATTATGCCATCAAAAAGAGAAAAAAAATAGATAATGCTCTTTTCAAGCACACTTTAAACTGTATGAGTAGCAATAACAGTGTTAAGTTTCTTTTTAAAGTTATAGATCATGTTCCATTGTGCTTTAATGGGGACAGAGACAGGGAACTAGATTTTAGAGAGTTTAAATGGCAGGTTTTATTAGATGCATGCAAGGCACCAGGGCTTAACAATGGTGTCAGCTATAAAGCTGTGTTGAAAAGAAAACCTTATTATAACAAATGTAAATAGTTTATATGTTTATTAGAAATGTATGCTTTATTTAAAATGCATTTTTATTTAAACATATTTTAAACAGTTTTTACATTAAGTTTAAGTAAAATGAGATTTGATTGATGTGATGTGTATTGATGATGGTATAAAAATGAAACAGTTTTTTAACACTTTGTTCTGATGAAGGCCTAATCCTTGGGCTGAAAGTGCTAAACCAGTAGATTAAAGTTCATTTTGTGTGATATAGTGCTCCATCATCATTTGTGGTTTTCTTTTTATTTTACCAAAGTTGCACAAAGTGTGAGATAAGTCTGCAGTTTTCTTTGAACTCTTCAATGGAAAGTAAACCAGGGTGTCTTCCAAGATTTAATCCTTCTGTGTGGAATTGTTCAGATAGACCCTTTTGCCTCCTCTCTGAACAATCAGCTGGAAAGATTCTGCTCCAGCATTCCATACAAGAAGACCTGGTAAACAGATTACTTTATTTTTCCTTTCACAGTCGTGGTGATACCCAGGGTTCTTCTAAAGATTCAGATGGAATCCTGCAAGATCTTTGTATTGACACCTTTCTGGCCCAGGCAACAGTGGTTTTTACCTTCTTCTGGAATTGGCCAGTGGTAATTATCACATATTTACTCACAGACCAGATCTACTCGCATGATAATAGGGTATTTGATACATCACAACCTCAAACAACTTCATCTTACGGCCTGGATGATAGGGTCTTAATATATTTTATGCACCTGTTTACTAAAGACATGCAGCAGGTACTAATGGAGGCAAGAAAACCTGCTACTAAAAAATCATATATTAGTAAATGGGAATGGTTGTCTAGTTGGTGCCAGCAACATAACAACCACCAATTCAGGGATAGTGTTTCTCTGGATATACAATATTTGTGTGGGTTATTTTCCTATGGCCTGTCTTACTCCTCTGTCAAGGTTCTTTTGTCAGCCATTTCAGCATGTCTGCCCATGGATCCTACTCTTTCAAGACATTCCCTTGTTAAAATGTTTTTTGAATTGCATAACAGACCCCTGAGATAAATGGTGGGCCCTCCTTGGGATCTTAATTTTGCATTTAAGAAGCTAACACTTGCTCCATTTGCACCAACTCGTGCAGCTGACTTGAGATTCTTAACATGAAAAACAATTTTACTGGTAGCTCTTACCTCTGCAATAAGAGTATCTTGGTTGCAAGATCTTATGTTGGGTCAACCTTATCTCATTTTCCACAGAGACAGGGTTTCACTGATAACTAATCATTCTTTGATGCCTAAAGTGGTATCCCAGATTACTGTAAGCCAAACAATCGATCTCTCTATGTTCTTTCCTTAACCCTGAAATGAAGGAAAAGGTAATATGTAATGTGAAGGAGTCACTCTAAAAAGGATGGGTAAGAAGATGATGATACAAGCAATGGAATGAGCTGGCCAGAGACAGCACAGGTACTAACTTGGCAGGGCAAAATCTTTCAAAACTTCTGATCAGCTGTTCTTTTTTATAAAGGTAAGAAAAAGGGACAACCTGGTAAAAACAAACTATTTGAAAATGGTTGTCTTGTGCTATTAACTTTTGTTATTCCCACCATAACAAAACTAGTCCAGGCAAGGTCAATTCCCATTCTTCCAGGGCCTTAGCTTCATTTATTATTTTTGGAAAGAGTTGCATTCTAGATGCATTCTAAAACCAGTGACTTGGTCCTCTGCACATACTTTTCCAAAACACTACAAGCTAGATCCTCTCCAGGTCTTTGTCAACTTTTGCAAGAACTATTCTCTAGGGGCTCCTGGATCCTTTTCCATCCACCTCCCGGTTGTTATAAGCTATGGTAATATATCTGTATAGCTTGGACTACTGTAGCATTGCTCAATATAAAGAACATACTGCAGTCGTGTAAACAGACTTAATATAACATTAGATATTTGAATTATCATTGCTGTAGTAGCTGCTCCCAACCTCCACCCCTCCCTCTTCTCTTGTTATTTATATATATATATATATATATATATATATATATATATATATATATATATATATATACACACACACACACACACACACACACACACACATATATATATATATATATATATATATACACACACACATATATATATATATATATATACACACACACACACACACACACATATATATATATATATATATATATATATATATATATATATATATATATATATATATAGTTTTTTTTTTTTTTTTATGCCAGGGTGTTGACATTCATGTTTTGTTGTTCCTGGCAATGTCCTCTGAGAACTCAGCCTCCCTCACTCAGCTGACATGAAAGCTCTGAAGAGTTTGAAGCCCAAACCTGTATTTTTTTTTAACTCAGCTTAAGCTAACTAATGGTTTGGGCTTGTGTAAGGCGCCCGAAAAGTTTAAAGGCTCTCTGACTGTTATATCCTATGTAGAATATAACCCATACAGCTTAGGCTACTGTAGCAGTGGTCATTAGAATATCATTTGTTACAGTAAGTTTACTTAGACAACTGAACTTTTTTTCTGTAATGTAATATGTAGTTTGAAGGTGTCCTCCTAAAAAGGATGGTTAGGACGATGATGATAAAAGTGAGAGAGTGAGCTGGCCAGTACTCCCTGGTTCCGCAAAAGTACTTTACAGATAGGGTTTCTCATGGCATTGGAGAGAAAGCCAACATATTCACTCAAATAGACATTGAAGAAGTGTAGAAAATTTGAAGAAGAATTGTGAGGAGGGAAGAGAGACTGCATAATTCATTTAAAGGCAGACTGCATGTTCTAATTGAGTTTCACTCTCTGTCTGGCAGTACAGTGCAGATGTTTAAAACTGTGTGTTGAAAAACCTAATTGTCCCAGTCCCCATCAATAAACATACCGCATCAAATGACATTTGGCAACCTTTATTAAACTTCCATAAATTTACTTTATTGAACAACATTTTAATTTATTGATCACAGCATGAATATCCATATAACCATTTACTAGGGCAGTGTAACCAATGTAACCCATCTCACTCTAACCAAGTAAGCAAAGTCCTCACTCCACTCACTTACTTTTACTTATCAAGCAGCACTCACTTTCATTCTCAAAGTCATTGAATTAAACATCCAATACTAGAGGTAAAACAGAAGAGGGACAAGCCTTCCCCTCTTCTCCACCTAAACACCAAACCTATGAAATAATCTTACAATTCTCATTGTTCCTAAAAGTGGGAGTAAGGGTGGGTCACAAGTTCATGCCAAAATATGATCCTTTACCAAGTTACACTCGCATAAAACCATTTAAGTAGCTCCTTTCACTTACCTAATTTCCTCCCAACCCTTCTTCTTTCCCAACTTAACCCTTCCATTCCCCCCACATTAACTTTTCCCCACTACCATCTTAACTCCCATTACTATTCCTACCTAACCCTCACCCAAAGATGTACCCTGGACAAATTGATTTGTTCCCAAACCTCATTTGTCCCAGTCCCCTTTAATAAACACACCACTTCAAATGACATTTCATGACCTTTATTAAACATTCGTAAATGTACTTTATTGAACAACATTTTAATTTATTGATCACAGCATGAACATCCATATAGCCATTTACTAGAGCACTGTAACCAGCATAACCTCACTCAGCCTAACCAAGGAAGCATCGTCCTCACCTCAACTCGCTTAGTTTTACTTATCAAGCAGCGTCCAGTTGCTCACTTTCATTCCCCAACTCATTGAATTAAACATCCTACAACAGATGGGGAATAGATGAGGAACAATCCTGCCCCTCTTCTCTGCCAACCAGCCTTACACAGGCTGTTCCCCTTCATTCACTCCAAAACCTTCAGCAAACCTGCCAAAAACCAACTTAAGTGTACATTAAAGAAATCCAAACCAAAATCATTCAGGTGTACCCCATCCTCTCTGTACCAAACTGTATCCCTATCATCAACATCCCAATACCCTATCATATACATACCTCAATGGCCATCATCTCTTAGTCTTCACACTATCAACCCCACTCCAACACTTCACCATAGGAACCACAGTCCAAGAGTTAGCAAAGTCATGTAACCCTGCCACCTGTGCAACTATGCTAATTGCTGCTAAGTCCACCTTGACCTACTGAACTGCCTTACCTTGATCCCAAGCTTGAACCAACATTTTCAACCACACTCCTTCCCAAAAACTCCTTCCTCCTCAGTCAGCTGCAGCATAAATTTAACAAAATCTTGAAAAGCCCTATCATATGCCTTCCTTTTAAAAGCTGCCCAGGATTCCTGTATCAAGCATCTGATCATTCCAAGCCAACCTGACACACCTCGTCTGTCAACACCAGTGCTCATACCACTGCCATATTGACTGAATGAAAATTAATCCTTTTCCCCCACAACTTCTCCTGCTAGACCTTCACCACCAGCCAAATTGAAACTAATTCCAAACAGTCAACATTCCTTCTCGAATTATTCTTCCACCCTGCTGGTAAATGAGGTACAAACTATTTGCCACAAAAAAAAAGCCCCTCATCCCAATACTTTCTGCTGACTGTAAACAACAATTGAATCCACCTGATAAAAGCCATACCCTTAAACTCCAAAAAAGACAACCACAAGGCTAAGTCACCCACAGCAACTTATTAACCCTCACCCAATGATGTTTGCTCCCCCCATTTAACAATAGGCCAGTAACCCACAAAAGAAATTACCCGGGTAGAACTGTCCCTTGTCCTTGGATTTCCCCACCAAATCTTTTCTTGCAGTCATGTTACCTTTGCATCTGGTAAACCAAACAAAGCATGACATACATCTACTTGTAATCCAAAAAAAAAAAATGCTTGAGTCTTCTAGCTGCTGCCTAGCTAACGGAACACCCACTTCCTCACACATCGACAAAAACACACGTATACCTTCCAGTGCTCCGTCAAACCTTTCACTTACTCTTATGAAGTCAATCAGATAACATACTGCCTTCTGGCTACCGCAAAACTGCTGCCAAATCCAATGGAAAGCAGTGCTAAACTTCTTAGAGTAGCACAAGCCATCGAGCATTGCATCAGCATAGCCTTATCAAAGTGAAACTTAAACCCAACCACCTTGTCAACAATGGCCACTCTTCCTCTCAAACTAGTAAGAAATTAAAAATGGATTCAATATCTACCACCACCAACCATGGATCCGTAAGCTTTTGAATGACCCAAACTGCATCATCCAAAGATGCATAACTGACTTTTGTGTCATCTCCTGAAATTAAATCATACATAGAATTCCCCTCAGAGTAACAACAATTTACATGCCACCAGGTGATAATATCCCAAAGCTAGAAAACCTAGAAAACATCCTACACTGGTGTAGCAATAACCTACCCCCAGAAAACACTTATAATGGGTGATCTGAATATAAATTGGTCAGGTTGCAATTTTGCAAACCCCAAAAACTGTATTAACCTACATGGCTTCTCACAACTCATCCAATCTCCCACCAGAATTAACAAATCCACCAACAAACATTCCAGTTTAGACTGGATGTTAACAAACAGGCCTGCCCTTTACCCCTACTCAGGTTGTCTGCCAGACAGCCTCAGTGACCATTATCCCACTTATTTGGCTAGAAAAAGAACAGACACAGTTAACACTACTACAACTAAAAAACAAAAAACAACTCAACCCCATCAAACTTGTAGAAATATTTAAACATTGTAATTGGATTCCATTAAAACAGCTACCACTTGAAGAAGCTGTTAATTGCTTCAACACTACCTTCCTCTCCATTCTAAACACTCAGGCACCCAGTAGATACATACGTGTTAAGTCTAACTATACCCCTTGGCTAAAAAAAGAAACACTAAATATTTTCAGACTTAGAGATAAGCCTTGGTCGGGTCTATATTAGAACATCAACTTTTTAAAACGTTGAATGTTCTAATATCGACCCCTATTCAGCGAACGCTGACAATATCGAACATGCAGAACAGCGAATGTTTTCCAAGGGAAACAATTCACTGTTCCAACACACATACACACAACACAAGCACACCAAACAAACAGCAATCCACACACATACACCTAAAATCCTACTTTAAACCCTACACTAAAGTATGCATACACCACTAGCTATCCACTTACCTTAACCCAAACTCTAAACCTAAGGTCCGTCACTATCGCACACTCACCTCACCTGTGCCCTAACCCTAACTCACCTAACCCACCCTAGCCCTCACATCCACACAATCACACACTTACCTGATCCTGACCCATAACTTTCCACCACAGTGCTGAAAATAGCAAAGCCACAGGAACAGCCAACTGAATTCCTTCCCTACGAAGAAATTTGTTGTTTTGCAGCTTCACTATTTTCAGCATTCGCTGAATAGGGGTCGATATTAGAACATTCAAAGTTCTGAAACTTCGATGTTCTAATATAGACTCGGCTTGGTCTATCTGGAAATCAAATAAGTCCCAACTCACACAGCAAACTTATCAGGAACTTAGAAACAAAGCTAAGAAATAAATTAAAATTGATAAAGTCAACTACTACACCGAAATACAAGCCAGGCACCAGAAAAATCCACAAAAATTCTGGTCTACTATAAACAATATCCTTCTACTAGTTAAAAACAAGAACACCCTCTCTCACCACTGCCAACAACTCAAACAATACTGCTGTTCAATTTAACAAATATTTTATAGAAACCATCCTGGAACTATCCAAAAATCAAGCTCCCTCAACAACCAAACCCTCAATCCCCACAACAAACATCTCACTACTATTCTCTCTCCAACCAGTAGCAACAATCACTATCAAAAGACTGCTGAAAAAATTAAAACCTACCAAACTAGTCACAGATGATCTACCTGCCGAATACTTACAGTTAACAGCAGAAGGTATAGCATACCTCATTTTATTACTAATCAGTAGATCCATAGCTGAACACCAAGTCCCTCCAATATTGAAAACCTCATATATCATTCCCCTACATAAAGGTGACCCATCAACTGAACTAAATAATTATAGACAAATTGCAATATTGTCTCCACTATCTAAAATTCTTGAAAGAATATTTCATAAGCAGGTTACTGACTACCTACTTACTAACACTCTCCAAACTAATACCAAAATGGATTCAGACCATACCCTAGCACAATCACAATACTAATGTCTTTCACCAACACTATCAACTTCCCTAGGACCAAGTAATAACTATGTCTCTTCTATCTTCCTAGACCCAAAGCCTTTGACATGGTCTTTCATACTAACTTACTGGATACCCTCGCTGACCTTCATTTCTCAAACTCCACACTTGCATTTTTCAAAGATTACCTCATAGGATGGCAACAAGCAGGCTCTTGGCAACAAACTCTATCACCCCTACTACCGGTCACTCTTGGAGTGCCTCAAGGTTCTATCGTAGACCCACTTCTATTCTCTGTATTTACTAACAAACTCCATCTAGCAACCACTCATGGATCATTCATCCAATATGCAGATCACTCCACAGTGATCTGATCTGAACCATCTCTGTTGGATCTTCAGAATCTAACTCAAAAGGCCTTTCATGAAGTAGAGTCCTGGTTTGCAAATGCTAATCTAATCTTAAACCCCAAAAAGACAAACTAGTGGTCTTCCTCCCTAATAAAGCTGCTCCCCTCCTCTAACACCGTCTTCATCTCCTCAGTTAACAATACCATCATCACCCCATCACCACACACTAAACTTTTAGGAGTAGAAATTGACTGCAAACTTAAATTTGATATTCACATTTCCCAGACAGTGAAAAAGGTGCATAAAAACTAGGTACTCTATACAGGAATAAACACTACTTTACCAAAAATACCAACATAGCTATTGCCCAAACACACTTAATGTCTGCCTTATTGTTTGCAGTCCTGTCCTCACTAATCTCAAGAAATCTGAATTACAAAAACTTGAATCCTGCTATAATAAAATTGCAAGATATGCCACAAATTCACCAACTAGATCACACCACTGCCTCGCACTCAAGCAACTCAGTTGATTAGAGCTCCCCCATCTCCTACATTATACAGAACTAACAATGGCCCAGAAAATCCACTCAAATCCAGAAAAGATACCAGCCTTAGAAGCTCTTCTTCAATCCTATGTTACTAATAGACCACTACATTTCATTAACAAACAACAAATAAAAACCTACTTATCCAGAAACCAAGCAGGGGATTCCCCATTTGTTAACTACATAGGTAAGATCTGGAATGAACTGTCAGTAAACATTACCTCCATAACATCCTTATCGCTATATAAAACTAGACTAAAAAAAAACTTGCTTAGCAAGTCGCTCTACCCCTGCTCTGCCCCCGGCTGACTGATAGCAACTCACTCTCAACTGTCTCCTCTTCAAAATTTCCTGGCTAATTAAACACACAGAAACAATAATTATTTTATACCATCATAATGTAACCTACATCCTTCTAAATGAAATACACTATGGGATCTTACTTATACTACAGTCTTATTCTCTTTCTGATTATCTATATTTCTCATGCCTGCATATAATTCCTCTAATGTACTATTGGATTGCATAATGCTTGTGAACATAGCACACTGTATATCATTGTATTGTATTCTACTGTTACTCATTCTTTTATTGATGTATATAAGTCACATTTAATGTATTTAGTGCAACTACTGCCAATTAGACTTTGATGTATTGTATTACTTCTATTTATTTGTGTTATTCATATTTGATATGTCTATGTACTAACTGGAGCTCTTCTCCCCAAGCCTCTGCTGAAAACGGACATGTGTCATGTCGGACTTTCCCGGTAAACAAATGTAAAATAAAAATAAATAATAAATAAATAACCTCTTAGAAACCAACCCAAATGGAGAAACCTTAAAACTGTTAAAGGAAGGAATATCAGTCAGAGTCAGACCAAATAACCTACCCACCTGCCACTCCTTCTCTGCCAAGCTTTCCAAAATGTCTTCCTTCCCCTGCAAGGAATGTAGATTCCTACAGATTAACCCCTCCCCTCCCACCCCTAATTTAATAGAAAATCCCTCAAAAAATCCATCTATTAATTCAGCTACAACTGCTGACTCAGGAAAATGCAGGAGCAGCTGATAAAATATCTGTATGTTAATGGGACAATGCATACCCCAGAGTTCCCTTTGACCCATGAAAGGACAACCCCATCCTGCACCCCTGAAAATTTTCCTTACCATGACTACCCTGAAATCCAGGAAATGATAATGGTAACCCACCCAATTCAGGTTACTGTGAACTCAGTTAAACAACGTACCTTCCTGCCTGCCACCTGCACATATGAATGTGCACCCACACGCTTCAAACAGGTGTACACAAACCTACACACCACCCAAGAGCAACACCCTGCATTAAAGGCCCAGCATAACCCCCTCCTGACCCCCTTTATCTGAACCCCCCCACTAACAGCTTCAAGGCTATCCACCATAAAGGTTAGCCAAATATCTGGATATTTCACATCCCAGTGCAGTGACTGGTCCACTGCCTTCCACTTCCATAACTGCTGATCGTACCACAACCCAGCATTCCCCACCCTCAGATGGTGCGCTTCACAAACCATGAGAAGATGAGCCAAGAATGTGGAGGCCAAAGGCTGTATCCTTTTCCATCCAAACTGCCATGTAATAAATGAAGCCTAACACCCAGCTGTCCCATGTCTTTGGCCACAGTCTACCTATCCTGCTCTGCCCTGAAGCCACTAAAGCTGCCAAAAGCCTTTACTGTTTGCAGTTTCAACTTACATCAATGTTGAACCCCATCCATATCCATCAGTTCAAAATATCAACATTCCCCCTTCCCGATCTTTCCTTTAACTAAAAACAATACGTGAGGTGGTCAACACTTCCATTTTCCCATGTTCTTGGTCACATCCTACATACTTTTCTCTGCCCCCAAGGCCACTTAAGCCACCAGAAGATCTTTGCTATTTGCAGTTTCTGAATCTAACAATCATTGATCCACTTACACATCAATTAATTAGAAAATGTCTACGACTCCCTTTCCTAATCTTTTATTTAACTGAGGATGTTATGTAAGGAGTCAGAAAGACTGCACCTTACCTTGCCCCAGGGCTTGTGTAACTAATCAATCACCTGGCCACGTCCCCAATTCCAACCTAGTCTCATATTGCGACTCGACCCTGCTTATGGACAATGCAAAAATCCTCAAGAAAACCCTACACTACATTTCCCAGTGAATACTTCACTTTGAACTTGCCTCCTTCCCTAATACTCTGCAGATCTTCCTTGGCACCTGCAGCATCTCCAGACTCCTGACATGACTCGTCCCCTCATATATTCAAACTATTCCCAAGATGCCAAGTCTGACATGCTTACTGAAACTCTAACCAACATGTCTTTACCTGTGGCCACATCATGTACTGCTCCAATGGCCAGAACATCCACCATGACTCCATCCCTTGATTGCCATGCCTGGTTCCCCAGGCTTCCAACCTGCTCTTCACTCCCCACCTTCTCATTTTCTGACTGGACTCACCAGGTTCCTCAACCACCACCGACTCAATGGTAAGCAATTCTTGTAACAACTTCTCAGTCTGCGAAACAATGGCAGCCCATCTCTGCCACAGATTCCTCACTTCAGCCATTTTCCAAAAGAAAGGACAACAATAAGATCCTCAGTCTGCGAAACAGTGGTTGCCTATCTCTGCCACAAATTCTTCACCTCAGCCATCTGTCAAAAGAACGGACAACAGTAAGATTCAAAGAGATAAACCCATACCAATATACCAACCTCCCCACGTAATATAGCTTGCCCCAAGCTACTCTTGCCTTATAAAGGCAGTAAGATAACTTTCAAACCTATCATGAATGAATTACAGCAAAACAGTGATAGATCTGGAAGATTCCAGGGCAATCACAGACTGTTAAAATATTGGCACTATTAGCTTGAGCCATTAGCAAAATAAAGAATGGGTACTCATATACCTTTCTAAACATCAGATTCCCCATGCCCATATGGATATGAAGTTTGAACCTTAGAAACTCAGCCAATCCACCTAGGTTAAGAAAAGAAAGTCAATAACTTCACTTTAGTTTCCTTTATTCATTAAGAGCAGTTCACCACCTTACCTTTACAGTAGCTATTTCTTCTGTGGTTTTTTTTCCAGTCATACCTTTCACCCCAGACTTAATCAACTGTCCAGATTCTCACAGTATATCCAAACCTCTTTTTCTTATCTCTGTCTACTCAAACTCTGTAAGAATCTAAAACTGGGCCAGCTTTTAAATACTACCCAACAAGCCTATACTGGTGCCAGAATAATCAATCTTGGACCAGCATACCCTCTAGATGGAACAAGGTTACACTCACATACATGCCCCATCCTCACTGCATTAACTGGAACCCATAAACTTCTCAGGGATGGGAAAATGTGTGTTTTCTGTGTATGCTACTCCTATACAGATGCCTTCACTTTCCATGCATGTAACTGTTTGACCAACAAGCAATCCTCTGTTTTTGCACTTTCTACCAAACAATCACCTCAGGAAATTTTGCTTATGCACAGGAAACCCCATTAGTTGCAGATCACTACAAATTCCATATTTTCATTGTCTTTTGCACAAAATGTAAGCAATTCAGTTTGGTAAGACATTTCTAAGTTCGTCAGTTTTTTCTCAGTATTTGCCCAACCCTCAGTGACTGTAAAGCTGCAGGAGAAAAGGAAATTGTCTGATCCAACAGGTTGAACTGCACCTTAATATGAGCAGCCCCAGGAGCAAGCCAGGGGATGTCTAATGGATCATGATTTTTTTATATCATAGAAGAAGAAGCCATCAGGATACTTAACGCTTTTCTCCCTCACTCTTTCTGTTGAAAAGCACTGACTAACATATCAAATGCATTTTCCTGAAAAGAGAAGTAGCAGCTATTATTATTATAATGTTTTGATATTTTAAACCTACTTTTAACCCCTGCTTCCTGAAGTTACTATGGCCCCCACATGCCGAGCTTACAAAGGGCTCCAAGATGGACTGAACATCTATGCATCAGTACTATCCCCTCCACCCCTTCCAATAACATTCTTCACTACAGCACATGCTCGGTAAACAACCATTTCTTACAGGCCTTACGGCTGCCTCAAAGCCAGCAAAACACCCTGCCACTCATGGGAAAACCTCTCAATTGAATAGATTTTCACAGAATGTCCAGACCTCTGCCTCGTATTTTTGCTCCATTCCTCATAAACTTGAGAACTGAAGTCAGAAAATAATGACAGATATTTAAGTATCAGACTTCTTACCCTTCTCAAAATTCATACTAATACAAAGTCTGTTAGTCTATCAACTATCTAAGCCTATAAGAGCAATATTCAAAAATTGTCCCTATTGTTTTGCCATTGTCCCTCTATTATTTATGGCTTTGCCCAGATTTCCTGTGCAGAAAGGTTGAGAGGCATGCTCAAGGCTCGACTGGAAGCAACCCAGTCACAGAAAACCATGAGTTACCAAATCACTACCACCAACAACCATCCCAGGAGAACTGACCCCAACCATCAGCAGCTCTTCCCTCATACCCATAACCCAAAAGTGTACACAATGCCACACAATTGACCACCAGCCCACCAAACAAGAAAGCCATTAACCAACAACCCACTACCACCAACAACCACCCCAGGAAAGAACCACCAAAAAATGACACCACCCCAGCCACATAAATAAATGAAAGCCTCACAAGATGCTACAAGTGAACCACCACCGCACCAAATCCCAACAGCCACAAAGTTCAGAAACTCCATTATAAACAGAAGCAGCACCATGTTACATATTTACAACAACTGTAGCATTCCACAGAGCCAAGCAGAAGCTGGCTACAACTGAAGACCCCACCAAAATAATTCTAAAAGCAGATGTTACCTCAACAGTTTCATCCCATGACAGTTTTGACCAAGGATAATACCTGCTTGCAATACTTATTAACCGCAGTTTAACATAATTGAATTTCTTAACTCACTGGCACTTAATTCATAATGGAAGCATAATAGTTGCTGACCCATCTTGTAAAAAGGTCAGATAGAGCTCTAAGATGTCTTGAAAGGCAAGCAGGACACTTTATCTGAATCTAAACCCAATCCAGCATACTATTAGAGAATTTCTTTAATATTATGCCAGTATTTCAGTGCCCGTCAACTCTGAAATGAAATAAATGATCATTTTTAGTGTCCACAGACACTGAAATACATACAAGAGCAGGAAAGCAATGCAGATGGGTATGTGACAGGTTCCATGACACACCCCCTGCATTGTAAAAGTGCCGTATGACACCTCACAACCTGCTAAAGCAGGAAATGTGGACAAAAGCACAAATAATCGGGGGAAAAGTCCTAAAAAGGGACACTTCTTAAATATTGTCCTCACAGACTTAGAAAGTTGATAGAAAACAGGTCATGCATTAGCAGAAATGTCCAAAAGATCGAAGTCTGAAAGTCAAATGTATGCCATTATTCCCTGATAGAAGTCCATGTGGACAAAGGCACAAATAATGGTGGGACAAAGCACTAAAAATAGAGACACTAATTAGATATAGTCCACACAAACTTAGAAAGTTAATAGAAAACAGTATATGCATTAGCATGAATTTCTGAGGGATAGAAGACTGAAAATCAAATGTATGCCATTATTTCCTGACTGCAGTCCTCAATGACTTGTCAGAAAACCTCATTACTCGCTATATAACATAATAATGTAATAATAATATAATAAATCTTTTTTTACATGCTAAGGAAAGTTTAAGTGTAGCTAAGTGGGTGTGCACATCATGGCCCTCCACTTAGCATTGCTTAAACATTTCATAGCAGATAAGTAGAAATATACTGCTTAAATTCTGAAGCTGAAATAGTGTAATGGTTAAAGTCCCAGCTTTACATCCAGGTGTTCATGGTCTGAGTACCAAAACAGGCAAGTTGTTTTTACATGGGAAAGCAGTGCTAAAATATTTTTTTTTTAACTTAGAGTATGTAGTAACTGTTTTTTGTCAAACAGGGTAGTGTAGCTGGTGTAAAATAGAAGTGTGAGTGCATGTAACATGTGAAATCACCCATGTATACACAAGTGTCCCATACAGTATAGTCACACCCCTTGCTAATACCCAAAATAGTTCTGCATGGACGGCAGGCGCAAAGGCTCAAAATGGTCAAAGTACACAACAGAAAACAGCCAGCACCAACTGGAAAGAAGTTTAATGTATAAAACCACAATCAACACAAACCGGTTTCAGCTCAATAGCCTTTGTCAATGTATAACCCTAACTGTAGTAAACTCAGTATATATAATATTATGAACCTAATTGAATCAGTCAACAATAATGCAATTATAAGTGCTCATTTAAACCGGGTGGAAACAATCCACCCAGTCTCACAATCCATGATTTTTTTTTCTATTCAGAATATTATGCCAGTATGTCTTAAAACATCTATTGTCCATTATTCTGTCAATAATAATAAATTTGAAACTGGCTAAATTGTGGGCAGTTGTATGTTTATACAAGGCATTAGTCAAATATTTATATCTAATGCTACTCAGGTGTTCAGAAATAAGAAGTCTGAAAGATCTGGAAGTTTGGCCAATACAAAATGCTGAACAGGTACATACTGCGAGGTAAATAACCCAGTCACTACTGCAATTAGAAAAAATATTGATAGAAAAAACCTCTGAGGTATTCTTGCTAGTAAACTCCTTTGTCTGATAAATATATTTACAGAAAGAGCAATGCCCACATGAATAACACCCAACAAACTTAGTCCTATCCAATGTAACTTGTGATAAATTTTCTGAAGGTATGTTGCATTTGTAATGACTGATGTAACTACACAAAGTTTTTCCTTTTCGAAATGAAAATGAACATCTATCCCCTTACAGACCCTGCAATTTATCATTGGCCAGCAATATGTCCCAATGATGTTGCACTAAATCTAAAAATTATGTGTATTCCTACCATAACTAGTAGTGAACCTGATTTTACTGTGTTCCTTCTGATGGTCAGTTTTGTTATATTTAAGTAGATCACTTCTGGAGATTAAATGAACCTCTTTACTAGTTTTAATCAATTTGGCTAAAGGATAACCACGTTCATTAAAATGTGCAATCAAGTCCTGGTCAAAATACACATAATCCTCAGTGTTAGAGCAAATCTGATGGACCCTCATAAATTGAGACTTGGGAATGTTATGGATAACATGCTTGGCATGACAGCTGAAGGCATGTAATAAAGTGTTCCAATTATGGGGTTTCCTAAATAATGAACTAGATAGTGTACCATCCTGTTGTCTATGTAACATGACATCCAAAAAAGAAATGGACACCTGTTCATAGTTATTCATAAATCTAATACTTCATTTGTTCTCAGGACACTTTATCTAAATACTAAATCGTGGAACTACTTAATGTAGAATACAATATTAAGAAAGAAGAAAAGGAAAAAAAAAATATATATATATATATATATATATATATATATATATATATATAAATATATGTGTGTGTGTGTATAAAACCATTACCCATCTCTACTATGCACACTACTATTACCCCAAAGCATATCTGACTCATCTCCGACATAAGCCTAAAATATAGCAAGTTGATGTGAAAATCTGTTCCCTTACCCAGTTACACTCACACAAGAGTAGTTAATCCCCTCATTTCACTTACCTCATTTCCTCCCAACCCTCCTACTTTCCCAATATAAACCTTTCATTCCCCCCCACACTAACTTTCCCCCACAGCCATCTTAACTCCCATTACTATTCCTACCTAACCTTCAGCTGAAGACGTCGCTGGACAAATTGGTTTGTTTCCAAACCTCATATGTGTTTTATTTATAAAGCCTCTATCTGGCTGTTGTTTGACTCTTGAGTAAATGCATTAACCAGACTTAACTAGGGTTGGCCACTGATTGCTGTTTCCATGTGCTTACCTGGTAAGCAAACCTTTTATTTCCTTTTTTTTTCTTTTTATTTATTTATTTTTTTTTGTTATGACTAAAAGAGTTAAACCTTTCTAGTTCTAGTTCCTTATAATCATATCAGCCTCATTAAATATGGGTCTTAGCAGTATATTTAGAAATAAAAGAACTTGTAACATAAACATGTATATTATTATTCCATATGTGAGTACGTCATGGATAGTTAGATTCGGGTCAGCATGACCGTTTATTATAAAATATATAGTCATAGTTGGCTGACTTTGCATATTAGATTATAAGCCATTTTAAATGGCACAGGAAAAAGTCATAGGATCAAAGTTGTGCAGAGAAATATGCTTTACTAACAAGCAGAAATGCTAGATGAGTATTTAAAGGAATTATGTAAAGTGATTATGCAGGTTTAGACAAGTCACAATAATACTCTAGAATGAAAAAATAAAGCATATTTCATTAGTTCAACATCAAATATGTTTAGTTACATTAAAATATCAGCATTAAAATTGTTGTCTTATATTCCTAGTGTCATTTGGTCATATAAAGTACAACCATTGTGAAGTAATAATTAATATATAGCTAGCTTAAGGAGTTGTATATGCTAAATATAAGAAAGTATAACTTTAATGAGTGCTCATATAATATCATGCATTTTATAGCTGCTTGCTAAACCTGGGGGTAGTATAACATCTCTTATCCTGTACCTGACAACAGAGCTCTGGCACATTCATTTATCAAATTTACCAGATAATGCAGCACCTCCCAAATAAAACAGAGGATGTCAGTAGTAAGGAAGATAAATGGATGCTGTCTGATACCATATTTAGTTCATGAGGATGGCTGCATTGGTCTCCTTGACATTAGAATTCCTTAACTCAGTCACTCCGCTGTTGAAATGACAAAATATTCAAATCACCAAATATTCCAAATATTCCAAAAAACGAGTCGTTGATATAAAAGGCTTTAATGTAGAAACAAAGTGAGCGCTTTCGCCAACAGGCTTCTTCAGACTTAGATAAAGTTACATAAAAAAAGTTCTTTAAAAGAACTATCATTGGTCCTGATTGGTTACAAAAGTAGCAAAATTGCGCTGAATAATTTAAAGTGAGACACACACAATTAATCATGCAGCTCCTTCTAAATGCTTCATTTACTAAAAAGCACACACTTAACCAACTTAAAAGCTGCTCAACAAAACCATTGTGTTATTACATAATAAAAAAATGTTCTTAAATTCAAATATATCCACCCTCATACATTGCTAAAAGATTATTAAACTAAATAGTAAAAGAAAACAAAAAACAACTTCACCAAATTGTTAAAGGTATAGACTATGTTCAAACAAATCACAGTGAACATAGATACTGACTATACCAACAATTCGGCACTTGCAGTAATATATAAAAATCTGTATAAAAGTATTGCAATTAACTCATAAGTAGAACATACCATGTGAGTGCATGAGTAAATAATATTCATGCTGAATGGTTCTACACTTGGCCACAATCAAGTACATAAAAGTAAGTACTTGTATGATGTTGCAATTAAAAACATATATGCAGGTACTACTCTTATCTAAAAAACAGAACTAAATATCTAAAATGGATGGAGTATAATCACTTATGTCTACGTAATTTCCTATTTTTAAGGAAAGGTTTGATCTGGACATTAAAGCCTTTTATATCAACGACTCGTTTTTTGGAATATTTGGAATATTTGGTGATTTGAATATTTTGTCATTTCAACAAGCGAGGCGTGTTTATTGCGTTAGGAACACAGCATACAATTGACTGAGTTATTTACTTTTATTTTAGTTACGCTGGTTCCAGCCTCTATTGGTGCGTTTATCTGCATTTGGATTATTCACATTAGAATTCCTTAGTTTAGTAAAAGTTAATTGCTGGTTTCATCTTTTTAAAGGAGGCAGTCAAAAATAAAAGGTACTTGAGTATTAAAACAGGAGTAAGAATTAAATGATGTGATTAATTAAGTTGGAAGTGCTATTTGTACTAGGCTCAGCAAATTGCCTACCTAACAGTGATGATTGTGGATGTGTATCTACCATTAAAGTATAGCATGTATATGAAAAAAAACAAGTTCTATTCATTCAGTTATTGAGCACAGTGGCATCAATTATGCTGTTTAACCTACCTTTTCAGAACAGAGTGGTGTCAGTTATCAGTGTTACCTAATGTAGTGACGACTGTCTCTGCATATGTAATAAAAGAGAAGTTGTTAAGTACCAATGACTGGGCATGCATCTAGTGCTATTTTTCTTTTGTACTGGTAAATATCTTGTTTTGATTGTTAAAGAAGTAAAATAAAGGTTTTTCTGAAAGGACTTTGAATATATTTTCTCAGTATGCAATCTTTGTTTTAATATTATATAATAACATTTAGATAAATGGGTTTGAGAAACAATGATTTCTTTTGAACACTTGATATTCCAAAAGGGAAAATTAATGTATAGGAGTGATGGCCTCTCAACCCTGGGCCAGTAATCAAAGAGACTCAATCCTCACCAGTGACAGATGGTCACTAAAAACAGGAATGAATTTAAACAGTATATTCAGATGCAGCTCTCTGCATCAAGCAAAATCTCCACAAGACTACAGAGGGAACATGCTCCAGACCTGGGACTGGACTCTCTGTCTCTCCAGAATCCAAACAAGACTCACTTTGGAGCACTGCGTCCCAGTTCCAAGTAGCTGACACACCCTCACCTGGGCATTTGATTTTCACACACACACACACACACACACACACACACACACACACACACACACACACACACACACTCTCCTGGGAAAGGTTGGTAGAAGTTTACTAGCTGTACCCCTTCCATCCACACTATAGGGTAACCACACTGCCACCCCGTCAACCACTCTAAGGCTCTTACAAGGTTATCCAATTACACTGAGTAAAATCAATACTAATATAAATGGTAGAATGCAACCAAAGCAGCAAGGATTTTCAGAGTGACCAAGGTGTCACTAAAATAGGCACAAGTACTCCTGAGATGATAAAATTCATCTCTAAAAAACAGTCACTGTGAAAGGTATACAAATATTTAATAATGAATAATAAAATAGAGAACATGAGCATTCTAAATATCTAAGTGCATTAAATACCAGAGTTACAATCACAGAGGAAATAAAAATAACACATTTGGACAGATTCAAATAGATGCACAAAAACACTACTTAACTAAGCTTACTGTATTTCTTGACTGTCAAAGAATAACTTTTCTATAGCTAATTTAATTTATACAGCAAGGCAAGATTAGATGCTGAGAAGCTTACTTCCATAAGGTAAGGTGATGAAATTCTAACTAAAACTGAACTGAAGAAACTAACTGTGATAACTGACATACATATTTTATATCAGATTCCAAAGAAAACTAAACAAAACAAACTGCTGTGAGAGTTCCATCCTCTCAGTGGTGGTCATAGAATGACATCACACTTGGTCACCTGACGCTGGTACAATGCACACTCAGAGCTTTGCTAAGCTCTGCTGCAGTATTTGAAAATTATAGAACAATTTCAAAAACTTGTACTCTTCTCTTCCAGAATTCTATCTCTGGAATCAATAAACTTTGTGCAGGAATAGCGCTATTCCTGCACAGAGTGGTTCGTGTCTGTGTAGCCACAGCAGGGAGCTTTTCATATTCATGAAGGCATGCTGCTGTTTAGGCTAAACAGACATGAAGCATGAACAAGTGTAGGGGGGCATGTTGAAGTAGTGCATGGACTGCTAAACATGCCCCCATATGGCACTTTCTAAACCCAATCCAGCATATTACAGAATTTCTCTAATTTTGTGCCAGTATTTCAGTTCCTGCAGACACTGACATGAAATAAATTATCATTTTAGTGTCCGCGGAAACTGAAATACATACAAGAGAAGGCAAGCAATGTAGGGGGGTATGTGACAGGTTCTCTGACACACCCCTTCCATTGTAAAAGTGCTATACAACACCTTACAACCTGCCAAAGCAGGAACTGTGGACAAAGGCATAAATAATGGGTGGAAAAAGTCCTAAAAAGGGGCACTTCTTAAATATTGCCCTCACACATGACCATGTCATGCATTAGAAGAACTTTCTGAAAGATAGAAGTCTGACAGTCAAATATATGCCGTTATTTCCTGACTGTAGTCCTAAATGACTTGTCAGAAAACATCAGTACTCACTATATAACATAATAATGCAATAATAGTATAATAAATCTTTTTTTACATGCTAAGGAATGTTTAAGCATAGCCAAGTGGGTGTGCATATTATGGCCCTCTGCTTAGCATTGCTTAAACATCTCATAGCAGATAAGTATAAATATACAGCTTAAACTCTGAATCTGAAATAGTGTAATGGTTAGAGTCACAGCTTTACATCCAGGTGTCCATGGTTTGAGTACCAAAACAGCCAAGTTGTTTTTACATGGGAAAGCAGTGCTAAAATTATTTTTTTAAACTTAAAGTATGTAGTAACTGTTTTGTGTCAACCAGGATAGTATAGCTGGTGTAAAATGGAAGTGTGAGTGCATGTAACATGGGAAATCACCCATGCATACACAAGTGTCCCATACAGTATAGTCACACCCCTTGCTAATGTAATGAAAGCACATAGAGGGATGTCATGTCAAATAAATCATATACACCTACTAAATGAAGCCATTATCCTGATATTTTTTAATGAAAAGTGAGAAATGGTCAGCAATGCCCAGCTGTGCTTACCAGGTTCAAGCATATCTTACACATGATTGTTAAGCAGCAGGTAGCTCAGCTATGTGGATTTGTGCACTGTTAAAAAGTGCTCAGCAATTACCCCTTTAAGCACTATTCAACTCAGTTTAGCAGATTTGCACATTGCTAAGCTGTGCTTAGCATTGTCAAAATGGTCCAATGATGGCAAAGGGTGGGAATATGGCCTTATTTAAACCATGCAGGTGGGAATACAGCCATAACCTGTTTAGACTGATCTCTGAAGGAACATGTCTGGCATTGGAGAGGGAGTGCACTTTCAGGCACATTGCTGGAGCATTCAAGAGTCCAGGGTCAAGGCTGGAATCCATGTCTAAAACCATGATGAGAGACTGCTGCAGGGCTAGTACCAGGGCTCACAATACAAAATGGTGACCTGGGACTGTCTTGCACATAATCTCATCAGTGCTACTGGCATCCCCCGGACTGGTGAGCAGGTAAGGCACCACTATTTTTATTCTTTGGTTACTGTTGCTCTGGTTTTTGCTTTTTTCACCACTATACTGACCTAAAGTGGAGGAAGGGAGAAGTCTAGGCCCAGTGGATCCAAGTTACATAGGCATGGAATGCTCTGGTAGTGAGTAAGTATCTCTATCAAGTAGGTTGTAGCAAATACTAGCCTCAGAATGTGATAGACAGATATGTATAATGTATGTTTCTCTTCCCTACAGCTGCAGCAGAGAGGCCCATGAACATCGAATCCAATGGTGACAGACTGTTGAGGCTGCACTGACAGGCTGGTGAGTACAAATCTTTTTTGCAGCATATTGTTCAAATTGTTAAGAAGGAGTACATTTATTACTGCTAGTAGGTATACTGTTACTGTGTGAACTGAATAGATAATGATGTTTAATAGACTAATATTGATGTGCAATAAAACTACCTAAAAAACTGTTGTGTTTATTCTGGTATGTTCTTGTAGGCATTTAGAATATATACAAATTCTTCATAGCAAATGTGGCTGTGACAGCATACATTAACTGAGCTTCTTCTGTGAACCGGCTGCAAGAAAACTGTAGATGGTGTAGCTGTAAAAAGATATAACTGATAACTGAAATGTAGAATATATACTGCATTAAGCTCTGAACCCTGAATAGTAATGTGTACATTTTCAAATTGTGTTCCAGCCTGCATTGCCTTGTGGTAACATTTGCTTTCCAGATTGTAGTAATCCAAATGATTAATGCACAGTACAATAACTATCTGTCATGCATGCATCAAAGGATTACAGGTTCAGACTGTCTAATCAAGAGACTATTAGAGAGAAACCAGTGAAGCTAGAAACAGCAGCTCCCCAGTAGCTTTGTGTTATGAAAAATAGCTTAGTTGTTAATTTTGCACAATCAGACATGGTTCGAATCCAGGCAGTGGTATTAAGATGTGTGCACATCTATACACAAGGCATCAGGAATAAATGTAAAAACAGTCAGGTAGTGTTAACTGGTATTTTCTCTACAGGTTGTACATGTAAGGAAATGTTGGTAGTAGTTGTATGAAGGGTATACTAATAATCTGTGTACAACTGTTCAACTGTCCCACCATGTGCCTGCAAATGACAGCAGGATAGGTACCTACAACATGCACTCTTCCTGATACATGTCTCTCAAGTGTCACACTGTCAAAGGCTAGTGGTCACTGCTGCCAATAACACTGGACACAGATAGGAAACCAGTTGAAGTATGTCAGTAGCACACTCACACTCACATAACAGCACTTCAGGGTACCCCTCCTGTGCCAGATATGTAACCCTGACATGTACAATTCCCCTCTGGTCATGTACCCAGAGTTGTCACAGTTTGCACCATACCATTCCAGGCTGATAATTTAATAGCATTGTTTATGCTACAGAAGCTAGGGGGCATAGGCAAATGTAAACTGAGGGCAGACCTATAGAGTATTGAGCAGTACTGTTATGGAAAATAGAAGCATAAACAGTTGTTAATTAAAATTTTGTCCCTTCCCCTACCATCTGGATCAATACATTAATTCATATACTATGGGTATGTTTTATTCCAAACCTAATGTTGAGACTTGTGTTATATTATCATTCTCATATTTGATTTGTTGCATGTTAACATACCTTGTTCAAATACTATTGTTGGTGGCCTGTTGCTGTCATTATTACTGGCATGCTATTACAATGCACACTGTTGTTCCATTTAGGCATGTGTTTGTTTTGCTAAGCAACTGTTCCAAATCTGTTTTATGAGGTTAATTGGAACAGCCATGCATGCTGTTATAGCTAATATGGAAATGTGTATAACAAGAAACAGCTACCAACCAAAGGTCCAACTCCACCAAATACGAAAAAGTTGGATGAAAAAGGAAATGAAAGTAGGACCACCACGAACCACAAAACAAAACTGAAGCTCGTATTAAAACAAAGAAATATTTAATAGAACAAGCGCTTTCACATGCAATAAAACATGCTTCTTCAGGTTTAACTTACATAGCAACTAAATCTATATATATATATATATATATATATATATATATATATATATATATACAAAGCATAAAATTCAGTAAATTAGCAAATTGATAAATTGATGTCAGCTATCAATCCATTAACCATATAACAAAATATGCTAACAATCAATTAAATCAAGTGCATCAACATTGTGGAGGTATAGACATCACTAGAATTAATAAAAATACATAAAAAACATTAAATTATTAACAACAATATAAGGCATTAAAACACATTGCATATAAAAAAAAAATAATAAAAATGATACATATAAACTATTTATCTACGAGCAGCCAAAGCCGGCCTAATGCTGACATGTTGATTCAACCTAGGTTCAATGTGAGCCTTCAATTTAAAAATCCAATCTAGCTCAACTAATTCAAGATGGCTTAACCTGTCCCCCCCACGCTTATTTAACTTAACCATTTGTAACACTCTAAACTCAAAACTATGCTCAGGATAAATAACAATGTGTTTAACCAATGCGTTGGTGGAATTCATCTTCCTTATATCATAAATATGGTTATAGATCCTGTCCTTAAGTTTCCTAGACGTCATGCCTACATAAAAAGCTGCACACTTTATACAGGTTGCTAAATATATCAAATTTATACTACTACAAGATGTATGAAATCTGGGTCTAAAAACGTAATTTATACAAGGATGTATAAATTCCTGCTCTTTTGAAATAAACCTACACATATTACACCTATTGCATGGATATGTTCCATAGTCTAGAACCTGTCTGGCTTCAATCAAACACCCATTGCATTTCTCTGAACATAGTAACCTCTTCAAATTCCTACTATTCCTGTATCTAAATCTCGGGGTACATCCTATTACATCCGAAACACTTTTATCTAACAGCAACACTTTCCAATTCCTCTTAATTATTTCTGCAATTTTCATGTCATCATTTGTATATCTGATCGTGATAGCTAATCGATCTATTTTAGAGACCATTCGCGTTAAGCTTTCCACCTTATGTCCTTCATTCCTTTTATTATAAACTCAACAATAATTATGCCTTATACCTTCAGGACTGGTATCTACCAAATCCTTTACATGATTTATTATCCTCTCTGTATAACCTCTATCCCAAAGTAGTTTATTCAAATACTCCAGCTGTGTACACCTATCAATAGGATCTGTACAGATATTAATAATCCTGGAATATTGACTTTTAATAACATTTGGAAAAGTATAATGGGGATGCATGCTGTAAAAATGCAACAAAGCATTCCTCCAGCACGTCTTCCTATACAGTGAAGTCAACATCTGTCCTACCCCATCTTTACGAATGGTCACATCTAAAAAATGTATTACTGAGGAGGAAGTCTCCATAGTAAATGTCAAAAAAGTTGTGGTTGTCTTCAAATAGGAGACAAAATCTCGCAACAAATTCAACTCACCATCCCAAATTATTAGTATATCATCTACAATGTGATGATATAGCAAGACGTGTTGAAAGAATGCAGTGTTAAAAACATGTCCTCCTCCCAGTAGTACATCACCAAGTTCGCGTAAGAGTTCGCACATGGGGTGCCCATAGCGACACCCCATGCTTGTAAATAAAACATATCCTGGAACATAGAGACATTATTTTGTAAAACTACATCTAACAGAGCGCATATAAGGGCCTGTTTATCACTAGTATAACATCCAATTGCATGCAGCAATTCTCTTACTGCTTCCAACCCATAGGTGTTAGGTATGGCTGTAAATAGATTTTTAACATCCAGGGTGACTAATACCAAGGAAGAAAGAGAATCAGGTTCTAACTTTAAAGAATCCAAATCATTTAGTAATTGATATGTATCCTTCAGAACTGTAGGTATGCTCCTAGCTAAAGGACCTAAATTATTCTCCAAGTAGCGAGATATATTTTCAGTAAGCCAACCTTGTCCCGCTACTATCGGTCACAAGAGCGGTGGAAAAAAACCCTTGTGTACCTTGGGAAGGCCTTTAATCTGTGGAATCACTGGATGCTCAGTATTAAAATATTCATAAAGTTCATACGAAATCTGTCTACACATAAGAAGGTCATATAATTCATCATAGACCCTTTTCATGACTCTTTCTATATCCTCCTTCATAATCCCAACGTATGTTTCATTATCAGCCAACAGCTCTAACATCAGAGAATTATACTGATCCGTATCTAATAACACCACCCCTCCCCCTTTGTTGGCTGGTTTTATCATCACCTCAGGATCATGCATGAGGTTATTTAAAGAGCATCTTTCTTGTGCACTCAAGTTAAAATACTGACTATTTTTCTTTTTGTCCAAGAAGTATGCATGAAAATCTTTTTCACATAGTTGTATAAAGCATTCTACACTTGCAGGCATGCTAGGTATAAACATACTTTTACGTTTGTATTCAAAGTTAGATCCAACATAGCTCCCTCCATCATTATTAAACAACAACTTCAATGAAATGGACCTACCAAACATGTGTACATCAGTTAATAATTCAGTAAGGTCACTAGCTTGGGAGGGAATAAAGGAGAGACCCCTGTTTAATAAAGTCACATCAGAATCATTCAGTTCATATTTCGATAGGTTGAAAACCAGTCCATTTAGTTCCTGCTTCTTCGCCTTACCTCTGTGTTGTCCCCGGAGAATTTCCTTTTTCTCCACCCTCAACTGCTTGAGCGCGTCTTTGAGACGCCTCGATATTTCATAGGGAGGGGTAAAAAACGGTCCAATGTACCATTAATGATCTTCGGCCTAGCTCCATTGTTACTAGGAGCACTTTGGCTCATTAGAGCCTGCTGGTTGGGTGGTGGCGTGCTCAAGTTTGTAGTAGCTATATTACCACTGTTCCTACTAGATGACATCACTACCGGTTCAGTTATGCCCACACTGTCTTCTGGAACTGATCTATTCGTTCTTAAAGAAGTAGTAACACCATTGTCAAAACTCTCACTGATATTAGGCACATTAAATTGTTCATGTTCAGAATTATTGACATCACCATTATGGCTACCTTTCGGCCAGACAAAGACCTGGCCAGTGGTAAAGCCTCTATAGTCTCTCTGTAATTTCTTGTACTTAATTTGTTGTAGCTTATCACTATAAGCCACAATCTGTAAGTACATAGTATCCATTCTTTTTTCAAAAAACTCCCCTTTATACCGGAGTCGCAGATCTTTATTCAAAGCCTCTACTTTGTTTAATAATTCAGTATCTATAGGGGAGAAATAATCTATCAAAAGTTCCATATACTGTTTACTCAAATCCAAATTAAGTTGTTGCCATTTTCTTAGCAAGTCGGGATGACTGTCCCCATATGTCAGCATGCAAAGCACCCGCATCCCTCTAGGAACTATATGGAAATGAATACAGGCTTCCAAATGTTTCCGTTGCAAAGCCAGTCTTTGTAGCCTGTATAAATCATTCTCAAGGTCTCTCAAATGGTTGTTAAACTCATGCACACACTCTGTGTTACCTGCAGCAACAGATGGAATAGGAAAGTGTAATTCCAAACTGAGTAACGGATTCACCTGCGACGGTAATACTTCATACGACAATGCGACATTACTCATGCACTCGAGGCCCTTCTCAGTATGGAGAACATCGATGTCTGTGCTGTGACACACACTCGAGGCCCTTCTCAGTATGGAGAACATCGATGTCTGCGCTGTGACAGAAACCTGGTTCAAGGCTCCTGAGAGCACCCCAGCACTATCAGGTTTCACCTCATATCATGCGTTCCGGCCCCAAAATCCGGACAACACCAAGAAAGGAGGGGGTGTCCATATTCATAAAGGACACCCACACCTCAAGGTTGGTGGCAATGCACGATGCATCGGAGACCATCCAGGTGCAATTAACCATAGGCAAGACTGCTCTGCAATTTGTAGCATGTTACAGGCCACCCTCTCAAACTCAGGAACCTCACATGGCCTTCCTGAAAACATTGGAGGGGATAAATGTATCTCCAAACACCATCATACTAGGTGATTTCAACTACCCTAATATAGACTGGGAACACTACTCAAGCCCATACACTCTAGCCCAAAGGTTCCTGGAGTTCATAAACTCAAATGCCATGGAACAACTAGTCACCATCCCCACAAGAGGAGAAAACATACTTGATCTCATCATCACAAACATGGGATCATAATGTTCAACATATACCCTCACTGGTGAGATCAGATCATAAACTAATCTCGCTGGAGGTCCTCATCCCGCCCCCCACCTGAAATAAAAAAGACCACAGTGAAAAACTTCTCAAATGCCGACTTCACACTTCTAAAAACTAGCGTGGTCTCCTTTAAGGCCCCTGAGCCAGTGGTAAACATTACTCAAACCGCTGAATCACTTACAAATGCCTTCTACCAGCACCTACAGGACTGCATGGATCAGGAAATCCCAAACAAAACTAAGACTCTTTGTACCAAAGGCAAGCGTCCAGTCTGGTGGACCCCAGCCATAAACAAGCTCTACAACAAAAGGAGGAAGCTACTACAAGATAGAGCAAAATCCTTGAAAGGTAAGACACCTTTGATCATTATAAGTAAAAAACTAAGAGCTCTCATAAAATCATCCAAGGCAAATTTTGAGAGAAAATCGCCAAGGACTCAAAAGACAATCATAAGGCCTTATTTAGCTATGTTTGAAACCTAGGAGGAAACTCCCAGATATGCTCAGAATTAGTTCAAAATGATGTGAAGATTACTGAACCTACACACACTGCCAACATACTGGCTGACAGGTTCAGTGCAAACTTCTCCTCCCAAAGGAGAGATATCTATACCAGAGGATTGTAGCCCCCAAACATCTCCAGGTGAGAACTGCCCTCTCCAAGGCAAAAAACACAGCATCCATGGGACCGGATGGTGTCCCCGGCTGTGTGCTCCACGAACTCAATGAGGAATTAAACCCGCAGTTAGGACAGCTGTTTAATCTTAGCCTAACCTCAGGATACGTACCCAAGGAGTGGCGCACGGTGACTGTGGTCCCACTTCACAAGGGTGGTGCCTCCATCGACCCTGGTAATTACCGTCCCATTAGCTTGACAAGCCTTATCTGCAAAGCCATGGAGAGGATCATAATGGAACTCATAAATAAAGACAAACTTGCAGACTTTGGATCCAACCCAGTTTGGCTTTGTCAAAGGCAGATCATGCCTTTTAAACTTGGTTGACTTTTTCGAGACAGTCACCAAGGCCATTGATGAGGGAAAGGCAGTCCATACAGCCTACCTCGACCTGGCAAAGGCCTTCGACACAATACCCCACTCAGGTATCATCGAAAAACTCATCAGGTTGAATGTAAACCCATACATCACAAGATGGGTTGCAAACTGGCTAAGTGACAGAACCCACAGGGTCAGAGTTGCTGGAGCCATGTCAGACTCAAAGCCTGTCACAAGTGGTGTCCCACAGGGCTCAGTCCTGGGTCCACTCTTGTTCAGCATCTACTTTTCTGAAGTACAAGCAAACACAGGAGGGTTATGGCTGACAAAGTTTGCAGATGACTGCAAACTAGTCGAAAACACATCGGACACAGATATCCTTCAGAAGGGCCTCACAGAAACGGATAACTGGTGCCAGAGCCATGGCCTAAAGTTAAATGCCAAGAAATGCATAGTCATACCCTTCGGGAAAAACAAGGTTACCCCTAGCTACCATATTGGTGGCAATCCACTGAGCACAGAAGAAGTCATCAGGGATCTGAGGACCCAGGTTGACAGTAGCCTTCGCTTGACACTCATGTTGCTAAAGTAGTTAGGAAATTCTTCTACATTGCTCACTTGATCATGAAGGGATTCAGATCTAGATCAATGGAGGTATATGTCCCCCTGTACTCATCACTCATTAGACCTATGATTGAGTACAATGCCCCATTCGGAATGTATCTGACCCGACACCTGCAGCAGCTGGAAAGGCCCCAAAAGTTCCTCACCAAAAGGATAAAGGGTCTCAAAAATATGTCTTATGCTGCCCGACTGAAAGAACTCCAGCTCTATTCAGTCTCATACCACTTGCTCAGAGGTGACCTGTGCCTGACATATAAGGCCATGTCAAACCCAGATTTGATGAATATGCTTCACCTCAAAATCTAGATCCCTCAGAACCACAAAGACTTAAACCTTGACACGGTTATTAATAGAACGTGCTGGAGGGACAAATTCATCACCCAGAGACTCTATGCTGTGGAACAAAATTCCGGTACATGTGAGGCAGAGCTGGCCTTGTTCAAGAGGAATCTTGACCAATGGATGGGAGATAGATATACCCCAGGGATTACTTCAGTGTCACTGCTTGACAGAGGCACAGCAAAATAATAGGCATAGTTTTATTCAACTACCAAAGTGGTGAAAGCCACATAACTATGGGCTAGGCTTATAAATGCCCTTGGGCAGATAGCCTAGTATGAACCTATGAACCTATGAACCTATACCACCTACGAACAAGGTTACTACTTTCTGGATTGTAGTCAAGTTCAACATTAGGCATCTCCATCGTGTGTGGATAGCTGTAGCACAATCAAGCAACTAATATGTATAACAAGAAACAGCTACCAACCAAAGGTCCAACTCCACCAAATACGAAAAAATTGGATGAAAAAGGAAATGAAAGTAGGACCACCATGAACCACAAAACAAAACTGAAGCTAGTACTAAAACAAAGAAATATTTAATAGAACAAGCACTTTCACGTGCTATAAAACACGCTTCTTCAGGTTTAACTTACATAGCAACTGAATCCACATATATATACAAAGCATAAAATTCAGTAAATTAGCAAACTGATGAATTGATGTCAGCTATCAATCCATTAACCATATAACAAAATATGCTAACAATCAATTAAATCAAGTGGATCAACATTGCGGAGGTATAGACCTCACTAGAATTAATAAAAATACATAAAAAACATTAAAATATTAACAACAATATAAGACATTAAAACACATTGCATATAAAAAAAAAATAATAATAAAAATGATACATATAAACTATTTATCTACGAGCAGCCAAAGCCGGCCTAATGCTGACATGTTGATTCAACCCAGGTTCAATGTGAGCCTTCAATTTAAAAATCCAATCTAGCTCAACTAATTCAAGATGGCTTAACCTGTCCCCCCACGCTTATTTAACTTAACCATTTGTAACACTCTAAACTCAAAACTATGTTCAGGATTAATATCAATGTGTTTAACCAAATATGGAAATGTGTTGTTCATGACTAACCAACATATTTTTTTAAAAACTCAACACCATAGTATGTTTGGGATGGCAGATCCCAGTGGATTTACCTGTCCTGCCTCATCTGGATGTAACACCGGGCCACAGCACATCCTGGATCCAACCTGGGACCTCTTTGTCTGCTGGTCCTGCACCACATTTAGGTGGAACCTCCTCAGGGGATAGGGCCTGTCCACCCCGGGAGCGGACACAGTCAGGAGCCTGTCACCCACAGTCAGTTTCAGGGTTTGGACTGCAAAACCATCCAAGCCGAGTTGGGCTGGCAGCTGCACCAGATTGAGGGCCATCTGGTGCACCTCAAGGGGCAGGCCACCCTTCTTGACCAGCCCACAGCACAGCCACCTTCGGGGCCATGAAGGAGCAGTGGTGGCTGCCCGTGGGTGGGGACCTCAGGGCTCATGGGATTCTGATTCCCAACCACCTTCCCCATCAAAGGTGTTTAGCCCCTCATGTGTCATATACCGCCCCTGTCTGCTGTCCTGTCTGTCTTGCCTGTGTGCAAATGCAACCAATCCCACCCAACCCACCAACCCAAGCATACCTACTGCCCTTCCCAACATCCCACTCTCGCCTTAAAAAAAAAAAAAAAAAAGGCATCTGTCCCGGAAAAAAACGTTGCCCCATACATAGCTCTACATTTCACCATCATGTCCAGTGATATATATCAATCTACAACCAAATTACTCTACAAATGTATGTTGCCAGCACCCGTCATTGTGGGGTGTGAGGCTGTAAATTCCAAATTTGCCACATCAGTCACAGCTGTCACTGTAGAAAAAATGCAGAGCTATGGTCCTGTCCTACACCCATCCTGCACATTCCTAGCTGCTTTTCATAATGTTTTACCCTCTGCTTGCCCTCATTTCACCACTTTTCTCTCACCCGTTTTTCTTTTTTTAAAGAAAATTAGCATGGATTTAAGCAGGAGTAAGTGGTGCTAAGTGAACCTAAGAGGATTTATTTAACTATCTCTTACCAATGCACACAACTGTGCAAACCTACTTACAACCACTTAAAATTGTCTTAATCACTCTGTCTCCATCAGCCCTTGTTTTGCCTGGTAACAAAATAATCAGCCCTGCCAAGTATTGAACCTGGGATGCTGTGCACTACAATCATAGCAAAGTACCACTACATCATCTGAGCTGTGAAAAATGCTAATTCTTTTACAAGCATATCATTCAGTCTGGTCATTTAACATTAATGAAAAAAAGTAATTACATCCCAGTTTGGAACACAGGACAACAACAATCACAGCAACATACCTCCACACCATCGGAGCTGTAGAAGTTTGCAATGTTTATACAAACATATCATGCACAACAGTCATCATAAGGGGGAATTATATATCCATAGATATATATATATATATATATATATATATATATATATATATATATATATATACATATATATATATATATATATATATATATATATATATATATATATATACATACAGAGATATGTAGACAGATAACCAAACTCTTACTCAACACATCTGCAAAAAGCCCTACAGATGGTGGGATAAAGGGCAAACAACAGTGACATTTTTGAAATATGGCTGTCATATGCTTAGAAGTCTGTTAGAGTAGCATGCCGGTGGTTTAACATACAATGCCAGACAGATTCCAGGTCTGAAACAGAAATGAATGTCAAAATTTACTGATGTCAATGCTGATATCATCCCAGTCATTTCTCAGAAAGCCACAACTGTTGTGGCCAACAGACAAAACATATGAGCTACACATCAGGACAGTGTCTAAACATCTGGACAGTGGAGAGGTATGACTGCAATCATGACTGGAAAAACCAGTGACAGCCATCAACCATGTCACCCAGCACCTGCTGAACCACAGTAAGATCAACATGACACTAACCCAAATCAGCTCTGGGCAATTACCAATGTAAATCCAAATATATCATGCACTACAGGGATGGAAATGTAGGGAAAAGCAGACAGTATTGCATTAATGTCCACCCACAACCATTTACACCACAGTCACAGCAAACATACCAGTACCCCAAATGAACTGTAGAGTAGAGAGACTGAACGGACATATCCTGATTCCCAGTCACACAATACACTGACAGATACTGGCCCAACTCAGAGTGTACTGGGAATCCTGAGGTGTTACAGGACCTTTCTCAGTTTGCCCCAACAAACATACACACCTGATAAACCACCAGCAGCTGTAGCAGCATGCACAGTCAGACAGGAAAAGGATTTGTGACACTCACATCTGCTACTCTTCCTACCCCGCCAAACAAACATCTGCACACAACACTGCTACACAGTCCTGGCAGTCACTTCACAATGGCCAGGCATACATACCTCTCATATGTACAGATTTCCACAGAATTTTTAGGGTGTGAGACCATATTCATGGCCACTGCCGCATACCTTGAGTGCAGTCACTAAATAATGATATTGCATACCTCTGATCCCATTATTGCAAGACATCTGGACAACGCATTACATACTTGGGGACAGGGGGCTGGAAAGAGGGACATATCTCACATAATGCTGTTACAAACTGAAACAGCTGGCAGTGTCCTAGGCTTTGTTGTAACATAACATCCCTGAAGGAGATGATGTCTGAAACAGCAATGGATGTCAACAGTTACTCTGACCACAATCCTCACAGTATCCCACTGCTTCCACAACAACAGATGTTGTCTGAGGAACAGACCAAACATAACAGGTGAACCCCTGGGCAGTGTGTGTGGACATCAGGACAGTTTAGAGGTATGTCATAGACATATCATTGTCAGATGTCAAGTCACACAGAAAATGCATGTCCAGATGAACCCTGTTAAATTAGCAACTATCTATGTGTATAAGAGCACTACTGCCTTACAATCTGTTCCCAATTCTGGAGCTTTGTTCCCCATGTTGCTGGGCTATCTCCACATGTCCTCTCCTGAGATGTATTCCCACCTACTGTCTGTGAATCTCTAGCCCCCACAGCTCCATAATGTCCTCCACACAGGGAAGGAAAAGGGGCAAGGCACACATGAAGGCTGTAATTATAGTACTGTGTTGCACTGGCAAATGGAAAGACAGCACAGCTGCTCTGGATGAAACTAGCAAGTGGGAGACACTGACTGGTGCTCAGGCCATCACCTGCCCATGAGCAGTACTTACAAAAGGCAAACTGTTGCCTATGCAACACAGGTCTCAACCCATCTACACAAAGACAGACTGCGACTACACAAACCTATTTCCATTGTTTTGAGGGAACTCCTGAGCACTATAACAGGTATGTCAATCATGTAAGCATGTAATGGAATGCAGAAGGGGGATGCAATGGTGTCAAATAGAACATTAAACACCAGGCTGCAACAAGACCTGCTGGACTCACATGCTGCTGTCCTGTACCTATGGCCATTACTGCTTGCCCTGCCTACATTGACATAGAGCACATATCTGGCCACTGAGTCACCCCAGCAAAGGTCAGCTCATGTATGACTACTACTGGAGTCTCTTTTGTCGAATGCTCAGTGTCTCACTGCTAGGCCAGCTCCCTGGGATTTTGTAATTACTTATATGTCACCTGTGAATGCTACTCTGATACATATGCTTGTCTTACAAATGTATGAGTTGTACATAGGATATGTGCATACTACACAGCAGGTGCAGATGTGCATGTTGAAACATATGTGATATACTGAGCCCATACCTGACAACTGTCCAGAGTTTTGCAGACTGACCACATGTCTGCCTCATATTTGTAGTCAATGCCTCAGACAGTTGAGTATTGTCTGGCTAGTCACTAGCAAACCATTAAAGACTGAAGTCATAACAAATTAGCATACATTTCATTGTCAGATGTCATATTCTGCAGAGTACTCCTGTGAATGGGACACTGTCTTTGCTGGCAAATAAGTGTGTTTCAGCTAGATTCATAAAGTGACACTATTTACTGGCCTTTGCCCACCACTGATGTGTGCCTTTGTGCACATGTCTTGCTCTAGCAGAAGCTAGCTGTCTTAACATGACTCCCATGTCAATGTAAGCATACCCTGTCCTGTAGGATGCTAAAATGTGTGCAGTCTCTAACACCTGCTTTCTAGCCGTGGACAGTACACCAACCTTGCTAGGTCACTCATCCCATCATACATGTAGACCCCAAAAGGAGGCTTGCGAAGTCAGAGGAGGTGGAGTGTTGAACATTAGCATACACATACACACCTCCAAGCTGGATAAATAGTATGTCATGTGGGTGACATCTAGAGTGCATTTAACAGTTGACAAAACACCTACTCAATTCATAGCTAACTACAGGCCTCCAAACATGACTATGGACACCCACCACACCTATCAGGACCTACTGGAATCTGTCAGGATTCAATCGTCTACCCTGCTCTACTGTGAGTTCAAATACCCAACCATAGTGTGCCTGAGCTGTGCCACTGGAACATGAATGCACATACATTTCTTGGCTTTGTCAATGGCAATGCAGTGGATCATCCAGTCAAAACTCCTACGGCAGGTGGGATTCTCATGTACCTGGTCTTAACCAAAATGAGTAGCCACTGTAGCACTCATACGGTGCCATCTTTCTTGGTAATATCTGACCACATAGCCATCACTGTTCAGACCACCATCTCCCCTGCCCCCCATTACAGTGTCAAACAGAGTGAACTGTACACAAAAGACTATAAATCCCCTCAAAATAGGTAGATGTAACTTTACATTCAACGTCCCATTTGTTGGAACTAGCAGCAGTGTCTAGGCCCACACCACAATACTATATGGGCACCCACCTAGCTGTATGGACTCTGCAGTACCTGAAAGGACATCATTCCCCTCAAGGTAGAGTGAATGCCTGTGGTGAATGGCAGCAACACACAAATACCATAATAGGTGGAAATAATTGCTGGATGGCCCAAGAAGGAACAGTTGCCTCTTCGGAAGCAATGTCACCTCGGTCTATACAAGCAAATAATGGGTCAGCTGATGTACCCTAAGGATATCTTTGAGAGCAAATCAAACACATCCACCAAGGCAAATCACTAGGCCTTCCACACATGTGTCTGCAATTCCAGAGGCAACACACAAATCTGCTCTGTAGTGGTGGTCAATAACGCCACATGCATATATGACATAGATATAGGCAACCAGTTGCAGACAGGTGAAGTGTACACACCACTCCCTGTTCCCCCAGTGGTACACATGTGCATGTACAGCACCTGTCCCCCTCCTCTCATCATCAGTAAGCAGTGGCACCCAGGCAATAAGTGAGGAGCATCCAGGTAAGACCACAGTGCACATCGACTGAATCATGTAGCAGTCATACTGGCTTCTGTAGAGCATCTAGATGCATATGTGAGGTCAAACTGCATTTGTGGATGGGGTTTAGTAATGCACACAAGTGCACATCTATGGTGAAGGACAGTAAATATTGTACTATCAGAGCTTGTACTGTACATGTGCAGAAATGTAGCATTCCTCTTGTACCAATGCCAAATGTGAGTTTGCTGACAATACCTCTCCCCCACAGCTACATAAGTACCTCTGGTATGGATGTGGGACAGCAGCCTGATGCTGGAAAGTATGGGATTGTCATGTTGTGGCTCACCAGTATCCCAGGCATGTTAAGATCATGCATTTTACCATGCACACAACTGTTACTCTCAACCATATTGCGATATCTGCATGTTCACTTGAGGTGGGGTTAAATGCATTGCATCATAGTGGTCATCATAGGGGCCTATTTGCAGGAGATGTAACATATCTGTAACATACCTCACAACCTGTCATTTCAAGAAATCTGGACAAAGACTGACAAAATGAGGGGAAAAAGGCAAAAAACTATGGACAAATGGCTTACACACACCCCTGTTAAAATGCCAGGTATTTATTATATACAAAAATGAGAGCACAATAACACATTTCCGAGCTCTTCCAACCTTTCGTGTAACCTATAACCTGTACAATTCAATTGTAAAACAAACAAATCTGTTAGGGGAACAATTATGACAAATGAAAAATATACAAGAAGCTAGATGTATAAGTGTGCACAGGCTGAAGCTAAAACAGTGTTCAAGCAGCTTTCAATATAATTACTGCATTACATCTTCTTGGGTACATACCTGCCATCAATTACAGAGACTCTTTGATTAACAGAAAATAACAGTCAGCTGTCCTACCAGGATTTTCCTGACATTTACTCAGTTGCCTGCTACAGCAACAGTCATGGTTCACATAGAGCTTTAAAAGCATCATAGGGATGTCATTGTTGAGAGGCTTCAGCCCAGAGAATGGTACAAAAACATTTCTATAGCATTGCATATACCATGCAACACAGTGACAACAGTCTTCAAAAGGTGGTGAAAATATGGGGCAACAGTGACATTGCAAAGAAGAGGACATCTCTTCAAATGTGTTGAAAAGACAAGACCCGAACTGGTTAGGGAGGCTTCCAGGAGACCTACAGCAACATTAAAGGAGTTGCAGGAATCTCTGGCAAGTACTAGTTGTGTTCAACATGTGACAACAATATCCCGTATTCTCCACATGTCTGGCCTATGGGGTAAGGTTGGAAGATAGAAACTTATTCTCACACAGAACAACATCTAGGTCTGGTAAAATTTTCAAGAACAATACAACAGGTCTCCCAAAAGTATGTGGGAAAATGTGTTATGGTGTAATGAGACCAAGTTTGCACTTTTTGGTCACAATTCCAAAAGGTTTGTTTGGCACAATAACAACACTGTGTATCACCAAAAGAACACCATCCCCATGGTGAAGCATGGTGATAGCAGTGTCCTGCTTTCGGGTTGCTGTTCATAAGCTGGAAGTGGGCCTTTTGCCAAGGTGTAGGGGATTATGAACAGTTCTAAATACCAGTCCCTTTTTGTCCCAAAATCTTCATGTGTCTACTAGAAAGCTGTAGATGAAGAAAAATTACACCTTTCCACATGACAATGACCCAAACCAAACATCCACATCAAAAATGGCATCACCAGAAGACAATCAACGTTTTGGAATGGGCCAGCCACAGTCGACACCTACATCCAATAGCAAATCTGTGGGGTGCCCTGATGAGGCCTGTGCACAACAGAGGCCTTCACAATATGACAGGGTTGCAGGGCTTCTGTAAGGGGGAATGTGCAAATATTGCTAAATCAAGATGTGCCATGCTGATAAACACTTTCCGAAGAGGATTGGCTGTTGTTATTAAATCAAAAGGTGCTTTAAAAAAGTATTAGTTTAGGGGTGTGCACACTCATGCAACCAGCCTATTCTATGTATATCATCTACTATATTTTACCCCTAACTGATGTGTTTCTTCTTCAATTGGATTGCACAGGTTATAGGTCACATTAAAGGTGGGAAATGTCATGACATAATATCTGTAGTCTCATATTATATATCAGAAAAACCTGGCATGTTAACAGGGGCTTGTACACTTATTATATCTACTGTAAGCATAACGGGTTGTTAGTGTGACCAATTTTGTTTTAGCATACATGTGCTGCAGATGGTGAAATGTGAAACTCAAACCATGTCATTAATTAGTGATGTAAATCCTCAGATCATCCCAGTAATGTTTCAAACACTGGATTTATTAGGAACAGACCAAATATATGAGCCACACATCTAGATATTCAGCAAAACTCTGTAAAGTTGACAGGCATTTTCTGTAGGTGTTGGCACTGTGCTATACAGGTGAACAACAATAGTGTGTACATGGCTGCAATTTGTGCTAGGTGAAGGCACATCACTTATTAACACTACTCACATATCCCAGAGATAAGTGGAAAGGGCTGCACTGCATTATGTTGAGGGCCTGTCAAGAGTGAATATGCTGTAGTCTGACTGTGTTGTGAATGTCACCAGCTGGCTGTTGCGAGGTCTGTGTAATGCCTTTGTGCCACCTCACCTGCATATGTGTGTGTGTGTGTGTGTGTGTGTGTGTGTGTGTGTGTGTGTGTGTGTGTGTGTGTGTGTGTGTGTGTGTGCATGTTGTGTGTACCAGTAAACCTTATAGTGCAGGTATTAAATTACATATGTTGTCTTCCCCGCACATGTGGACATGGTAGTCATGGTCTCTGTTGCTCAGATTCTGATGTCAGTGTCTATGCAGACTCTGACAATAATGGCGGTCATAGTGGGGCACAGGTGGGATTGTCAGGGGCTAAACTGTCCCATTGGTTGTCATCCCACAGTCATCCTCAATGTCCTCGCACACACTCACAATGCCCACACATACCCCATCCCCAGCAGCCACAGATAATGGACAGTTGGCAGGTGGTAGCATAGAACAGACTAGTGTGGTGACTATGGCAAGTGTGAGTGTAGCCACTAGCCATATCCAGAGTGCAGGTGAGGTCCCATACAGGTGGATGGACAGGGGTGCTCAAAGGTGGACTGCTGCCCATCAAGCCACTGTCACAAGTGCCACAGCAGGTATCACCAGACACATGTTTCTGGCTGTCAAGGATGCACAGGCATATAGTGAATGTAATACCATACAAATACTCAAGGTCCAGGATGCAACTCTTCCTGGCTTATGTGGCAACATACATGACCTTGTTGAGGCCACACATGAAAATACTGAGGTCATGAATAGATGGTGGGGTGAGACCTTGGCAATCCTCGACCATAGCATGTCTGTACTAGACTGTGTGGTGGGAGATGGGCATCAGCCACATGGATGAAGGTCAGCACCAACATCATCTGAGAGTCTATGGGGCTGTGCACCATCACACTCCCATAGTGGCAGTATCACCAGCACTACTGAATGGGGAGTGCCATTGACAACACAACAGAGCAGGTCATGGGCATGGTCCTGGCCAGTCCCATCAGGGACATGGATCCAAAAGAAAGCAGTCACCATCAGGAATCAATACTGCATCTGACCTTGGGCATAGTCGTGCAAGTGAGACCACTGGCAGGACCAGTTCCCATGTCCATGGCCGGAGACGGGGAACTGTACACCCTGCCATGTACAGTCCACAGCTGAGCAACATACCCCTGTGTAGGGCAGCCACATGGCATGAATGTGTGCTTACATACACACACACACATTACAATCACAGCCAGGTCACCTCCAGACACACACACAGCACTTCTGCACAGCCCATTCATAGAACACCCTTTCAAACACACAGACATGATGTCAACCATATGGCCCAGCCTAGGCCTCTAACAAACTCACACAAAACCCTGTGCATATGATGATTTCTGTGCCACATTCCTGCCATCCATACCACCAATGCAGAGACATGCTAATATGGTTCTGATGCACAGGGTGAATTAAGTGCAGTTTAGGTATGTTATGCTATGCAAGGTGCTGTCAGCTTGCAACTGTAAAGGGTACACTTCAGAGAGTGTGTACCTATTCAGCCATGATGCAGTATTGGTGTTAGTAACACTGACTGAATGCAGTCTCACATGATGTATTCTGTTTGTGTTCTAGGTGTCTGTGCATCAGCAGGTGGTGTTCTTACAGAAATTGTCAACGAGGGGTATGGCAGAGTGATAACACATCATCATGTCAGAGCGAAGGTACAGCTGTATATGTACACATTTACCAGGTCTGTGTAACAGTTATTGCATGTGCCACAGAGCCTATAGGGCTGAGGGATCTATACAGGTAAGTCCTTTGTGGTTGACATCAGCAGGCCTTGTGAAGTGGACAATGGTAAGTGTAGTGCGTGGAACACACCTCAGATTGGTAACACCCACAGCCCCAGAAGATATTGTGTTGACCAAACATACAGAGAATACTGTTTCCACACACACACACACACACACACACACACACACACACACACACACACACACACACACACACACACACACACACACACACACACACACACACACACACACACACACACACACACACACCCACCCACACACACAAAACATACTCAAACACACACACATGTTTGCCAGTACTGAAGTCCATAGGTTCATAGCTTCATAGATGTGTACCAGGTGAAGGCAATGGATCCTTTCAAGCCTAGCCCATGGGAATACCCTGGCATCGTGACACTTGACGGTAGTCCCCAGTGTGTCTAATGAGTATAGCCACTGGAGTGATCACTGGGGTGGGATTTCTATTCCCCTCCACTCATTCAGATCTTGAAGAGGCCCAATGAGGTGCTCTCTCAGTTGACATGTATGTAAAGTCTATTTCATAGTGTGGGAAGTCTCTGGGTTGTGAATCTGTCCCTTCAGCATGTTCTGTTGATTGTGGAAATGGGGTTGAGGTCTCTGGGGCATGAGGTGTGGATGGATTGGTTTATTCAGGTGTAGCATTCTTTACAGAGCTGGGTCAGACATGACTGTGTAAGTCAGGCAGAGACTGCTTCTAAGAAGCCAATATGAGACAGAGAATAGTGGAGTTATTGGAGTCTGTCCATATAGGGCAAGTGTTTAAGGCCTAGGATCCTCCTTGTGAGGTAATTTTGCAGCCTCTGCAGTTGGTGCCACGTCCAGTAAGGTGCATGCCAAATGGGCCATTGTACTCATTAATTAGCCTAATGAGATGAGAGTACAGGGAGACAATGACCTCTTACTTCCTGGATGCAACACCCTTAGCCAGTAGACGTGACACATAGGACTTTCTGAACACAGTCGCACTGCGGTTGTCAATCGACAGCTCACTGTCAACATGTGTTCCCAGTTTTCCTATAACAACGTCAGTGTTCAGTGGACTGCCATCAATGTAGTAATTCATGGGAAGCATATTGTGCCCAAAGGGGATGGCAGCACATTTTTCTGGCATTGAGCTAAAGTCCAGGGTTCTGACACCAGTAATAGGTCTCAGTGAGGCCTTTATGCAGGGTGTCAACATCATGTGTGGAGGTAATAAAAGCACCCACCGTGCAGTTGACTGCAAACATTATCAGCCAGAGTCCCTTTGTGATGGGCTGGACTTCAGAAGTGTAGATCCTGAACAAGAGGGGACCCAGTACCAAACCCTGTGGGACTCCACTCGTGGCTGCTCGGCAGTCTGACATAGAGTTTGCTGCTTTCACACTGTGGATTCTATCTGTGAGCCAGTTTGCAAGCCACCTAGTGATATGGGGTTGATGCCTAGCTGAGTGTGTCTGTCCATGATTCCTGAGTGGGGAATGGTATCCAAGGATTAGAAGTGCCACCTATCTTGTTATGTATTCCATACTGTTACATAATTATTGCACATGGCACAGAGCTGATTGGGCTGCAGAGTGTCTACAGATACCTCTAGAGTGGATGACAACAGTGGGCCTTGTAAAGTGAACATTCGGATGTGTACTGTGTGGGTGACAGCAACAAATCACAAAACCTGCCCCCAATGGATATGGTTCTCACAAAAACACACCCCCAGCCACCCACACATCATACTGTTTTCACACACACACACACACACACACACACACACACACACACACACACACACACACACACACACATTTGGAAAGATTGAAATTAAAACTCCTACCTATCTAGTTACTGATATTACAGTGTTATGCATTTATTGCAAGAGCCATGGAGCTTATATAGTAAATGGTCTCCCAAATTACTTCTAAGGTGAGGAACATCACTGTCCCTTGTAAAGTATGGCAATGGGTGATGTAATGGTTGAGAGAGGCCACAAAATACTTTAACCTAGACACAAGTACACACACATTTGTCAGAACTGAGATTAGAACCCCTACATAAGTAGTTATTTGTAGTATAGTGTTACACAATTATCACATGCGCCACAGAGCGTACAGGGTTAAGGGCTGCCCAAAGTTACTTCTAAGGTGACTGACATCAGCAGGACTACCAAAGTAGGGCAATGGGAAGTATACTGGGTGTGAACAGGCTCAAAATCTTTAACCTACAAACACACTTTTACATTTGCCAAGATTGAGATTGGAACCCCTACTTAACTAGTTATTTGCACTATAGTATTACTCAATTATCACATGTGCCATAGAGCTTACAGGGCTGAAGGCTGCGCAAAGGTGCTTATAAGGTGACTGACATCTGCAGGACTGCTAAAGAAGGGCAATGGGAAGTGTACTGGATGTGAACAGGCTCAAAATATTTAACCTGAAAACACACACACCTTTACATTTGCCAAGTCTGAGATTAGAACCCCTACCTAACTAGTTATTTGTACTATAGTGTTGTGCAATTATCTCATGCACCCCAGAGCTTTTAGGGCTGAAGGGTGCTCAAAGTACTTCTAAGGTGACTACAAACTGAATAAAAAGCAAAAAACCAAGGAAACAAAAAATGAAGACTTCTGGCAAGAGAACCACTCCTTGTTTGATAAAAGGAATCTTCGGCTTTAATCAATTCCGACAGCAACTGTTACACGAAATAAAAACACAAGCAAACAGCTAAAACAGCAGGTAGCATAAAGCGCTTTTCGTCGACCTCAATAGGTGGACTTCTTCAGACAAAGTAAGGTGAGCAGCTTCCAGCTTAAATAGTCCAGGTAATCAGTCAGCAATTAAACAATAAAACAATTTGATCTAAATAGGGTTAAACCCAAAAATGGTTAATTGTACTGACAAGACGAACTAAATGGCGTTATGAAAAACAAGGTGATACTATCTTTGAAACTAGCATATGGTGTTGACGGTTTACATAAATTATACTAGTTATTAAGTATTAAACAAAGTATCAAAATTGTGTCATTAAATGAGAGTCAGTATATACACGTTATAAAAAGCCCTGTTGTTAAATAAGAAAGAGTAATGTGTATGACTCTTCCCCTAGGTCCCTCAAATTAAAACACAAACAATTAACATTTAATAAAGAGCCCTACCAGTTCATGAATATATACTATATTCAAGTTATGTAGAATGGGGTATATATAGAAATATGTAAACAGAAAAATATGCATATATATTTTGGAATGACAAGTTAAAGCAATAAAAGCTAAATAACAAGTTAACAGTTAGTATGACGCCTTCTTGGTTTGACAGAAAGTCTAAACGAAGGCTCAATAATTGTGAAAGGTAAACCCTAAGGCCCAGTATAGTTGTGCTTAATCATGTTAACTATGGTTACTATATGTTGTATTTTTTCTAAAGCCAGGAATAACCTGGTCAAGAAAAATAACCAGAAGCCAACCTAATTTGGACAGCAATCATCTGTTCAGGCTTCTTAACTTCAAGAGACATTGGATGTTACAATGCTCGTTCAATCCTGGTGCCATAAAAGCATTTGTTCTTACTTGCCACGATAATTCATGCTCCTCCAGCAAGAGATTGTATGGGCCCCTTCTACTGTCAGGTTGAATTTGGTCAAGGCCAATGAATTTAAAATTATGATTAGGGAAGGCAGAAATATGTTTACTCAAGGCATTGTCAGTTTTTAAGTTTGAGATGGCGTTAGTATGTTCATATATCCTATCTCTTAGCCTTCTTTCTGTCTTCCCTATGTAAAAGCATGTACACACTGTACAAAGAGCCCCGTAAACTACCATTTTAGAATTACAGTCAATTTTGGTATTAAGGGTATATGTTATATTATTAATAACTTGTTTATTCCCTTTTTTAATATATTTACAATATTTACAGCAGCCACAACAAACAGTTCCTTTGTCCTTGCTGCTATGGACTTTCCTTTCCAATAGTACTTTTAAATTATTCCCCTTTCTATAGGTTATTTTCGGGAGTTGACTAATGCTAGAAGAACATCTTTTATCATTGCTAATTAAAGGCCAGTTTTTCTCCATTAATTTTCTAATAATGTTGCTTTCCAAGTTGAAAGTTGTAATGAACCTAGGAATTTTTTCATCATTAATACTACACCCTAAACTGATATTCACTTGTGGATTGAATTCACAAGGGAGAGAGCTACTCTCCTCCATGGCATTTGCCATGGAACTTAAAACAAGCCTATCTGTAGTTCCCTCTCCATAGTTAACCACAGTTCTGTCTTTCAGCAGAGGTAAAATGATCCCGTTAGATCTCTTGTGAGCCACTTCCTTAAAGATCTCATTTAGGAAATGTTTGGGGTAGCCTCTATGGTAGAACATGTCTTCAATTACAGTACACTCAGTCTCGAAATCAACATCCCTTGTGACCATTCTGGCAGCTCTAATAGCCTGACCTTTAACTATTGCCTTCTTTTGCCAATAGGGGTGTAAGCTAGAAAAGTGTAAAAAAGAGTTGCTATACGTAGTTTTTCTATATATCTTGGCTATATATTGTTGATTGATTAAGTCTTTAGTTAATTCAATATCCAAGTAGTTGATAACATTCTCTTGGAAATTGAAAGTGAATCTAAGAAAATCAGTTGACTTGTTCATATACTCAACGACTTCTTTTGCTGTGTCAAGGTTTCCATTGAGGCATATAAAGATGTCGAGAAACCTAGTATAGTAGGAAAATTTCCCACTCCACTGGCTTGAGTTTAAAATAAACTCGTTCTCCCAGTAGGCCATAACTGTGTTGGCAAAGCTAGCTCCTACTGGGGAACCCATAGCTACACCACATTTTTGGCGATACAGGTCGTTGTCAAACAAGAAAAAGTTGTTAGTCAGGATTATATCCAGTAAAGATGTAACTAGGTATACTTCACTAGGTGGTGCCCCTTTCTTAACCAAATAAAGGTTTACCCACTCAACTCCTACATCATGGGGTATCACAGTATATAAGTCAATGACATCTACAGTGAGAAAATTTAACTCATCGTTGTAGATGATGTCATTGATTTTCGTAAGAAATGCCCATGAGTCCTTGCTGATTTGAATTTCGTTAGCTAAATATTTCTTCAGGATATTGTCCACTAATTTGGCACTTGCATAAGTAAAGGAATTTCTTCCGTCTATCAGTGGCCTGAAAGGCGGATTTAAGATGTCTTTGTGCAATTTAGGAGTAGCAAAGAATAAAGGAGTTTTGGGCCATTCACATTTAATGTAGTTGTACATGTCTATGTCTATGTAGCCCTCTATGAAGAGGTCACTAAAGTAGCTCTTAACTAACCTATGTGCGCGGTTCATTTCATTAATGCTTACTTTCAAATAAGTATCATTTCTGAACATGTCAGCCACTCTGGAGATATAATCACAATTATCGAATAAGGCCAGTCCCCCACCTTTATCTGGTTTTATGGCTCTTACATTAAGGTTTCTGAATAATTTCAGGAAGTCAAACTCTTCTGGAGTAGTATTATATTTCCCAGGACCATTACATTTATTTGTATTAAAAATCCTAGAATTTTTATTATTATTATTATTGGCAAGTGCCCTTAAATCTAGTTCCATAACTTCTTCAAATATCTTTAGTGTAGGCTCTAAAGGTGGGTTATAATCACTAGGAATATAGTAGGTGGATCTCTCATGTTCAGATTCACCTAAAAGCAAGCGTAAATTCAGCTTCCTAACGAAAAGCTTAAGGTCCTTAATACTTTCCACTAAATCTAAGTGTTGATCTGGTATGAAAGTATATCCTTTAGCTAGTAATTCTACAAAACAGGGGTCTAAAATTAAGCTAGAATAATTATAAATTTTAAAGTCCCCTGCTTTATTCGTCATAATCCTAGGAATACTGGTCTCGTCCGTTATCTCCTCGGTCTGGTTGTTGGTCGCTGGTTGTTTTTTTGGATGGTTTGGTTAGAGTAATTGTTTTTAGGAATAGTTCCTTGATAGTTAAACAAAGGGAATTCTTCTTCATCCACATTAAAGTTTAAGTTGTTACCATCTCTCCCTCTGTTCCTCCTTAGTCGTTGAGACCAGTTATTGTCTCCGGGATCTGTATCATTGCCTCCGGTTGCATTATTATCAGCCAGTCTCCTGTTACTATTTATAGCATCATTCTCAGTATGGTTCATATTAGAGTGAGTGTTAAAGTCATTACTCATACCGGTTTGAGATAAAGGTGGCTTAGGATAAGCTGACTTATTCCTATAGGCAAGTCTGTCCCTTGTCATTTTCTTATTTTTATTGATCTTTAGTCTCGTCAGAAGCTGGTCAATAGTGACAAAAGATCTATCATAGTCATACTTAAATCGAGGAAATTCAGGGTTAGAGAGTATATCGTCATTCAGTTCCTTAGTTTCTTTTGATAAGTCAGTCAGTTGCAAGTTATAATGTTTAATCATAATTTTCAACAGCCCAAAGCCTTGTTCGTCAAAGAAAGTTAAAAGTTCTTTATGAAAAAGTGACCCTGAAACTAGTCCTGTAGGGTAAACATGGAAGCGCAACCCTTTAGGAACTAGTTTTTCGTGAATGCATTCGTTCAAGTAGTTAATCTCTAATTGTAGCTTCTTAATCTTCACCATTTTCTGATCTAATAATTTAAGTTTGCTGTTAAGAGATAGACCACTAACCTGCTCAGTCCACTCGTGGCTGCTCGGCAGTCTGACATAGAGTTTGCTGCTTTCACACTGTGGATTCTATCTGTGAGCCAGTTTGCAAGCCACCTAGTGATATGGGGTTGATGCCTAGCTGAGTGTGTCTGTCCATGATTCCTGAGTGGGGAATGGTATCCAAGGATTAGAAGTGCCACCTATCTTGTTATGTATTCCATACTGTTACATAATTATTGCACATGGCACAGAGCTGATCGGGCTGCAGAGTGTCTACAGATACCTCTAGAGTGGTTGACAACAGTGGGCCTTGTAAGGTGAACATTGGGATGTGCACTGTGTGGGTGACAGCAACAAATCACAAAACCTGCCCCCAATGGATATGGTTCTCACAAAAACACACCCCCAGCCACCCACATATCATACTGTTTTCACACACACACACACACACACACACACACACACACACACACACACACACACACACACACATTTGCCAGGATTGAGATTAAAACTCCTACCTATCTAGTTACTGCTATTACAGTGTTATGCATTTATTGCAAGAGCCATGGAGCTTATATAGTAAAGGGTCTCCCAAATTACTTCTAAGGTGAGGAACATCACTGTCCCTTGTAAAGTATGGCAATGGGTGATATAATGGTTGAGAGAGGCCACAAAATACTTTAACCTAGACACAAGTACACATACATTTGTCAGAACTGAGATTAGAACCCCTACATAAGTAGTTATTTGTAGTATAGTGTTACACAATTATCACATGCGCCACAGAGCTTACAGGGTTAAGGGCTGCCCAAAGTTACTTCTAAGGTGACTGACATCAGCAGGACTACCAAAGTAGGGCAATGGGAAGTATACTGGGTGTGAACAGGCTCAAAATCTTTAACTTACAAACACACTTTTACATTTGCCAAGATTGAGATTAGAACCCCTACCTAACTAGTTATTTGCACTATAGTATTACTCAAATATCACATGTGCCATAGAGCTTACAGGGCTGAGGGCTGCCCAAAGGTGCTTATCAGGTGACTGACATCTGCAGGACTGCTAAAAAAGGGCAATGGGAAGTGTACTGGATGTGAACAGGCTCAAAATATTTAACCTGAGAACACACACACCTTTACATTTGCCAAGTCTGAGATTAGAGCCCCTACCTAACTAGTTATTTGTACTATAGTGTTGTGCAATTATCTCATGCACCCCAGAGCTTTTAGGGCTGAAGGGTGCTAAAAGTACTTCTAAGGTGACTAACATCAGCAGGCCTACTAAAGTAGGGCAATGGAAAATGCACTGGGTGTGACCAGGCTCAAAATATTCAATCTACAAGCACACACACACACACACACACACACACACACACACACACACACACACACACACACACACACACATACACACACACACACACACACACACACACACACACACACACACACACACACACACACACACACACACACCCCTTTACATTTTCCAGGATTGAGATTAAAACCCCTCTCTAACTAATTATTTGCACTATAGCATTATGCAATTATCACACATGACACAGAGCTTATAGGGCTGAGGGCTGCCCAAGGGTATTTCTAAGGTGACTGACATCAGCAGGACTGCTAAAGTAGGGCAATGGGAAGTGTATTGGGTGTGAACAGGCTCAAAACCTTTAACCTGCAAGCACACCTTTACATTTGCCAGGACTGCGATTAGAACTCTTATCTAACTAGTTATTTGTACTATAGTGTTATGCAGTTACCACATGTGCCACAGAGTTTATGTGGCTAAGGGCTGCCCAAAGGTACTTCTAAAGTGACTGATAGCAGGACTGCTAAAGCCGGGCAATGGGAAGTGTACTGAGTGTGAATGGTTCAAAACCTTTAACCTTCAGACACACAAACCAAAACACACACACACACACACACACACACACACACACACACACACACACACACACACACACACACACAAACACTTTTACATTTGCCATGACTGAGATTAGAACATATACCTAAATAGTTATTTGTACTGTAGTGTTCATAGGTTCATAGGTGTATACTAGGCTAATGGCCCTGGGGCCTTTACAAGCCTAGCCCATAGAAGTGCCTTGGCATTGTGCAATCCATCGTTAGTCCCCAGTGCCTCTATCAAGCAAAGTCACTGGAGTGATCCCCAGGGTGAACTTTCTATTTCCCATCCAATCATCAAGATTTCTCTTGAAGAGGGCTAGTGAGGTGCTCTGCTTGACTTGTATGGGAAGTCTAACCCAGTTCATGGGCAGTCTCTGAGTTATGAACCTGTCCCTCCAGCATGTTCTGTTGATTGTGGTAATGAGGTTGAGATCTCTGGAGCGTGTAGTCCGGGGGGGTTGGGATTTCTTTAGATGTAGGATTTCAAACAGATCTGGGTCAGACATGGCTTTCTAAGTCAAGCAGAAATTGCCTCTTAATAGACGATATGAGACAGAGAATAGCTGGAGTTTTTTGATTCTGTCCATGTAGGACATGTGTTTAAGGCCTAGGATCCTCTTTGTGAGTTACTTTTGTGGCCTCTCCAGCTGGTGTCTAATGAGGTACATGCCAAATAGGGCATTATACTTTATGGTTGGTATAATAAGGGAAGAGTAGAGAGAAATGATGACCTCTTTCTTCCTGGATGCAAAACCCTTGGTAATGAGATGCTCCACATAGAAAGATTTTCTGGCAATGTGGTGATCAAAGAACAGGTTACTGTCAACCTGTGTCCCCAGATCTCTTATAACACCTTCGGTGTTCAGTGGGCCCCCATCGATATGGTAATTAGTGGAAACTGAGTTTTTCCCAAAAGGGATGATGACGCATTTTTTGCCATTAAGCTTAAGGCCATGGTTTCAAAACCAGTCATTGGACTCAGTGAGGCCTTTCTGTAGGATGTCTGCATCATTTGGAGAGTTAATAATGGCTCCCAGCTTGCAGTCATCTGCGAATGTGGTCAGCCAGAGTCCCTCCAAGTTGGCCTGGACTTCTGAGAAGTAGATGCTAAACAGGAGAGGACCCAGGACCGATCCCTGTGGGACTCCACTCATGACTGGTCAGCAGTCCAACTTAGAGTCTGCTATTTTCACACTGTGCGTTCTATCTGTGAGCCAATTTGCAACCCACCTAATAATATAGGGGTTGATGCCTAGTTTGGTGAGTTTATCAGTAATTCTTGAGTTAGGAATGGTATCAAAGGTCTTGGCCAGATCGAGGTAGGCAGATGAATTGCCTTACCTTCATCCATCTCTTTGGTGACTGACTCAAAGAAGTCAGCAGGTTGAGCAGGAATGATCTAACATTCACAAAACCAAATTGCGTACGATCAAAAGTTTGGAGATTCCCAATATCCTTGTTAATTAGGTCCATGATGATGCACTCCATAGCCTTACATATCAGACTCATCAGGCTAATGGGGCAATAATTTCCAGGGTCTGTACTCACTCCTTCTTTATGGAGAGGGATGACTCTAGCAGTGCACCATTTGGTAGGGACAAAGCCTGATGTGAGACTGTGATTGAACAGAGCACACAGATGTGGTGCCAGTTCACTTTGTGATTCATGTAGAACACAGTCAGGGATATTGCTAGGTCCCATGGAAGGTGTATTCTTGGCCTTAGACAATGCAGCTTTAACCTTTGTTGCAGTAATGCAGGGTGCCTGGCATTCTTCTGGTACTGAGATTGGTCCTTTGAGAGGGGGGAGGGGTACATTTGGTTCTGAATCTGGCAGCCAGTATGTTGGCAATATCTGTTGGCTCAGTATGGGAGGTACCATTGAACAGTAACTCAGAGCAAATATTGGTATTGCCATTGAGATTCTTGATATAACTAAAAAGGTTTTGTGGTTGTTTTTAGTGTTTGTTGCAATTCTGCCTTCATAGCTGGCTTTGGAGGTTTTGATGAGGGATCTCAACTTTTTGTTGAGGCTAATAAGGGAATTTTTCCAGTCTTGGGATTTCACCTTTTTCTGCAACAGCTTCTTCCTTCTATTGTAGAGTTTATTAATGGCAGGGGACCACCAGACTGGCTTCCTTTTTTTGGAGGAGAGCATCTTGGTTCTTTTGCATATGGCTAGTTCCATTCATTTATGTACGCATTCATACAGTGCATTGGTGTATAATTTGGCAGTCATCATCTAATTGCCATTGGCATGGGTGCTGTGATGTTAGCCACCTCTGTTTTTAGGAGTCCAAAGTCAGCTTTGGAGAAGTTTTTCATAGGGCACATCTTTGCGGGGGGTGTGGGTGAAATGTGGATTGCCATGGTGATTAGTTTGTGGGCGGATCAAACCAGGGTAGAATTGACTATTGGTGTAGAGCAACAGTTGCCCATGTTAATAATATCCAGATCAAGGATGTTGCTCCTATAGTGGGGCTAAGAATGAGCTGGTCCAGGGCATTGGAACTGATGAATTCCAGGAAGCATTGGGCAAGTGCATTGGTGCTTGAGTAGTTTTCCCAGTTGATGGAGGGGTAGTTGAAGTATCCTATTATGACAATGTTGGGTTGGACCTTGATAGATTCCAGGGTGCTTAGGAACATGGAGTGAGAGTCTAGGGACATGGTTGGGGACCTATAGCAGGCTATGAACTGGATCACAGTCTTACCCAATGTTAGTTGTACCTGCAGTATCTCAGATGCATTATACTGGGCTACTAGTCTGGAGATGTGCATATCCTTTATGAATATGGAGACACCACTACCTTTGCAACTTTAGTCCATGTTTCAGGGCCGAAAGGTGTGGAATGAGTTATAGCCTGGTAGCACAGTGGAGCTTTCTACTGCTTTAAACCAGGCCTATGTTATAGCACAAATATCGATGTTCTCCATTTTGAGGAGTGCTTCGAGTGAGTGCATATTGAGATTTACACTTCTAGCTTTGAGCAGCATGACCCTCAGATTGTATTTATTTATAGCTGTTACAGTGGTAATTTGGTCTTTGGAACACGGCCTAAAAAAGGCACTATAGGGGTGGCAAGAGCCTTAGCCAGTACCCAGAAACACAGAGGTGACAGATGCAGACCATCTCTAGCAAAGCATTGAGGTCTGTCAATCATGTCATCCCAAGCAGATAGATACTGGATCCCCTTAGAATGACACCAGAAACTTAGCCAATTGTTGAAGTCAATCATTTTTTGTTTGTACTGCAAGTATAATTCTGGGTGATGGTAGGATACTGCTCAGGGCTAGTGTCATACCTGCCTGGGCCACATAATCCGAGAGCTCTACCATGTCTCTTTTCATGTAGTCCAGGGAGATGTGTCTCAGGTCATTCACACCCACATGGATAATGACAGAGTCATATTTGTACTTGTTGTGGAGTGACCTGAGTGCATGTGTTATGTGTCAAATTCTGGCACCCGATAGACAGCTGACTATTACTTTCTCCTTAATCAACCTAGTGAGTGGGACATCTGTGTGCCTCACTGTTAAGTTACCTATGATTAGTGTATTGGGTAAGGTGTTTAGCCTTAGGGGCTTAGGTTGAGGGGCACACTGTGGAGGTGAGCTATGTGTCCTTTGGTTTGTGCTGTGTTGTGGTGGTCGCGTGTGTTTCTGTCTTGGAGGCCTCTGCTGTTTAGGTAAATTTCTATTGAGTGTCTCTGCGAAGGTGGATGTGTGGTTTGTGTTTTTATGTGAGAGCTGTGATAGTGGGTGTTCTGGAGGGCTATGTGTTTCATGTGGTGTGGTGCAGGTGTTGCCCTTCTCCTCTTGACCAGCTAGTCCGGTCTTGGCTGGAGAGTGCATAGATTCCAATTTGGTGATATAAGTGCATCTCTCACAAGTCTGAGTGTTGGGAGGTAACAGGAGAGGGTTGTATGTGGACATGAGGCAGTTGCTACACTGCCTCAGAATGTCCAAGTGCACCAGGTTAATAGGAGAAAGCACAGGGAACTGCTCTTTAATCATGCTAGGAGGGGTGGTCATAACTGCTAATACTGGAGCTATTTCCATGAAAAATGACTAGCATTGATGGCTCTTAGGTGTGCTATAAAAAATGCTACAAAAACCTGTTGCAGTGCAAAGAGATTAGTCTATTTGAAGTGCAAAAAAGAAAGAACTAGCAAGATCTAAGAGAAATACCCAAGAACAGACTTTCTGGCACCAGTAATAGTTTACCTCAGCTTGGTGTCACTGAGTGGAGCTTAAACAAGCGCAAAGCCATTAAAACACGAGCTTTTAAACCAGAAAGTTGAAAGAGATGGAAAACTGCCCAAACATTCAAAAAACTACAATTTCTGGGCCAGAAACCATGCCTCTTGTGATAGATAGGCTACCTAGTGCTTTCCACTCCCACTGATATGCTAGAATGCTTCCTTCCAACACAGAAAGGCTTGGGGGGCTCAGAAAGCTTAGAAACAGTCCTGGATACAGGAAATCTGTATCAGGACTAGATTATCTACAGGAAAGGTGGGAAAAAAGTGCAAATGCAGACTTTTAAACCAAAACATTGAAGGGGATGAAAAAACTGCCCAAACGGCCACTAAACTACAATTTCTGGGCCAGAAACTATTCCTCTTGTGGTACATAGGCTACTTAGTGCTTACCACTCCAACTGATAAGCTAGAAGGCTGCCCTCCAACACAGAAGGGCTTGGGGGGCTCAGAAGCTTACAAACCATCCTGGATTCTAGACTACACTAGTTACAGGAAAGGCGGGAAGCAAGCTTAGAACTTTTTTTTTTACAGAAAAGCAGCTAAAACAGCAGTAAAACAATTCAAATGCAGTGCAAGTTAGCACACTTGAGTGTGTAGCAATATTAAAGCACATACAGTTTAAATAAATGCAATTAATTTAAAAAAAATGACTAAAAACATGTTGCTGAAAGCAGTACATTAGGAAAAAATCAAAATGGAGGCACTTAGAGTATCAGAAAACTATACCAGTAAATTTATAAATAATTCAGTCAAGCAAAAACTAAGACAGTGCAGAACTCTGAACAGTTAAAATGTGCCAAAAAATATACTTATCAGTTCTATATTACCAGAATGTTTGAGAAGCACGCTCAGTCAGAACACAAGGAGATTCTAGCAATGATATATTCTAGCAAAGTGTTTTTTTATATATAAAGTTGAAAGGGAGAAAAGAGGAAAATAATATAATTCAAGGTTAAGAAACTAAGTGGGTTTGCCTTCTCAAATGGTCTCTCTGTATTAGGTAGAATGAGCTAATGACACTAGACTGGGAGGAGTGTCCCAGATCAAATATACAGTAGGGGTGAGCAACTGCAAAACTACCAAGTATAACGAACTGAGAGGCAGGATGAAAAGAAAAAGCCGCTCGACCAACAACGCCAATAAGTTTATTGTAAGACAAGTGTTAAGCGCTTTCAACTGCTAAAATCAGTCTTCTTCAGAACACAAAAATTAAAAAAGAACACAGTATAAATACACTGATATCTTAATTAATTGGCAAAAACGCGCCAAAATTCTAAAAGCAACAGTACAAATAATTGCATAAAATGTAAATACATTTGTATAAAACATTATAAAAACCAATAATAGGATCCAATACATAGTAAAAGAACATATTAAATAATTTACTAATGTAATATACTAAATATATAATATCATAAAAATAAGTATATGGATATATGTAGATATATTACTCTAATGCTAGAAAAGGTTTAATACTTATGTGGTCGTTGATGCCAGGGAATCTAGTGGCATCAGTAAATATCTGCCATTTACTTTCAAGTAATGCTAAAAACATTTTCCAATTCCCTCCACTAGGGGAACACGTAACCTGATCGATAATGGCAAATACAAAATTATGTTCGTTCCCTTTATCTAAAATATGCCTAGATAAAGCAAACTACCAAGTATACTACAGCTACTAGCTACTCACAAACAGAAAATATAACTATCAGTATGAAAAAGCAGTTTACAGTTAAGTAATTCAGTAAAAATGCAATTACAGTAATGAAACACTATCTAGCAATGAAAAATACAGTTAAAATAGTATAAAACAACACACAAATGCAGTGAAACAGTAAAAAAAACTTTATAACAGTGCAAAATGTAGTAAATTAGCTGTATAACACAATTATAAGCATCAAGAAATGCAATTCAATGAAATAAATACAAGAAATAACTTATTCTGCTTTTGGAGTCTTAGGGAATTTCTGCTTTGTGCAGTGATGAATCACCACTCCAGAGACTGGGAAAACAAGCACAGCCCCCTGCAGACACAGGGTTTAAATACCAGAAAAGATGGAAGAATCTAGAAGCTTGAATTACTACCCTGTCCTGCTAGCCCCTGTTCTTTCAACCAATCACTTGTGCTAGAGATGTTAAGGCAATCCTGTTACTCTCACTAACAGAGAAGACAAGACACTATCAGCAGAAGATGGCTGCCAGAAACACAGGAAACTCAACAAACAAAACAACCATGCACGAATAACAGCAGGCCTCTATCCAGATTATGGTACCTGACTAGAACACAGAAATCTCACAAAAATGCACAGAAAAGCAGACATAGAGCACTCACTAACAGAAAATGCAACTCTCAGTATGAAAAAAAAACAGCTTACAGTTAAGTAATTCAGTAAAAATGCAATTACAGTAACAAAACACTATCTAGCAAGGAAAAATACAATTAAAACAGTATAAAACCGTGCAAAAATGCAGTGAAACAGTTAGAAACACTTTATAACAGTGCAAAATGTAGTGGATTAGCTGTATAGCACAATTATAAGTGTGAAGAAGTGCAATTCAATGAAATGAATGTAAGAATAACTTATTCTGCTCTTGGAGTCTTAGGGAATTTCTGCTTTGTCCCAGTGATGAATCACCACTCCACAGCTTGGTAAAGTTTTATACAGTTATCACACACACACACACCACAGAGCTTATTGGGCAGAGGCCAGTCCAACAGTACTTCTACAGTGAATGACATCAGCAGATCTTGTGAACTAGGGCAGTGGGAGGTGTACTGGGTGGGAATGGACTAAAACACGTATTCCTACACAAATACACACACACACACACACACACACACACACACACACACACACACACACACACACACACACACACACACACACACACACACACTCCACACTACCTCACGTACAATCACTGTTACATTTGCCGGGACTGTGATTAGAACCCCTACCTATCTAATTATTTGATGATAGTATTACACAGTTGTCAGACATGCCATGGAGCTTACAGGACTGAAGCCAGTCCAAAGGTATTTCTAAGGTGAATGACACTGGCAGATGTTGTAAAGTAGGGCAATGGGAAGTGTACTGGGTGGGTAAGGCATCATAATACTTAGACCTACAGATGCACACACATACAAAGGTAGGTGATGTGATATTCCAACCCTCACCTCAGTACTATCAGACAATGAATCTCATCTTCATGCTGGCACATGCCAGTGTTTACAACTGGTAAGCAGCTGTCTGCAGCAGGACATCACTCTCTACCAATTAGGGTATCCTTGTGTATAGCTCACTGTCTGTGTGTGTCTCCCTGTGTGTCTCACTCTATCACTGTCTGTCCCTCTCTTCCCCATGTCTATGCATGTGTATGCTTGACATATTGTAATATGTTGCCCATATATATGTGTGTGTGTATCACACACAACAGCTGCAGATATTCCACATATGTCCTACTTACAGTTGGCTGTGAGTGATCCTGTCTGGTGTGTGTGTGTGTGTGTGTGTGTGTGTGTGTGTGTGTGTGTGTGTGTGTGTGTGTGTGTGTGTGTGTGTGGACAGTTAGGTTTACATAGCTGTGTGTATGCAAAGACATTTGTACAATACAAAGATATAATACTCCGATGTGGTTTCAGACATTGGCTTCACTTCTCTAAGTGTAGGAGCATGCTCATTATGACCGTCTATATTAAGTGTGGGAAACCATTTCAGAGATAGTTGTACTCCAGTCCAGGGCACAGCCATACCTTGCAACATGTTTGTGCAAGATGTCTGGAGATAGGCTGTCAGTATGGGGAAACAATGGCCAAACATGGGGGGCACTGTAACTATTGCTCTTATCAATGTATGACTTGCTTGAGTGAGAGAGTTTGTTTTACCAGACATTTTCTGACATATGTAATGTTTGACACTGTACTGTATTGTGTCATTACCTACTGACAGATATAATCTGATCATCACAGTTATTTACCAGAAAAATACAAGATGGATGATGCACAGACCTATATTATGAGGTAAAGGCTAGACATTCTTGCACAATCTGGCCAGTTGGGAGTTGTGGCTACAGCCGATAGGCTGATGAAGCTGTGTAAAAGGTACCGCACCTTAGTGATATGCTGGCTGGGGATCTGGTTGTACAGTATTCTTCTTACTTGACAGATCATATTATTATACCTGTCAACTGTACAGATTCTCACAGATTATCCAGATGCATGCCTCATATATCTGGTTGGTTTCCCTTAACATTGTCGTTTTCTAGCACATTTGTTACAAATCACTCAGGGTTGCAGTCAGGGAATACTGAAAGAACATTAGAGTTTCAGACTTCACACCCTTCATGACATCCATGCTACTACACACCCCCTCTGTTATTCTACCAACTGTCTAACATTAAGAGAGCAATATTTCAAATTTGTCCCTATAGTTGGGCCTTTATCCCACCATTATGTATGGCTTTGTCCAGATTTCTTCCTCTATGAGGTTGAGAGGTATGAGGCTAGCATTTAGTGGCATGGCCTGACATTTGCATTTTGTTGACTGTGTTATGTTGGTAGCATGGACCCCAAGATATTCCCTACAAAGGCACTATGGGTGAGGCATGGGCCTTTGCAGAGACCTGTCGGCCATGTGAGACTGCTGCAGATCATCTGTGGTGAGGCAGTGCGTTCTATCACTCATGTGTTCCCAGGCTGCCGGGCAGTGGCCCCCCCCTGGGGTGACAATGGTAAGTGACAGAATGCACTGCTGTGCTACTAGGCAACATACCTCTCTACATATGTGATTCAGACATCGGGACAAAGTCATGAGTCATTGGGTGACAAAGGCCTAAATATACAGACCATTGTAACTATTGGCCTTACAAACCTGGAAGGGTGATACAATAACATATTTTGCATTATTATGCATTTTTCTATAGAGTATGAAGTCTGAGACACTACAATCCATCAATATTTTCTGACTTTAGACTTTCATGGTTTACCAATGATTTGCCAGACCACTAATTCAGGATAAAGACACCACAAATATGATGCAAACCTGTGTACATTCTGCAAAAGATCTGTACAGTTGTGAGGTATGGTAGGCACTATGTAGGTTACTCCAATCTGTGTACTGTTCATATGTGTGGCCCCCTGTACGTCACCTGTCCAGCTTACTGACAGTAATGGATATTGACATCTGGACAGTCTGTACAACTCCCACCGTATGCATAGCTGACATGCAAAATAGTTGGCACTGCATTTCATGGAACATGGCCCTGTCTACCAGAGTACTGTACTTAGGCCAGTAGGACACATGAGAAGTTGCTGGCCACATCTTAACAAGTATTCCCCAAACATATGCATAGTTCATTGACCCCTGCATAATGTGGACATGCAACAAGTTATCATGTTGATTGGGACAGCCATAGCAATCTGTGCTCTGCTATTAACCTACAAACCTACATAGTACTGCATTTCTATGTGAATATCAATGTGTGGGGGGGTCATCTGTTAACAGTACACATTTGCACGGCCTGTGCTGATATTTGGCTTTATATTTTGGTTCTATTTAGCATAGTATTGTCCCCTGTCTTGGAGAATAGAAGCATATCACTAGAGACCACAAGTTAGATTGTAATGCCATACAATTGAGTCTCGGACTTCTTACCCTTCAGAGAGTCTTACTGCAACTGCAAGACCTGCTATGATATTACTGTGTGTGTAAGTCTGTAGGGGGGTATTCCATCATTGTCGGCATTTGTGTGCCTTTGCCAGACATTCCTTTATGGTTTTCTATGGCTGACTTGCTGTCTGAGTCTGGGAGTGAGTATGGGATCATCACAGTGACATCTATGCATTAACCTATGACCCCCATTTCTTGCCCCCCCCCTCCGCATATACTGCAGTGGGATTTGTCACCCTAAATTATACTGCATAGTGTGGGAAAGCCAATATCATGTAGACATTTCCTGGAGTCCCACATAGCTGTCAGTTGTCTGCTGCCCTCCCAATAGGCCACCACATTACCTTGCATGCATGCAGCATTTCCATAGATATGCTGCCAAAACATAGTAATCCATTCATTTATTGTTAAGAAGACTGACTTACCTTGTGCCTGCAGCAGTTGTGAGGATGGAGCTTGAGGGTTGCCTATGTTGGATGCACACAGTACACTGCCTATACATGGCAAGTTACAGGCAATGTGATGTGTCTGTCATTCATTTCACTTTGTGTGTGAGTTAGAGAGAGGTGTCAGCCCCTGGGACCCTATGGTGTCAGTGTGTGTGCTATGTGTTGCCTGTTTGCCAAGCTCTGGGCATACTGGGTATGCCTCCATCTGCCTATGGGAACAGGCTCAGTGGCTTCCTCTTCTGAGTCCCTTTGTGCCTGTGGAGACCTTCGCAATGGTTGGGGACTGTGTGGCTCTTTCCTGTGCTGTTCCTGCTGCAGCTGTTTCCACAGGATCATATTGTGTAGTATGACATATACTACGAATATGTATGCACATGTTACTGGAGAGTACTGCAAGGCTGCACCAGATATGTCAAGGCAATGGAACAGTGACTTGAGCATCCCAAATACATGCTCTATTATGATCCTGGTTTGTGCGTGTGCCTCATTATGGCATTCTTGTGTGTGCATTTCTGATGGATGTCATCATCCATGGCTCCAGTGCTTAGTCAGCATCCCCCACTAGATGGCCATCTGGGATGTCCCCACTTGAAAATGCCTGGCACAGCTTTGATGAATAACAGAAAAATTCCAACTCCAACAATGTCAATATGTTATTACAGCAAAGCTTTTGGATATAAATCCTTCTTCAGTGCAATATACAATCTGTAACATTCTTTCAGTTTACAAGAGTAAAATCATGTGAGCAGGGCCAGCTAATCACATCAGCCTTTGGTCTTAAACAGTTGTGATGAATATCAGATGTGAGAGTCATGATAGCTTCCAGGGCTGCCAGCACACACATTCATGATAATGCCCTGGGCATTGCACATAACCTGGCAGTTGATGGAGAGGAAGCCCTTGTGGTTTATGTAGACTCTACCCTGTTCACAGGTTGGTGCTTTGATGTGGATGCGCATGCAGTCTGTAGCACCCAGTACTTTTGGGTATTCTGCTACACGGTGGAAGAGACGAATATTGCTGGTCCTCTCCTCATGGGTGTTGGGGAAGTAAATGTGCTCACTGGCATGTGATAGGATGGCATCCAGGAACTGGTGGAGTACCTTGGATGCGGATGCCTGTGAGACCAACATGATGTCCCCAGTATGTCCTTGGAAAGTACCTGTAGTTAGTATTCTTAAGGTTACACATTCCTTGGTATCCACTGGGATGGATTCCCCTCTGTTGGCTCTGGGTATGAGTTGATGCTGGCACTGCTCGATGATTTGCTGCAGTGTGTCTCTGTCCACCCTTTTCCACAGTGGTAATATCATAACTCTGTAGCACTCTACTATCTCCAGTTCATGTAGCCCCTGGTAAGTTACTCAGGCTCTGAACACTCTTCTCCTCCTCTTGGTCTGTGGTGGTTGTCAGCATTATCCTCCTCACCATCCTCAGCCTCTAGAACATACTAATGGATCAAAGCGATGGCAGCCCCTAACATGTTTTTGGTTAAAATTCTCCCGCATGTGTACACCAATGGTGCAGGGTTTGTGGGAAAAAACAGACTGTAAGATGCTGCCTGCATGATTAGCTGACTATGATGCATTCCACCTCCTAGCTATGCTATTTGTACTTGATTGCTTTTATTTGGCTATTTTCCTTCCCCCACCTTTTTTAAGCCCAGAGGCACGCCACACAAACCCGGTGCCCAAATGTAAACAGTCCTGCTATTTCCATTTTTTTTTTTTTTGTTTTGTTTTAGACCTGGTGCATGCCACACAAACACATTTAGTTAATGTAAACACTGAAAAATGTCCCTCCCTGGATGTGAACACACTCTTCATTTCCTGGAATACGTCAATACATCCTCAGACACACCCTCTTGCTTAGCTGTGCTTAGCTAAGCTTATCTGGGAGCTGTGTAGCTCCAATGTGCTTACACCATGCATGACACACCCCCTTTTCATGTCTGCTGCATGGTTAGGTGCAGTTTGGCACTTAGATTCTTTTTGTGATTCAATAAATGTCAGTAGATTTCCCTCGTTAGCATACCCCACTGCCTTAATCCATAGTTATTGCACTACACCAGAGACATTCCCCTTATCAACCACTGTTCCCTGGTATTGTTTTGATTCTGCATGCCATAGACTATAATGGCAAAATGCAGATTTCCCTTAAAATTGTGTTTTCAAATTTTTTTTTTATTTTCGGCGCAATCCTGTTTGTGCGCCACTGCCCTATGCTTAAATGACCAAGATCGGCCAAGAAAAAAATAAATTTTATTTTTATAAAATGTAAATCCTTTTACATGCCAATGGCCATATATTTGTCCATTGGCATGCCTATAGATTATAATATGTGCTTTTATTTGAGCTGTTATGTCTCCATTTTGATTTTTGCAGAAATGTATTCGCAGGTAACACTATTCCTGCACAGATGTCTGCCTGCTTACTGAATCACTAATTTACCCGATTTGCATGGTTTTCATGAGCAAATGAGGTAATTAGCATTATTCAGTGATGTCCATGCAAGAATAGTGTTGCCAAGCTCGTGCATTGAGAAAGGGTGTAGACCCGAAAGCTTTGCTGTTTGCAATAAAGGAATTTCTTGATTCTGGCTTTTTTTCTTTAGTAATTTCCAAGTTCTGTTCCAGTTTTACAGCAACAACCTTGGCCTGCCAAGCTCGTGCATGTACCCAGGCTTCTTTACTGAATCGCACGGTGGACATATTCCTTGCAGGAGCAGCTGCACTATTCTTACACTCAGTGTAAGCTTTACTGAATTCCAGAGTGTGTTTAAACATATACATTTAATCAGTTATAACACTGTTCATACATTTTAAACATAAGCATCTGTACATGTCAGTGTGATAGTCAAATGACACAAAATTAATTACAAACTCCATCTAAGTATGCTGTCTTCTATTACACATGCACTGCCTTATTCTCCCTGTCACAGATGGCAATACCTCACATCATCACATAGGGAAACCAAATTAAAAAAAATAAAACAGTTTGCCAGATCATGGCACAATATTCATTCACTGTTACTAAAATCTTTCATTCTAGTTGTAAATTGATTTTTGTTCACTGAGTGTGGCTGTTGCTAGCAAGCAGGAAAAAAGTACAGCATAACTTACTGCAGCAGCAGTTACAAGGACCTGTTTGAGTAAGCTTGAATGGGGTTCCTATTATGTGATCAAAGTTTTGAAACTTCGAACATGACAATATCGAACTTGTCTGTGCGAAGTTTCGAAACTTCGAACACGGCAAAAAAAAAAAAAAGATGCAACAGTAATCTAACTGTTGCAA